>NC_043714.1:64405143-64563437 GCF_006229205.1 Suricata suricatta
CCAATCACTCTGCTGTGTTATTTTAAAGGAAGCACAATACTATCCCCATGGTCAGTCTGACAAGCATCCTTATAGGACCTATTTTCATAGAATTATAGAACCGTTCTGATTTCACAAAACAGCAGGTGAAGGGACAGAAGAAATCAAGGAGTCTCATTCCCATAGAAAGATAAGCAAATAAAGGGGTGCCTGGGTGACTCAGTTGGTTGAGCACCCGATTCTGGATTTCAGACTCAGGGTCGTGGGATTGCCACTGAGCATGGATGGATCCTGCTTACGATTCTCTCTCCCTCTGCTCCTCTCCCTCACCCATGCTCGCTCTCTCTCTCTCTCTCTCTCTCTCAAGTATAAATAAATAAAGGTGAGCAAATAAGAACTACAGTGGCAGACCTACTTCTTCAAGGTCAGATAGCAGAAGGGGTTCAGAGTTAGAACGGCACCCCAGTCACAAGATGTCTGCTTCCTCGCTTGTGGTTCCCTGAGTTGCAGGAACACACGCATCCAACCCCCATCCATCCATCCACTATCCATCCGTGTTGACATTGGACACCTTTCTTGCGGCAAACACTGCCGCCGGGCTCTGGAGAGTCAAGGGTGAGCCAGACTGTTACTGGTTAATTATTTTTTTGGCGCTACGACCTGTATTTTGAATGCATGTTTTCACTTTGTTATATTAAACATGTCTTTGTAGGTTTCTGAGCCAAGGGCAGTCCACCCAAACATGTGCCATTTTGGAATATTGATCATTTTGCATAAAAGTTACTTAAGAGACAGCCTGGGCAGGAAGGACACTCTGCCCCCGACTTTGTCCCCCCCCCCCCGAAAAAAGCAAGAGATCCATCTCCCCTTTCAAGGTGTCCTCCTTTGCCAGGAGGCAATGAGACATCCTCATCACCGGACATGGGACTTTTAGAGCAGAGAAGGCCGTGTAAACAACTTCTGTTACTTTTTATTAAGTTACTACTCAGCCCCAAATTCTGTTTACAACTTCTCACTGACGAAGTTCCCAAAGTTAAGTTTTCTTCATTGCATCAACTCCTTACAGATTTATTGTCTGTTTTCCTAAAAAGTATAAAAATTGTCCTCTCTGGTTACTTCTTTAGGTCTCAATTTCAATAATGGGTCTCCATGGGTATGTAATAAAAGTTTGGGGTTCTTTCTCCCATTAATTTGTCTCGTGTCAATTTAATTTTTAGTCTGACTGGAAGACCTTGAAGGACAGAGGAAGGAATTCTTCTTCTCTGCAAAGGCTACAATGAAGTGTATTTAATTTTTAAATTTAGAAGAGGCTGTTTTTAATAGGAACCACCAGGATGTTTACAGTAAGAGGTATGTTGGGCATATTTTGGATTTCCTCTTTTATCATACAAGTTTACTGTTCCTAGTCCCAGAGTTTTCTTTTTAAGTATTTATATTATGTGCAATAGAGGCATTTAAATTATTTCTTTCTAAGGGCACCTGGGTGGCTCACTCAGCTGAGCATCCGACTTCAGCTCAGGTCATGATCTCAGGGTTTGTGGGTTCAAGCCTTGCATTGGGCTCTGTGCTGACAGCTCGGAGCCTGGAGCCTGCTTCAGATTCTGTGTCTCCCTCTCTCTCTGCCCCTCCCCTGCTCATGCTCTGTCTCTCTTTCTGTCAAAAAAAAAATTAAAAAATTAAACTCTTTCTGTCTCTTTTAAACTCATGTGAAAGATAACTGTAGCTCATCTAATTTTTCTTCTATTTTAAAATATTAACATGAGTTTTTGGAACTCTCCTTTCCCTCATATTTTTTACTGTCTTTAAATTAGCAGACTGCTTCTCTACTCTGAGAAACCGCTTCTCTACTCTCTGGGGCAGCCTTCTGGCCTAATCTTCTCTGTCAGTAGATGGTGTCAATTTTAACACAAGTAGCCACAGTGCCCTTGGGACCTTCAGCTGTCACGATGGGATGGACATGGGGCTGCGGATCACTGGAAGGGAGGGGTCAGCCAGTGAGCACTGAAACTCTTCTAGCTGTCCTATCTAACACCTGGAGGACACGCGAGTGTCACTTCTATTCTGAGGTCCTCTTTAACGTCAGCACCATCCGCAGCATTGAACTCAACATTAGCGGGTATATTCCGGCTCATGGACAGCACACACATAAAGGAATTCTGCAGAAAACACTGCCTGGCAACAGGAAGGACTATATTCTGACATAAATCTCTTGGGGGAGGATATGGAGGTGAGAAAAGAAGAGGCTTTCTTTGCTACCAGGAGGAGGGTCAGTCTAGAAGTGGAACGGCCGTGACACCTGGCAATTAGCAGAGACTTGATGTGTTACAGGTCCTGGGGGTCCTGAGACAAGAGGACCAGGCAGTAGGAATATGGTGGGGAGGGGGGCAGGCAGATGCTCTCGAAGGCCAAGGAACTGTCATTAATTTTCCGAGAAGTGAACTTGAGAGTTAACCCTCATCCCTTCTCAAAAAATCTGACATAAAAGTAAACAAATCTGAGAAAGTACCTTTTGTACTTTTTTGTGGTTTGGAACTAAGCAGCACTTGGGCGAGGGGTGTCACCTTGAGGCTTACGGCTTTTGTTTTTGCAGAAAGATCTAAGCTCGGTGCAAGCTCGGTGCACTTTTTGAGCTCTTCTAGTGCACACGCAGGCCCCTGGTCGTCCGCTCAGCCCTACACAGACAGCAGGCCACATCCACAGAATACACCTCACTAAACAAGGGGGCAGATCATGGATTCTGCTTTAACTCCCCAAAGCCAGACAGGGTCCCCGTGTATTCACTGCCCATTAGCTGAGGAGTTCAAAGGAGAGGTTATCTTGTGGTGCCTGTGGGTGACCGAATGAAGTCTAGGATGAAGTTTTGAAGAACTATGTGTAGAGACATGAACATTAACTTTAGGACAATTGGTATAAACAGGCAAGCAGAGGTGAAGGCGCTAGCGCCACCTGCAGAATTCTGAGGGTTCACCTTCTTTACTGTTCTATCTGCCACTTACCCTTTTCCCTCAGCCTACTCAGCTCCTCTCTTCTCTCTTACCGTGTGAGGGAACAGTTACAGTTCCTGCAAAGGTAAAAGCAAGGATTGTGCAGCCACACACAGAGGAGAGGAATTCATAGCATCCCTTGACCAAATGTAACTTTATTACTTGCTTCTCAGACTACCTGTGGAAAAGCGACAGTTTTATTTTTTACATTTCTAATCCATCACAGTCTGGTTCTTTTATAAAATACCAGCACGTGGGTGACTCAGTCAGTTCAGCGTCAGACTTCAGCTCAGGTCATGATCTCACTCTCGTGAGTTCGAGTCCCACGTTGAGTTTTGTGCTGACAGCTTAGAGCCTGGAACCTGCTTCAGATTCTGTCTCCCTCTCTCTCTGCCCCTCCCCAACTCGCTCTCTCTCATTAAAAATAAATATACATAAAAAATTGTAAAAAATACCATAAAAATGAATTACTGGAAAAATTGAAAGGCATAATTAGATTCAACAGGCATGAGCTTTCTCTGCTAGTTTCTGAAGACTTACTCTCAATATCGGTGCTCATCAGAGGTGGGTAGTGGGCAGTTTGCAGAGTTGCTCAGGGCTGTGGACAGCCTGGGAGTATCAATTTCCAATGTAAGCATTCCGAGAGAATACTGTGACTAACTTTTTTAAACGTACATTTATTGAAATCTCTCCACATCATTCTATTTCTTTTTAAAAAATTTTAATGTTTATTTTTGAGGGGGGGAGAAGCAGAGAGACGGAGGCACAGAAACCAAAGTAGGCTCCAGGCTCTGAGCTGTCAGCACAGAGCCTGGTGTGGGGCTCAAACCCTCCAACTGTGGGATCATGATCTGAGCTGAAGTCAGACACTTAACCAACCTGAGCCACTCAGGTGCCCCTCTCTACTTCTTTATCTATCTATTAATCTATCAATCATCTATCTATCTTCTATCTATCTATCTATCTATCTATCTATCTATCTATCTATCATCTATATTTACCTTATATATTATTGTTCCCATAGTTTCCAAGTGTATGCTTGAATTTTGCCACATTTCTATTCCACTCCATTCTGTTGTGTTCTATTCTGCACTGCATCCACTCCATTCCATTCTATTCTGAAATTGTTTAACTCCTGGCCACAAGAGCATCTCTTCTGAGTGGATCCCAAAACAGTGGCTGGAAGGCTGGGAAGTGGGGGTGTGTATATGGTTTTGGTAATGCCCACAACAATGCGCTGCAATGTGTCAAGTACTTGTGGGGAAGGAGTCACTTGGTGGCTGGTGAATGTCCATTTGATATTTCCCGGTGCAGATTTTTAAGTCAAAGATAAAAGTCATCTTAAAAAGTGAATCTGTTTCTATATTAGGCTTGGACTCATCTGTTTCTTAATACAAATCTTTGGGGGGCTGTTTTGATTGTCAGAAATTGTTTCGGAGATTCTTTGGTTATATCTTGAGATTTTCACAATGAGATGCCTAATTGACTAGTTTTCTTTAGATACTTTAAAAAAATGAGGTGTTTATTTTTTAAAATGGTATTTCACTTAGGTTTATTCTTGAAGCATATATTACTTTTCTTTTAAGGGAATTAGCAATCATTTTTAACCTCCAATGAATTTTATGTTTTCTGTGTCCTACTAGCCAAAATTAGCATATCTGAGACTTAATGCTGATAGTGATTGTTTTGTTTATCCTAGGTTTGTGGTAATTTTCCACAAAACTCTCGATTTCTCATAGTCAAAGAGGCAAAATATATAGTCATTCAGATTCTTGTGGCTCTTACGTTACTTACATTCCACCTGGATCTGTGTGAGATTATGACCCTGCATTTGTAGGGGAGGAAAAAAATATTTATCTTTCTATCCTTCTAGGTTTTCAGCTAAGACCTGAGGGGAGAAAAAGGAACAGAGGACGGACTTCGCTGCGGCTCAGAGTCTCCAGGCAGGATTCTTGGGTCTCCCGGCTTGTAACTAACTCCTATAGCTCCCTCCAGGACTTCCTTCAATGTTTTACCACCAGGGCTTTGCCCTGGTTCCTGTTCCTTCCCTCTGATAACCATATACATCCCCTCCACCTCAAATATGTTAGCAATCAGCCTTCAAACATGTGGCCCCGCCGTTACACATCGGGACTTCCGACTCATGACTAATGTTTGACTAGATAGTACTAAATAACCTTATCTTGACAGCAGCCAGCCCCTCAGAGTTCTGGAAACCTCGCTTCCAAATTCCTTAGAGACTTAATGCTGTGCCCAACCCCCACTGACTAGAAAGTGCTTAATCAGTTACTCTTCACAATCCCAGGATGGTCTTTCTGCCCACGGGTCCTTTTTGCAACAAAGAAGGCTAAAGAATTAGTTCTTGGCTCTTCAGTCTCTGGCCCACATCAGGGTTCGTTGACAAAAGGCAGATCCACAGGAGGAAAACAAAAAGAAGTTTTATGAAAATGTTTATGTTATGCAAACACAGGAGAAACTCCCGGGATGAGTAACTGAAAGTTTTGGTTAGAATCTAGTGTTAGCACAGAAAGGTATTTTTAGGGAAGAGACAAGATAAAGGAACAGGACTGTGGGTCTCCAGGCCAGCAGATTGTGTGGTAACACCTCAAAGAGAAACTAATGGCAGATGAAGGCTAGTTTCTACTCGGTTTGGTATGTGGATTTCTCTCGTGCCACCTCCAGGCTGAGAAGGGACTCAAATTGTTCATGGGGTTTCATTTCTGTCCTTTTTGGTAGAGAGGGAAAGAGAGACACTTTTATAATTTTGTGTCTTGCTTCTAGACAAATAGGAGAAAACCAGAGGGCAGGGGTTTTTTTGTTGGCTTTTTTGTGGGGAGGGGTCTGGTCATTCTTAATTGGCTTCAGTATGAAATAATCCATATGCTGAAGTGGCGTATTTTGAGGTGACCAAATTTTGCTCCCCTTCACAGTTAAGGTTATATAGCTTGAAAATTAGACAAAGACCTTTTTCTTTCAACGTTGTTCTTAAGAAAGATCAATGAGAAATTACTATTACTGCATATATGAGATTTAATATTTGTGATTTTAATTTTTTTAATTAAAACATTTTAAAGTGTATTTATTTATTTTGAGGGAGAGAGCACGTGAGCAGGGCAGGGGCAGAGAGAGAAGGAGAGAGAGAGAATCCCAGGCAGGTTCCCCACCATCAGCATGGAGTCTGACATGGGGCTTGAATCCATGAAACATGAGATTAGGACTTGAGCAGAAACCCAGAATTGGGCGTTTAACAGACTGAGCCACCCAAATGCCCTGACCTCTGGGAGTTTTCAAACAGAGTGCAATGAAAATCACATCTCCGATTACACAAAACTGAAAACAGATTACAGAGTAAAAACAAGAGTGAAAGAGTCAAGAGAAAAGGGAGATGAAGACAATTTAAAAACCTACTTCAGAACTAGACATGGATTTAAAAAGAAAAGTGAACTATTTTCTTGTGTACCTTAGTAATTAAGAGCATGAGTTCTAAGCCAGGTGATTCATCTGACATCATTTCATCTGACATCTTTAATATAGTTGCCTTTGGGGTCCAGTAACCTTCTTTAAAAATTTTTTTTATGTTTATTTATTTTTGAGAGAGAGAGAGATAGAATGTGAGCAGGAAAGGAGCAGAGAGAGAGGGAAACACAGAATCCAAAGCAGGCTCCAGGCTCTGAGCTGTCAGCACAGAGCCGATGAGGGGCTCAAACCCACAAACCACGAGATCACGACCTGAGCCGAAGTCTGACACGTAATGGACTGAGCCACCCAGGCACCCCCGGGGTCCAGTAACCTTCTTAAGTGTGAAATAAGGGGGGATAAAAATAAAATCTTCCTTCTGGTATTTTAAGGACTAGAGTCAATTTAAGTATGTGGAATAGTGGCCTAGGAGCTCTATGCACGAATGTGAGCATGACATCCTTTCTGCTCTTTGAGAACTCCCAGTGACTCAGGAACGAAGTAGAAAGCAGTGGAAGTTAAATGTTCTCAGGCAGACAAATGGAAGGGTAGATAGGTATGAATAACAGTCCAGGGTTATCGTAAGTAAGTGAGAAACGGAAACCTAAAGCGTTTGTGGTCCCCTGGATAGCAAGACCAGGACTGAGACTATGCCTCAGTGAGTCCTCTCCAAGTGGAGTCCCAGGGCTCTTTCCCTCTGCAGTGATATTTCAGCCTAGCTGTGTGAGCTTTGAGAAGTGACTCAGCCTCTCTGAGCCTTAATTTCTGTATCTGTAAAACATAGCTAATCACAGTACCTGTCTCTGGAACTTGCTGTGAGTATTGACTGAGAGTATGTATAGAAAGTGCTTTACAGGGTGTCTGGCCCACAGCAAGCATTCGATACACCTGACCTTTTATTACTCATCATATAAATATTTTATTTCATTCCAATACTGCTTTGTGGAGAGTAGGTGTCATACTTGGAGCCACAAAGTCAAGGTTCATTCTATTTTCTGTTACATTTTCTGTTTCTGGGTAGAGTATACAAGACAGAAACAATCAGAAATAATAAATGTGGAGAGATAAATACCACAATTTACAAGGCAGAGCCTTCCCAGAAGAAGTATTTAATTTCAAAATGACGTGACTTGTGTTTTTGCCTCCTTCTTTAAGCTTCCACAAGAGGCCAAGCCATGCCTCAAAACACTGCAACATATGAGCTTCAGAAAGGAGAAGAGGGGGAAAAAAGATTTCTGGACAATCTTGTCTGTATAAAATACCTAGGGCAATTCCTGGCTCGAAAGAGGTGTTCAGTGTAAGTGAAATGGATCTTTATGTGATTATTGAAAATGTCTTCTATGCCTTCCTCACAAATACTCACTCTCCCCAAACAAACTAGGTTTGTCAACACCAAGGTCGAAACAGTGCCACAAGAGAGGAAATTTCTCTGTGTGTGGGAAATTTATGCTTTGTCTGTGAGTCATTTGTAATAAAATATCTAAAAATATATGCCTCAAAATGTGCAAGACTTACATTTATCAAAACGATCTTTCTTTGTTCTTGTTTGAAAGATGATTGTAGACCGAGCCGTAGTGTCATTGAAAACTGAATAAATCAGGGAACTCTGGGAAGCAAGACTTCTGATGAGAAAATCATAATCCAGGGGCGCCTGGCTGGGTCGGTTGGTTAAGCGTCCAACTTCGGCTCAGGTCATGATCTCACAGCTTGTGAGTTCAAGCCCCGCGTCAGGCTCCGTGCTGACAGCTCAGAGCCTGGAGCCTGCTTCCGATTCTGTGTCTCCCTCTCTTTGCCCCTTCCCCAGCTCACACACACACACACACACACACACACACACACACACACTCTCTCTCTCTCTCTCTCTCTCTCTCTGAAAAATAAATAAACATTAAAAAATATTTTTATAAATAGAGAGAAAATCATGATCCACTCTGAGGGTGCTGAGGCAGTTCTGCCAGAACTCAACATGTGCTCACTAGGCCCTGAGGATGTGCGCAGCCTGTGCGGGCCCTGGAGGCAGCCAGAAAACACTATTCAGGTTCCCACTGGAAAGTCAAGACACACACTCAGAAGTCAACCAAATGATACTGTCCAAAGTCAGTAAAAATCCTGTAGTGAGGAATCACAGTGTAGAATGAGAATCGGGCCAAATGAGAGAGACCTCAGGTAGGTTCTGTGAGTTCTGGGAAGAAGAGAGCTCTGAGGTCTGCAAGCATCCAGAAGGCTTCATGGAAGAGGCGAGATCTTGGGCTGAAGCTCAGCAGGAGGCTAGCATCAGGAGAGGTGTGAAGGAGGGAGATTACTGGGGCATAAGCCGGGGTGCCGGTGTAGAGTGGGGTCAGGCAGGGATGTGTTTGGCACTCAGAAAACACACTGGGGCATCTCGTGGTTCTCCTGGGCTCTGGTCTCATAAAACATGGCAGCTGGGGGCCCAGGCTTCTCAGAGATGCAGATAAGAAGCACCTACCAAAGCTTAAGGGGAATCTACAAGAGTGATCGAGAAAGGAGAGGGTAGGGACCACTTATGGCCTTAGGACCAAAGGCAGCAATAGGAGATTAGCTTATTCCACTAACCCTCTTAGAAATTTACCCCAAGAAATTGTGACTAGCCAGAAAACGCAAGAATCTGACAGAGGAGTGAACTTAATGTGCCCCCACACAGAGCCCCTCCAATCCCTTTCCCTGGCTCCTACTCTCTTCCTGTTCACTGCAAGGGACTGTGCCTGAGCACTGGAGCCTCGCACTCCTGAGGGCAGCCTGCTGCTGATCCTGGGGGACTGTAGGAATTCAATAACCCTCCTCTTTTTTCTTAAGACAAGACCACCATCAGTGTGTGGATTCTATTTCAGAGCTCTCTGCGAGATCCAGCTGCAAATTGGGGCTTCATGGCGATCCCACCCTGGCTTGGACTCCTCCTCTTCCCTCCTCTGCCTCCTTTCCTCCCTTCCTGGTTTTTTTTTGTGGGAGACATTCCTTAACACATCTTTTGCACTGGACTGCTCACTGCAGTGTCTGCTTCCGAAAGGGTGGATTGGATCAAGGTTTCGAGGAGTGGCTAAGCAGGCTTAATTGGCCTGCGAAAACTAGACTCACTTAGGTGCAAAAGGAGGGCATGAGAATTTGGAGAAGAGTGTAGAAATCCAGGTCCTGCATGGCACCTTGCAGAAAGTTAATGAAGCTAAAGAAATTCATAATCCTTCTGTGCTGCGTATCAGCCCAGACAGACTGTTACAGGTGTGGTTGGCTTCTTTCAGCTGAAATGCGACCTAAGTTCTGTGAATGCATCTTGCAGTTCCGAACCTGACTGTACCAAGTGTAGTTTACGGACAAGGCCGTGTTCCTCACCCATGTCTCCTGAGGACTCAGTGGCTCGGGGAACTGCTTCGGGCCGCGAGAACGCGTGGGGTCCTAAGGGCTTCCCCCAGCAAGCTAACATGCTTGGCCTGATGTCAGCTGGGCTGTAAATGCTGCGGCATTAATGTCTTCAGAGCAGTTCATTCCATGGGAATTGTTGCATGAAATATCCCAAATTTCTGTTTTCCCATCTTCCCTGAGAAGTGTGCTACACTGCCCCCTAGAGGCTGAGGTCCAGTCTCCCACAAGGACGTTTCTCTTGGTGGCTGTTTCTTGCCTGTCCCCATTCTCCACACCCCTAAGGATATTTCCTGGGATTTTATTCCAAATCTGTTTGCAATAAACCCCGTGTCAGGATCTGCTTCTGGGGGAACCCAAATTTAGATAGGCAGTTTCAACCTCAGAACGTTCGTATCCCCACGACTATCTTCTGCTGGAATGCAGGCTCTTTAAAAAGGCAATTTACCTGCGGTGCCGCTCTGCAGTTTCGGAGCCTACTCCTTTGGAAAACGTTTCAGACTCTGTAACTCATGTTTATGAATATGGTTAGTCAGGATAAAGAGTTCTTTTTCCCTTTTGACTCTGGTTTGAATAATCATGAGTGGTATTGCAAGCAGAATGTTTCAGCAGAAGAAAATCAAGGAAATTAAGAAAATCACAATCATTCCCGACGTGGTGGGGAGCTTTCCTGAGAGTCACTGAATCAGCAAGTAGTTATCAAGTCGTGTTTACGTGCAGGGCACTGTGTGGTGCCAGGATCGTTGTACTTGTAAATTTGATTTAGGGGAATGCATCCCATAGTCATGAAAGCCAGGAGGATATTCATGCAGCTTAACTAAAAAGAAACGGAATGGATTCGGAATGCAGTTTGCTCAGATACTGTTTCCGGAATCAGTATCTAAGGAGGAATCCCTTTCTGTCTTTGAAGAAAGGCAGTTCCCAAATACATGCATATCCAGGCTCCTAAGGTGGCTGGTTGGTGGGTGCGAACATTCATTAGGTTTTGTGAAATGTGACACATTTTTAATTTATTTTATTTTATATTTTATAATTTTATTTTTTAATGTTCATTTATTCTGAGAGGAAGAGAAAGAACGTGCATGAGTAGAAGAGGGACAGAGAGAGGGAGACACAGAATCAGAAGCAGGCTCCAGGCCTCTGAGCTATCAGCACAGAGCCTGTCATGGGGCTCGAACTCATGAATCGCAAGATCATGATCTGAGCTGAAGTCAGACGCTCAACCAACTGAGCCACCCAGGGGCCCCAATGTGACACACTTTTTAAAAAAATAAATCACTCTATTTCATATTCTGCCTCATATAGTCTTCAGCTTTTTAAAAAGTTGCTTGACATAAGCTTGTTTTGTTCCCACAATGCGATTGTGAGAGGTGTCGTACCACCCCACTGTCTTGAACAATTGTAATAGTGCATGGGAAGTTCACCCCCTTACTAATTTCACAAGTGTTCACTGCATGTTTGTGGTGTGTCAGGCACTGCCTTCTGGGAACTGATGCCCACTCGGTACCACAACCCCCCTATCTGCCCTTGTCATGAAAAACCAATAAAGAACACATAGTCTCAACTTTCAGGAAGTTTCTTATTTATTTGCAAAGACAGGCAAAGAAAGAGGAATTTTCCAAATGGTACGGTAAGTGCTATAAAAGAAAGGAGTATGGAATGGAGGAATTCCAGCCCATTCAGAGTGGGGGAGTCTGGGTCAGGGGCGAACCTGGAGTACATGTCCTCCAAATCTCGTGTGTGCATGCATTAAGGACTTCGCTAGATGGAGAGAGGGCATTGGAGGCCGAAAGGAAAACACAAGCAAGTGTCTAGACGGGGAGAAGAGCATGGGGTGTTTGGGAACTGCAAGTGTTCTATGGAGCTAAAGGGCACAGTCTGCTCAAGGCTGGCAAAAGAGGAGAGTCAGAACGTGAAGGGCTTGCACACTCTCTGTGCAGTGTAGACCACTTTGGAAGGGTAAAAGGGAGAGATTGAAAACTTCTGAACAGATTAGTAAAAAAAATTAATTTTTGCTTTAGTTCACTTTGACTAAATTGTGGGAGAAAAGTCAGGAAAGGCAGGAGACCATTTAGGAAGTAACCCAGTAGCCTTGAAGGGGTCAGGTGATAGAGTGATTGGGCTGGTATCAGTGGAAATGGACAGATGTGGGTAGAATTATTACATGGGGAAGGGAGACTACATGTAAGGAGGTGGTGTGTGTGGTGGGGTGGGGGTGCGGCAGAAAAGTAAGTGTATTACATGTAAAAGAGCCTACTGGGCTGAGGAAGGAAACATGACTTCGCCTAGCTGCAGGGGTGAATAGAAGTTTCATTTCCTTTGTGGTCACTTCCTCTTGAAACTCTTAGCTACAAGGTCTTTGATCATGTGTGACAAAACCTAGCACACTTCCCCCTTTGGTCTGAATGTGCTGACAAGGCAAAACAGACACTTTCATGTCCTGTTCTTTAGCTCATGGTTGATTAACAGAGATCAAAACTCTCTGCTCTCCGAAGGTGCTGAGCCAGCTGTATTTGAGAAAAACAACCATTTCCTGTTTTGATGAATAATGCTCATTTCTGTAACCTGCAAAGCCACAGTGTAAAACCACCTAATTTGCAAACATCTATAAAAAGTAGAGGCACTCCGAAGATATTCAGACTGGGGTTGACGCTGCCATTATGATAGTCTCCATCATATCAGTCTCCTAACTTGTCTGGTTTTTGTCTTTGACAGTTTGACTCAGGATGGCACCTTGCCTTCAGATTCTCATCTGCTCCAATCAGGTAATAAGGCCATTTGTGCTCCATGCTTGGCTTGGAACCGAGGGATCTAAAGGTGAGTCCTGATCCTGGTCCTATGTCCCAGACTCTTGTCTGTTGGAAGCATGGTAAGAATTTGATTTTGATTTTCTTTGAGTCTTTAGTTGATTTCTGGTGATGCTTTTTTTTGTTTGTTTGTTTTTTTAGGTAGACAATTTGACTATCTCTGTAAGTGAATTAATGGTTTATAGGTATTTTGTCTCTATTGAATGAGAGATGACAGAAAATTATGTTTTGTTACTCTTTTCTATTTGTTTATCCATTTTCCCCCAATTTTGAACTTAAATCAACTAAAATTTGTACTCATTAGGTGGATAAGAGCTCATGAAAAATGAATTTTGTATTTCTGGGTTTACTTCTGACATATGGGCTAAAATTTTGAAATAGAAGCTATAAGTTTTCCAGATCTATATGCATGTTTATGTGTCTATAGATATGTAATATTTTCTTACCTCCAGATGGTATTACTAAATTAGATTATAAAAAAAATTTTAAAGAGTTTTATTCTAATTGACTTAGAGCTAACTAGGGGCATATACAAATGGGACTATTCCTGAAAATTCCAAGATATTGAAAAAATTAAATTTCTAATACTTTCAATATGCCAAAAATACATTCTTATAGGAAATAATTCAAATGTTTTAAGAATTCAAGTTTACATAATTTAGGTAACTTTAGCAAATGAGACTAATTTAATATTATTGATTTAATAAAAAACAGCTATATCTTCTGAGTTATCATCACTAAATGTAATAAAAACCCATATTTTTATTTTATGCAGGCATATTTTTCCTCAATTTACAATGTTTGGCTGATTTAATATACTATCATTTCAATTACTATATTTTAAGATTATAAAAAATGTACATTTATGTTAGTCAAATTAAGTCATTATTTGGACAAACTTTATTTCAAAGTAATTCTATTTTGTAGTATGTCAGCTTGGAGACTGTGTCCAAAATCAATTGGTAGCTTAAGACCTTGGACTGATGCTAAATTGAGTTAATTCATGAATATTTATTAGATACCTAAATCATATCTAAGTAAAACACAATACTGAAGCATTAATTGCTAAATACAATTTCATTTTATATGTTTTTGGCCTTTTATACAATACAGAGAGGCTATTTATTTGGGTCTGTTAATGGACATGTTCATTTTTTGCCACATTGAGAAGCTATACTATAAGGGACAGGCTATAGAAATTATGAGATGTTGAGATGTATATTTATGAACTCTGATAGTCTGCTAGAAAATACTGGTATATGAAAGAGAGTTTATAGTCATTTATTAGCAAATACTCCTTCTTTGACCAAACTTTAGTTAGGCTCCTTTGAGCCTTCTTCTAGACCAGGCTCAACCTTGGCCTGCTGAGCCCCATTTTAGCAATGAATCCTGAGTTAGTTAATTGACAACTGCCCCCCTTTATATCTGAGTATCCCTGATATCTGATCAAACTCCTCATACCCTGCGCTAGATATCTAAGTCCTTGGCATCTGCTTTTAGTAAGATTCCTGTTAAGCCAATCTAGCAAGAATCCCCCTACTTTGGTATCTGACCAAGTTCCTCTTAGGAATTTTCTACCCACTCCCCCCTTCCCTTGGCTCCTTGGCCAAGATCTTCAGCTGTCAGTGCTCATAGGAATGGGACTGAGCTCTATACCAAAGCCTCTCTCCTCTACTGCAGTCATTCTAATAAGATCTGCCTCACTGCTGTAATCCATTCTTCGGGAATAACTCTTCTCTTATCCTATCTCCTAGTTTTCTTTAAACAACAGCAGTGGCTGTCGTGAAATCTTAGAATCAATATACATGAATGGGACTCTATCAGGAATGATAGCGGCATAGGGAAAACTTTGCATGCAAAGCTTGCATGCGGTATTTTGTTAAGGAAAACAAGAGTAACTTAGTTCCAAAGTGAAATGACTAGTTCCAAAATGAGAGACAAGTGTATGACAAGACTTGTCTGGATAGAGAAAGTTGCAGATGGTTCATGGAAAGGGAATTGTATTTCTTATAGTCAAAGCTGGCTGAGGTTTATGAGCTTATTTATAAGATATTTTAATAAGAGCGTTAGTACCAAATATGCTGTTTCAAAACTAGCATTTAGTTTTCTATTAAAATGACATTCCCCCCCCCCCCGGATTACTGGTTTTCTCTTAGTAAGTGCTTATAAAATACATTTTTCTTTGCCTTTAGAATAATCTGCCTAGAGAACAACTATTCAGGGTCTTATTAGACTCTTTCCTATACTTTATGTTGATTTTGTCATATCTTTAATTACTCGAGAGAACAAAGTCTTTTCACTTAAAAAGAACTGAAGTTCTTTATAGTCATCTTCTATGTCTACTTTTAAATTTATATCATCATTTTGGTGAAATAGACAACCAACTATTATTTCTCAGTAATCCTCGATCCTATTTAATCAAGTGTTCAAAACTTCCTGACTACTTTTTGTATTTTATGTTCCAAAAATCAAATCCTAAATGGTATCTTTTGCCAAAGAAATTGTCAAGGAAAAAAAAAAAGAGTTAAGTCTGGACCCAAGTAAGGAAAGATATTATTGAATGAAACTATGGCAGAGAGAGCCTCAAAGCCTAAGCCAGAACAGTGTCAGGCAAGGGGAGGGCAAGTGAAGCTTCTGGAAGCAGAGACTCTGGGACAGGTGCCCAGGGAAAGCAGAAGAAGGATGCCATGCTAACAGCTGGTGTGTAGAAGTTGCCTTGAAACTTAATGAACTGCATCATATATGGTACTAGTGGAAAAGCTGAGGCAGGAAAGTTGGTTTGTGCTCTGGCACAAGGACTTGGGATTCTGGGTCTCAGATGAAGTAAACAAGCAAAAGTGCAGAAAGGTCGCAGAGCTGGGACTTGGTTCTCAGCAAAGCAGCCTAAACTCGTGTGAAGCACACATTTTCTTCAGCCTTGTCAGTCCCTCTCTTTGTTCCGGGTGGGCTCAGAGAAACTCTCCATGAACAATTCAAGGAAAAGGGCTAACCCAAACAGCAGATGGCTGAGTGAGGTAGACCTCAGGGCCACCATATTCTCAGTGAAGTCCCTAAAAGAATAGTTGAATCATTTGTTTGGAATACAGGCAGAGGTCAGCTGTCCCAGTGTTCTTACATGGGATGCCTAAAAAAAAAAAAAAAAGGTAAATGTTAGCATAAATGAATGTATTAAGGAGCCAGAGGTCAAACCCTAAAAGTATCCTAGTCAAATTCAGGAGGTCAGTGGATAAAATAGTTTCATTGTGCAGCACTGCTCCCTGAATCATATCATGCTCTTAAGTGTGTTGTGCAGAGCCCAGTTATCTCCCTTATGAGGGCGTGCATGACCTGAGCATTTCACCAGACTTTCTTAGTGACCCAGACAGCAGCTTGTCCAGGGAACCATCGGGTTCATGCATGGACCACTGCAGTGTTTCTTCAGATCCTGGGGGAAAAGGCCAGTGACAAAGGAACCTAGAGTCCGAATAAGGATCTGGGCAATCATGTTTTAGTTCTCAGTGACTTAAAGTCAGGAAGAAGGGAGAAAAGTTGTACAGGTTAATTTGAAAGGTTGCAGCTGGATATTGAAGGAATCTGTAAGAATTGAAAATTTGGTAAGGGCTGACAGTCTCTCTAAAGTAAAAGATCCAGATCTCATTTATAAGTAGGTATCAATGCTAGTTTATCCATACTGGGAAAGGAAGCTAATTAAGTGTCTATAAGACAAGATAGAGTTTCCATATCGATCAGCTACCTGCAATTCACAGAGGTGCAAAATAGCTCAAAGGCAATGAATAGGGTCGGAATTGAATAATCCAAAAGAGCAAGCTATAGGTTCCCACTGAAACACAAAATGCTCTCTACACACCCTGTATCCCTCTTGATCAAAGACAATCTCAGAGGAAGATTAGCCTTCTTCACAAAATAAGGCCAGTCTCCTGAGCTGTGGCCTGGTTATTTACATAGATGCAGCAAGAACGACATGTTACCACCTAGGTCTTCTATTGGCTTCGCTGGACTTTTTCATAAAGAACCTCAGATTGGACTGTTCCAGGCCTCTGGAGGATAGGAAGCCAAGCCAAAACGTCACCATCATTTTCCACCTGCAGTACCTAGTGATTTGGTGGACATTCCTCTCTTCCTGAGGTCCTCAGAATATCCTGAGCCCCCGAGCCTGCCGGGAAGTGACCTTCCTTACTCACCTCTAAGGCTGGGAACCCCGTAGAGCCGGTGGCCAGGCCACTTTTCCCAAGAGGGACTTTGCAAGCCTTGGCCCAGAAAGGCAACCTTAATTCCTGAAAAGGGTCTGGTCCCAACTGATGCGATGAGCATCATTCTCAACTGTGACATTCCAGGCAGAGCCAGCCGTGATGAACCAATGCTTCCAATGATGTCCTCTTAGCGAGGTGGACAGGCTCTTACTGAATCTATGCAAATAACTGCAGCCCTGCGAGAACAGGAACACTCCGTGAGCGTTCCCAGAATTTGGAAGGGTGAGTCAGGGCAGAGAAGAGAAATGCTTCCTTTCTGTTTTACAAGAGCACAGTCATGAGTGAGAGACAGCTTGAGAGAAAAGAGAAAGTGGTTCCTTACATCCAGAAAATAGAACCTGAGAGCGTCAGCACTGTTGCAAATGAAGCCCACGATCATGACTTATCAGTGCATTCAGTCCTATGTCATTAATTCCTGTTCCACTTGATCTTGGGCTAGTAGTCTCATAAATCTATATTCTCCCCTAAAGTTCTAGAAATGCTGACTTAGTCTACCAAGGTGGTCCCAAAGTTATTTAAGCAGTGCCATCAGGAGGCTTAGCCAAGAGTACCTGACATAGTCGGCCTCCATGGGACTCTATGATAATCCTTTTTCATTGAAGACAAAGCACTCAACAAGTAGCTGATTTGCAAGGGCTCTTCCAGAAGCTCGGACTAAAACATAAAACCACCTGTGAATGACAGAAAATTTAAAATAGCTATGGTTAGTGCATTTTTGATAATTTTCAAAGCTTAAAGGTCTGAGTAGAATTCACCATAAAAATAATAC
This sequence comes from Suricata suricatta, assembly GCF_006229205.1. Lineage (NCBI taxonomy): Eukaryota > Metazoa > Chordata > Mammalia > Carnivora > Herpestidae > Suricata > Suricata suricatta. The sequence goes on from NC_043714.1 coordinate 64,422,761, forward strand.
AATGGATAAGGAAATTTGATTTTTATGGGGCACTGAAAAAGTGAGTTCAATAAGTTTTAGACAAAACATGCTAAGGTTTAATTAGCACATTTAATCCTGTTTTCAAAGAAGACAGGATATCATATGTAATTTATGAAAAAGGATGAGCATAATCTTTACAGAGGAGAAGCTGACAGATACACTATCAGAATTCTGAGACATGATATGCCATGACTATATATCTAACATGTAGTTAAAATATACCAATAGTCTATCTAATTATGAAGTAAAAAGTAAACTTAACCTGAATGGATTTAGGAAGAACATACGTGAGTAAAATAAAATTTGTTCTTACAAGGCTGATAACTCAAAAGGCATAACTGTAGTTATTAAACCAACGACATTTAAACTAGTCCCATTTGCCAAAGATTCACCTAAATGGTGTGAGCCTGAACTTTAAAAAGCATCTTCTAAGTTTTTATGAGAATATTTTTTCCCATACCTGGAACATATTAGAGATTTAATTGTCTTAATTTCTGGGAATTTCAGAAAGACTTAAAATTATATAAACTCTTATTTTTAGTTCTTAGCCAATCCACAAGGAGGCTCCTTTAAGAGACTTTAGAATATGATGTGGTAATACCGTTTGGAGGTAGGAAAATATTACACATGCATAAAACAACATACATATACACACATACGGATAGATACAAATAAAGTGCTAATAGCTTTAAATCTTAGTTTAAACATTTTTGAGCTGGTTCAGATACGAACACAAAGACTCAAAGCTCAGTGGTTCATGTAAAAGAGCTGACTCTAATCCCTGCCTCACTTTCACATTTTTAAGGATTGTGTTTCTGGCAGGTGGGGCAGATTGGAGTAACTTGCTCAGTGTAAGAGCTGAAGCAGCCTCCCCAGTATTTGTGGAGGACACCCTCGAGATGTACTTTGCCCTGATATGTGTCCAGTGGAGGCTGTGGACTACATTTTGGGAGAGCGACAGGGGAGAAACCAAGTGGCCATCTATCTGGTGCCTCCAAAGTCCATCTGAGTGGAGAAAACATGCAGCTTATTTCCAATTAGCTTTTTCAGCTGCAGGCTTTTGTTCCTGGAGTCGCTGAGCTCCTCACGGCCCCGGCAGTGGTAAGGGACCTAAATATCAGGTGTCTACGGGGAGCTGAGGAGCCCAAGTGAGAAAAGGAAGGCCTGGCAGGTGGACAACAGGGAAGAGGAGGCAGAGGTGTTAAAGAGGGGAAGACAGAGGATTCTAGAGAGCCGAAGGGAAAGCTGAGGGTGGAAAAAAGGAGGCAGAAGTTAGGGGAAGACGATGGGAAGGGATAGGCCTTAGAAAACACTGAAGAAGGGCAATGGCCTTTGAAGGAAGCAATGATCTCTGAAAATGATTGTGGAAGAGACATTGTTCTGTTTCTTTGTACCAAACAGTAAAAGCAGTTCCACTGTTTGGATGAAATCTTGGAGTCATGAGATTCAATAGAGCTGCTCAGAATAAGTCAATTTGAAAAAATCCCAAGTTACCCAAAGAGGCCATTGGAACTCTGAGTACTTTTTTTTTTTTTAAGTGAAGTGTTGTCATTTTGAAGAAATTGGGTGAAGACAGTGTGAATAATGTCTGAGCCCATGCCCACAGGGAAGAGGTCAGTGGAACAATGATTAGATTGATCATTTCCCATGATAATGAAAGGAATACAGCAGTTAAGTGCTAAGGACTTTACCCAAAGTGTGATATCCCAGGAGAAAGTCAGGGGCTTTAACTATACTCAGAAAAGCTGGAAGAAGGCAGAGAAATAGAAGGGGAAAAAAAAGACAAAAGTAAAGAATAAGGTCAAGTTTTTACCATGCAACAACAGACACATGTTTGAAACATTGGGCCAGGATTTGGACTCACCGCTGTGGATCCCGACTTCCCCAGCCAAGAAAGGAGCCAGCATCTGATCAGATGGCATTGACACCTGGGTGAAGAAAGCAAGGCCTTGGGGCCATGTGATATTCCATCAGAGTTCCAGCGTCATCCCTGTGGGGGAAAAAATGCAACAGATGTTAGTATGAAGGGTTTCATTGAGGGGCTTAGGAGGAGAGGAGTATCATAATAGGAAGATGCTTGAAGACTAAGTCAGAAATGTCTCTGGGGAGGAGTGGGTGGGCCGAGCTTTTAAATGCAGAGCCTCCTGGGATAGGTGGCTGTGGAGAGTGGGAGGTGGGGAGGTGAAAACTGGTATGGGAGGGGGTTCTTGAAACTTAACCTTCATCAAATATTGTACTAACAAGGGAGTTAAGGCAGGAAGCGTTGGTTTGTGGTTAAGCACATGGGGCAGAGGTTGCTCTTGAGAGGAACAAACAAATTTAAGTGCAGAAAATTTACATGGGGTTGAGGGCTTTGTGGCCCTGAAATTGTGTCACACTCAGAGTTTGATGAACTTTGTCAGCACCTAAAATTGTTTTTGAGATTTTGCAAAGGGTTCCCCCCAAAATCACTAAGATTTGTTCTCTCATCTTGTATAAAGAGAAATGTTGGGAATAATTAGGGTTATTGATATGTTACTAATGATGTGTTACATGGGAAATATTGTCAAATCAGAAGAGATGCTTAGACTTCCCTAGGTTAAATTTGTATGGGTACAACATTATTAATCTAAACATGTAAACAGTTGTATCCTGTATGGGAAGGCTCTTGGCAATGATCAGTGTTTTTGCTGACCATGTTATGTTTCTGTGTATCAGAGTCTTAGTATTGCTTTGCCTGTAAAACAAAAGCAGTATTATATTAGCAGTCATAATTTTAGTTATTTTTAAAAACATTAACTTGGTTGCTACCTTCCTTCTTTGAGGTGAATTTAGTGTATTTCCTGGCAATAGTTTTCTATTGGGGATTTACATCATTTATGTATAAAGTTTTATTAATCTACTAGTGATGTTCAGAGCCTACTTTTGATGTATTAAATCTATTTACTTGACAATCTTGACATATTCTTGGTACATCCTAACTTTGTGCTAAGTTTATATGACATCTAATGTTTCAGGATTTTTATGTTATACCTGAAAATGTTTTTCTGTGAAGATTATGTTTATCTGTTTTCATGAATTAGATGTAATCTTTTCTTTGAAAATTGGCATACATCTTCGTGTTTAAACATAGTTTGTTAAACGTTTTTCTGGATTGACTTTATTTTGTTTTGGGTGCCATGGACACAACCATATATGATTGCTGATTGCATGATTCTTGTAATGAACTCTCTTCAGATTATCTTTTTTTGAAAATATCAGTAGGAAGTAAACACAAGACATTTCTAGTCTTTTGTCATCTACATACAGTTTGTGTGCTTTGCTTTACTCCTGAGGCTTTCTTGAAAATACCTGGAATCAGCTATAAGGCAGAATGTTCCATTTTCAACAAAGGATTGTCTAAGAACCTGCTAAAGACTATGCCGGATAACTCTTGGGTTCAGGCTTCTGATCGCATTGTTTAAATAACTATGAGACCACACCTGTGGACTGAGTCAGGAGTTCCAGACTGCCCGGCAAGAAGCAAGAAGCAAGAAGCAAGAAGCATGAGACTACTAGCCCAAGATCAAGTGGAACAGGAATTAATGACATAGGACTGAATGCACTGATAAGTCATGATCGTGGGCTTCATTTGCAACAGAGCTGACGCTCTCAGGTTCTATTTTCTGGATGTAAGGAACCACTTTCTCTTTTCTCTCAAGCTGTCTCTCACTCATGACTGTGCTCTTGTAAAACAGAAAGGAAGCATTTCTCTTCTCTGCCCTGACTCACCCTTCCAAATTCTGGGAACGCTCATGGAGTGTTCCTGTTCTCACAGGGCTGCAGTTATTTGCATAGATTCAGTAAGAGCCTGTCCACCTCGCTAAGAGGACATCATTGGAAGCATTGGTTCATCACGGCTGGCTCTGCCTGGAATGTCACAGTTGAGAATGATGCTCATCGCATCAGTTGGGACCAGACCCTTTTCAGGAATTAAGGTTGCCTTTCTGGGCCAATGCTTGCAAAGTCCCTCTTGGGAAAAGTGGCCTGGCCACCGGCTCTACGGGGTTCCCAGCCTTAGAGGTGAGTAAGGAAGGTCACTTCCCGGCAGGCTCGGGGGCTCAGGATATTCTGAGGACCTCAGGAAGAGAGGAATGTCCACCAAATCACTAGGTACTGCAGGTGGAAAATGATGGTGACGTTTTGGTTTGGCTTCCTATCCTCCAGAGGCCTGGAACAGTCCAATCTGAGGTTCTTTATGAAAAAGTCCAGCGAAGCCAATAGAAGACCTAGGTGGTAACATGTCGTTCTTGCTGCATCTATGTAAATAACCAGGCCACAGCTCAGGAGACTGGCCTTATTTTGTGAAGAAGGCTAATCTTCCTTTGAGATTGTCTTTGATCAAGAAGGATAAAGTGGGAGTAGAGAGCATTTTGTGTTTCAATGGGAACCTATAGCTTGCTCTTTTGGATTATTCAATTCTGACCCTATTCATTGCCTTTGAGCTATTTTGCACCTCTGTGAATTGCAGGTAGCTGATCGATAAACTTTTTTTGTCTGGTAACCAAGTTTTCTGGTTTCCTGTGCAAGAACCAGTTTGATGTTTACTTCTAACTGGGACTGCTTTTTCTCACCTTTCAAAACTTGTCAGCCCTTAACTAAATTTTCAGTTCTTCTGATTTCCTTCAATATTTGGCTATGAACTAATCATAGCCTCTAAACCAACCCTCCAATTTTTCTGCCACATTCTTTACTTGGAGTCAGTGAGAACTACAGATTGCCAGGTTTTTATTGGGACTCTAAAATTGCCTTCCATGCTCTTTGCCTCCAAGATCTGAAGAGTCACTGAAAGCTCAAGCCTGAGCACTTTTTATAAAATTAGAAGGACTCAGCTGACCATTGATAGTCCAGCTCTTTCCCTGCATAGGCTGCTGTTTGGACTACCAAGCAAGAGTGGTGAAGTTCTCAGGCTATTCATCCTTGCTGGAGAACAACCAATGCTGTGGACACCACCAGCAATACAATTGACATCTCATCTCCAAAAACTTAATGAGTGGTAAGAGACTGAAAATAATAAACAAACAATGACCAGACATATGCAAAAATAGAGCTCTGACCCACAGCCTTTGTAGCCATTAGTCTAAGAAGTCAAATACAAACTATTCAACATCAGTCCCAAATCAGGACCTGGCCAATAATTGCCAGCTTCCCTAATTTTTGTTTTCACTTCTGATTTATATGTTTAATGAATATATTCTAATCAATCATATAGGATGGCCCACTTCTAGTTAGTCAGTCCTCTAGCTTCTGCAAGCCAACTGCCTCCAAGTAGGGTTCACCTAAAGCTTCCCATTTTCCACTTTAGAGCTTCCCACAACTCTACCTGCATTTGAATTTCTGCCCATTGCAGGTGATGTTAGTAACTCTGTTGCTATAGCAAACTCTGAATGAATGGCATTTGTTTGTTTTCATTTGAGTGATCTTCATTTCTCACCACAGTTTTCTTGGAAGTTCCACCAAGATACAGTTGGCACCGACCATCACCATGGCTTCCGGTCTTAGATCGGGTGCCCAGAACCTGTTGTGTCTCACTGCTGACTGCGTGTCAAGTCCACAATGATGTGGTAAGTCAACACATGCCTGAACTCCACTGTTTGTGTGGAGTTCCTTGGTCATTTCTTCTGACTTTTGTATCCAGGTTTTGTTGTTGGTGTCCTTGGTTTGGCATCCTTGGTGGAATCAATCCATTCTTTTCATCCCTTTTTGTTTGCATTTGTGTTACTGCTCTGTGGGGGTACTGTCTACAGATGCTGTATGTCTTAAGGAGAGTCATATAGTAGAACAGAAGCATATGCCTTCTGAGCCTATTTTTCCTTAAAAAATTTTTTTAATGTTTATTTATTTTTGAGAGAGAAAGAAAGAGAGAAAGAGCATGAACCAGGAAGGGCAGAGAGAGAGGGAGACACAAAATTCAAAGCAGGGTCCAGGCTCTGAGCTGTCAACACGGAACGTGATGTGGGCTGAGCCTATTTTTCATGGTGGCCTCACACACCAATGAGTTTGCCATTCTTACCAGAACTGCCCATTTGGACAAACTTTGTTGTAAGTCACCCAATAAAACTTAATGGGTTTTTTCCACCTCAAGTTTTTGTCCTTAAGGCTTTCCCTCTCCCTATTTGATTCAGAGAAAACCTTCTCTCTGATATTCCATATGTCAGAGGGCACATATTGTCATGTCTGTGTTGGAAGGTGACCAATCATAAGTTTGGGTTTTGAGATATGAATTGCAAAAAGATTTCATTTCTACCAGCATTGACAGCTATTATGGGATCATCTAAATCTAAACCATCTTTTCTTCTGGGAAAACTCTTGCTTCATATATCCACTCTCATGACAGTCCTTATTCTTGTAATTATCTTTTCAAATGTCATAATTTCCCCAAGTATGACTTAAGCCTTTAGTGGGCACTTAAGGGGCATTTGACTTCAACAAATCTGTGTTCATTTGAAAGGTTCCTTAGAAAAGAAAGGAATATGATTTCTCAGTACATATGGGCAGCATTTTTTGATTGGTACACAGACCCTCCAAACAAAGTTTAAATAAAAAATGACTTCACCAAAAATTTCTTTGGCCAAAGCTATGAGGAATTTGACAAACTTAAGTAACAACAAAGTACTTTCTCCAGTAAAGCATTTTCTTCTTGTCCTTCAGCTACTTTCCTGTATCCTGCTCTGTCTTCTCCCTTTTATCCTTTCAATCTCTTTCCTCTGTCAATCTCTCCATCAGCTTCCCCTTGTCCAGACCCTTTCCCCAACTCTTCTAAAACCACCAAAACCCGTTGCCTCTAAAAATCCATTCTTCCCATGTGCTAGGTATGCAGGGATCTATAAAATCTAAACCTTATGCTCAAGTTCTAATTCTTAATTAAAGTTATAAAGATTTCTCTAGACTTAGATAAGACCAAAAAATACTCACAAAACCTTTTTAGAATTCAACTTGTACGCATGTTGGTTGGAAACTCAGATGCTTAATTCTGTATGGCAAAAGCTGATTGGCCCTACCCAGTAAGGGACCTACAAGAACCCCCTTTTCATAATAAGCTTGAGGGTCAAAAAGAAGCTCAAAAAGCAGGGTAAAGTCTCCTGAACATCATACATGAAACATTTTTAATGAACATGTATTGGACCATAATACCACCATGCAATAAAAGTAAAGAAGAAACTATGGGATATTTTTTAGGCTAGTAAATAGCTTCCAAAAACATGTGGGAGTGAAAGAAGATGCTGATTGAACAGCAGCTCTTTCATCTCATTTTGTCAATGGAGCTGAACCTGAAATTGGGCACTTAATTCACAGAAAGAAATTAGAATGGGAAATATCTCCTTTACTTAACTAAAACACTAGGCATAACATTTTGTAATGGTTTTAGAATAACAATGAGACAAGATTTAAAATAACCTTGGGGCCCTAAAGACCAAACAGCTAAGTACACCACTTCCCAACCAACCATCTATTAATAAGGACACTTGTAGATGTTGTAAAAAAAAAAAAATAGGAGGGGGCACTGGAAAAAAATCTCATCTTAACAAAAGAAAAACAAACAAAAAAACCCAAATCCTTCAATTCAGATCAATAAGGAAGGAAAATGCATTCAATAGTCTGGATTACTTTTAAACAAAGTGAATTATGAATATAGATGGTTAACTGCACTAATTCTTGGTAGATACCGGTACTGCTTTATGTTAAATCCTGCCTATTTCTCAACATATTCCTCAGAGAAAACATAGCACACAGGAGCAGGGATCTCACATAATCTGCAGCCCTTAGCTGTAACCCTTGTGTCCTTAACTGAAAAATCATTTCTTTTTGTTCTGTGATGCCACCCTTGTAAAGTTAATAAAGGGATATTTACTTTGCAAATGCCCACAAGAGGAGCTATTTTTTGAAATTCCAGATGACTCCTCTATTCATAATCACATCTCATCTGTTCTGGATATATCTTTGCCTTTCCATAATATTTAATAGATACCTCTGATAAAGACCTTGGCATCATAACTGACATTTTATGGACTAAAAAAATGCCAACATCAGAATTGGAACAGAATTGGAGGAGAATCGATTAAAATTCAGATGGATCGTACCAAACCATTACCCTAACTTTCCCAATGTCCTTTGAGGCCAGACACAAAGGAAGAAAGAGCTCAAACCTAGCTTTAAAAACCTTATATTCAAAGATCTTCTCATAGTCTACAGTAGCCATTTGTAACACTTTCATCCTGCCCAAACAGAAACCAAGTGGATGAAGATATAAATTGTTCAAGACTTCAAAACCATCAACAAAGTTGTTATCTTTTGTTTCGGTGTAGTATGCAATTCAAATTCCATCTAATCTGCCTACTGCCTTTGGCTTCACTGTAATGGATCTTTTCTTTGCCTTTTTCAGCATGCCTCTAGACCATGCCTTCCACTGAGGAGGACCACAATATTCTTGGGCAGTCATGCCTCAGGGGTGCTCTGAACCCATCTACTCCTTTTCCTCAGGTATTTAATCAAGATTTATAAGATCCACATTTCTCTTGTGATTCAGTTCGGATATGATATAACATAATGATCTCTTACTTTGTTCAGAGAACAAGGAAACCTTTAAAAGGGATCATTTACTCACTCTAAGCCTTAGCAGAAAAGGAACATTGATGCTTCAGAAGAAAAATTACAAATGTTCCACAAATACAGTCCATTATTTAGGAAATGACCTATCTAAGAAAGGGAAACACTGTCCTGATAGATTAAACACTATTCAAATTTATTCTAGACCTCTTTCAAGCTGACAACTGGATTTCTAGGTTTAACTGGAAATTGCAGGCCATGGGTACCAAACTTTTCTGTGATTGCAGCACTTCTTTATGAATTGTCTAAATCTTTAGTGAGAGACTCTGATCTGGGAGCCCAAATACAAATAGGTCTTGTGTACCTAATGAAGGCCCTTCAATAGCCTCCCTCTTTAGTTACTCCTAACTAGAAAGTCATTTCATTGAATTGTGCATGAACAATTTGAACAAGCCCTTAGAGTTTCAGTTCAGTTTCATGGGAATCATCAAAAGAGTTGCTTACTATTGTCTCACCCTTGACCCTACTGTAAAGGCTTTTGCCCTCTTGACTTAAGGTAATTGGTGTCATCACAAAACTTGTCAATGCTTCTGTTGAACTAATTCTAGGATCTCTACTTATCCTCATGGTTTCTCATGCAGCACAGACATTACTGTTGACTGAGAAGACACAACACTTTTCAGTCAACTGATCCACCTCTTAAGATATCTTGTTACTCTCTCTTTTTTACCATTACTCTTCACCCTTGAAACAACCTGAATCTTGCCACTCTCCTGATCCTAAGAGAATGGGAACAACATGATTATCCTACTTCAGTCAGGGAGCTATCTGTACCTCACAGATGCACAATGTATTAAAGACCCTATTGAGAAATCTGACCTAATATTATTTGCTGATGGATCATGCTTCAACTGAAACTGGAGACTATCAAACCTATTAACATTCAGTTAAATCACACCAAATTACCAGCAGTAATTTAAAAAGATGGTTCTTTAGAATATAGTCCTTTACCTGAAGTAAAATCAGCCCAGATGCCAAAACTTATTGCCCTTCTTAGAGCTTTTTCAACTAGCTAAAAATCAGAATATATATATATATATATATATATATATATATATATATATATACACACACACACACACACACAAAAGCATATCTGCTTCTGGAGCAGTACAAGACTCTGGGATGCCTTCCTCATCACAAACGGGCTTCTCAGCTCTGCTGGTATCCTCCAAAAAATGGACAACAAGTTATGGAGTTTTTAGACGCACTCCTACTTCCCAGAGGGATGGCTATTAAAAAGATTGAGGCCCGTGTAGAAAAGAGATCATACAGAAGCTGAAGAAAATGCTGTGGCAGATCATTATGCTAAAAATTCTGCCTTAACCAAAGTTGTGAGCCTACCTAAACCCTCAAAGGATATATCTCTGGAAGGATTCAAAGAGGCTATTAAAAATATCAACATATAGCATCCTATTTTGAAAAGGAAGGATCTGGTTGTATCTTTCACTCAGAAAATCTCTGGAATGCTTAACATGGCTGAGTGGTTAAACCAGATAAATTCAAGTGGATATTAACTAAATGCCTTCTGGAAACTACTCATCACAGAACAGACAAATTGATTACTATCTTAACATTGGTGAAATTTTGAAATGACAGCTGAGGTTATTTTCAGGTCATGTGTCACCTGTCAACAATTTAATCCTGGAAAATCTATAAAAGGGAGACACAGCCAAGATCTCAATGGGACTTTGAATAACTTCAGATAGATTTTAACTGGCTTCAACTTCTATGAGATTTGGATATGTTTTAGTTATTGTACATCTATATTTAGGATGGGCTGTAGCATTTCTTCCCTGAAAAGCTACAGGTCTTATGGTCATTAAAAAGCAATTTTATTTTGTGTTTTCAACCTGAGGCATCCTAACTTTTATATCAAGTGATCAAGATGCACACTTAATGGACACTCTTGTGAGAAAATTCTGTAAGATGTCTCCCCTAATTATAAACTGTACTGTTCTTATCACCCACAATCATCTGGAAGGGTTGAAAAGACTGATGGAAATACTTAAATTTAAATTAACAAAACTTGCAGAAATCCTTGAGTTCTTTTGACCAAAGGCACTCTCACTAGCTCTTATGGCTGTACAGTTCACTCCCTCAAGGACACATCCATGATCCCCCTGTGAATTGGTAACTGCAAGATCCATGCACTTGGGAATTTAATCTCTGATATTAGACTCCATCCTACTACATGGTAACATGGCAAAAAATTTACAAACTGCTCTTGTATTACACCCAGTTCTATCACCAGTGGTTCAGGGTACTTCCCCCAAGCATTTTTCTGAATCATTTCTTCACGATCTTCCACTAGGATATTTGGTCTATTGGAAGAAACATCAGAGGAAATCTGCTGCCTTTGATCTCAACGGAAGCAACTTTATCAGGTACTATTAGCAATAAATACAACAGTGAAATGCCAGGGAGCCAATGCTTGGTTTCATGTTTAACAATGAAGGAAGCAATTCAGAATTCCACACAATTGCAAGGCTACTCTAATCAGGGAATTTAAATTGGGGCTACTCAGAGATCTTGTAGATACAAATGATCTTTGGAAGGAAACAGCTCACCTTATACCTTTGGAACAAGCAGATGGTTTCACACAATGAATAGTTTCTACCCAGGGTGTTGGAAAAAGACCTCTGTCTGATTCCTGTTTTATCTATCTGCTAATAATAATTATGCTTATTTTCTATAGACCTTTGGTTGTTATTCACATATAAAGGCCTTTTCTCTCCTTTTCCCCCTCCTTATATAATTGTTAGGCCAAAACATATTCATTCCAATGCCATCATTAGACTATCTCAAACAGTAGCTACTTCCTTCAGTCTTACTGACAGCTGCATATGCCATCTATCACTGTGTCCTGTTATAAACCTCTGAGCAATTCCAGAATCACCAAATCAGACTATAAGGAATGGTCTCATGAGACTATAAGGATGATGTTTTTATTTGCACTTCTGTGGAAAAATGACCTTAAACGAATAAACCTGTGACTTTATCAGTGTCCATGTATTCAAAAGAACCAATTATTACAATGTATCCATCAGATCCTGTGTAATTTTAAACTTTATTTCCCAGGGCAGTGGTCCAAATGTTTGCCATCTGGCAGAAATTAACAGGAATCTAAATATACAGCCCAACTGATATAAGGCCTTAGTTTTGGCCTCATGCTATGTATAGCTCATTATTTCCTAGATCTCATGTGTTCCTACCAAATGCCACTTTCTTTGTAATCAGGATTCCTGATTCTGTTTGTTTCTGACTAACATCTTTAAGAACAGTAGTCCAATGCATGTATGTAGACAGAAACCCCAATTCTATAAATCACCGTGGCTAGAAATTCCAACTCAGATATAAGTTCCAAAAGGAAGCCTCTCTTGATTATTCAGGACACTATCTGTAAGATTATGGATTCATTGTTCATGATAATTTTCCCATCAGTGGGAATCAAACAAGCAGAAAAAGGTGTAAGAAAGGTCACTAATTTGTATAACTTACTAATGATACCATTGCTTGCTTAGATGGAATACATATCGTTGTCAACTCATTGGCATGACTGGCATGTCCACTTGTTCGTGTACAATTGCATTGCTGTAAAGTTATTTTAGGCTAGTCTTGGTGGCACTTGTGCTATTGCTAATAGTTCTTACTGTACTTGGATTAGTCAGGGTGGAACAGGCTATCCACTGCTTTAAGGAGAAAGCTATTTGGCTTTCTTAAGTTAGTCTTGATGGCCTATCATATTTGTCCTCTTGACTTGGGTTGGGCAACTGGGATTTGTGTTAAAGAATTTTATAGGGACTATTAATTGTCTTTTTTTTTTTTTTTTTTTTTTGCCATGTGGTCATTATGGTGAACTGTTGCATTCTATCCAGAGGCTTAAATGATCTCACACAGCTGCTCTCTCATCAGGTGATCCCAATGATGACAAAACAATGGAAAGGTCAGGAAGATCTTGTAGACAGTTGACTATGGAGATGACTAAAAATCTCTGAGCAGCGAAGATCTGGATCACTAGCTTTCTCTGAATTTGTCAACTTCTTGCAAGTGAGTTAATGATTGAAATGAGGAACTGGGAGACTGACTATAACAGGAAATGACCAGACTATCAGACTATAAAAATAGGGTGCTGATCCAGTAGCCATCAGACTGGCAGACCAAATCACCATTCCTGCAGCAACTGCCCCAAATGGTCAGGTCTTGGTTAATAACTGCCTGCTTCCCTAAATTTATCCCTCATTTCCAATTTAAGACAAACCATAAAGAGTTCCCCTGATTAGATAGGGGAACTAACCACATACCCTAACTCTAGTTATTCTCATTCTAATTTCATCATGCCAACAGCGTCCTATCAGGGCACACCTAGTCTTGCTTCCCTTTTATTTCACTATACAGCTGGCCCACTAAGCTGTCCTTGAGTCTTTGCCAAATGTAAGTGATGATGGCTGACTTCCGTATGGTAGCCAGCTCTGAATAAATAGTCTTTGCTTGTTCTCATTTGGGTAGCCTTCATTTATTTCCACAGCAGTGCTGATTAATCAAGATTTTCTTCCACCAGCCTCTTAGAATCCACTAAACCTGTGATTCACAAGGTTGACTCCTAGTTCTTAGCTTTAATTCCATATTTAAAAAAAAATTCTTTATTTATTTTGAGAGAGAGAGTGTGTGTGTGTGCCAAAGGGGCAAAAAGAGAAGGAGAGAGAAAGAGAATCACTAGCAGTTTCCACAGATCAGTGTGGAGCCTGATATGGGACTTGAACTCATGAACTGTGAAATCATGACCTGAGCCAAAATTGAAAGACACTTAACTGACTGAGCCACCCAGGTGGCCCCCATTTTTCTTGAAAAATTTTTATTTATTTTGAGAGATATGGGGAGGGAGGGAGGAGCAGAGACAGAGAAAGGGACAGAGAGAATCTTAAGTAGGCTCTACACTAGAAGCACAGAGCTGGAGTTGGGGCTTAAACTCAAAAACCAAGAGATCATGACTTGAGCCAAAATCAAGGGTCAGACACCGACTGAGCCACCCAGATGCTGCAATTCCATCTTTTATATTAATATTTTTTATTTTTCATTTCAGATATCCCTGTTGAAGATGTCTGGATGTCAAGATTCTAGAACAACTGACCTTTGCTATAACCTCTCAACTGATGGTTCAGCTTGTTTTTCAGGAACTACACCAACAAAAGTCCTAGAGAGATCCCACTATGCCTCACTCAGGAGGCTTATGCTGGCCTTTTAATTGTTTAGTTTAGTTTATTATATTCATTCTTATTGAACAAAAGGAGGGATTGACAATGTTGGACTTTATCTGAGCTCTGTGTTCCTGGAAAATATTGATGGTTAATAAGTCCCCCACCTTTTGTGTTCAGGTTTTTGCTGAAAAAAGCCACTACCCTTCTTTATAGAAGACTCCCCATCCATTCTTTCTCATGACTCCAATAAGAGTTGTGTGTCTAGATGTCTATGGAGAATGGATTTTTGACAAAGATACCAGTACCATTCAAAGGGAAAAGAATGGTGCTTTCAACAAATGATTTTCAGACAATTGGATATAATCACATGCAGGAGAATGAAGTTGGATCTTTACCTCACACTATATAAAAAATAACTCAAAATGGATAAAAAAATCTAAGTGTAAGAGCTAAAACTATGGAATTCTTAGAGGAGATCATAGGAGTAAATGTTCATGACATCAGACCTGGCAATGGATTTTTAGATATGACTCCAAACACAAGCAACAAGGCAAAAAACGGATACACTGAGATATATTAAAATTAAAAATTTTGTGGGTTGCTTGGGTTGCTCAGTCAGTTAAGCATGAGATTTCGGCTCAGGTCATGATCTCACATTTTGTGGGTTTGAGCACCATGTTAGGCTCTGTGCTGATTGCTTAGAGCCTGGAGCCTGCTTCAGATTTTTCTCTACCTCTCTCTGCCCCTCCCCTACTCACATTCTGTCTCTCGAAATGAATTAAATGTTAAATAATTTTAAAAAATATTAAAAATGTTGTGCTTCAAAACATACTGTCAACCTGAAGAAGTACTGACATATGCCATAACATGGGAAAATCTTGAGCACATTATGCTAAGTAAAAGATTTCAGTGACAAAAGACCACATATTGTATTATCCGTTTGTATGAAATGTCCAAAATAATAAAATGTAAAAAGATAGAAAATAGGTTAATGGTTCCTTAGGGCTGGAAAGGATGATGGTGGGGAAGGGGAAGGGAGGGAAGGTGATACCTAAATTCTATGTTTTTTTTTTTAAATTGAGATGACAAAAATATTTTAAAATTGATTATAGTGATGATTTCAAATCTGTAAATAAAAATAATTGTACCTTTTAAATGAATAAATTTCATGGTGAATTATGTTTCAAGAGAGCTGTTAAAACAAAAGACAGATGGTGCATGTTTGCAGATGTTTAGTAGCCTGTTTCCCGAATATAGGAATTTGGTAGCCCATTTCGAACTACCTTTGTCCCTTTTGATTCACGGTGCCAGCATTTTCACTAATACGATTCTCTTAAAAATTCTGTGGGTTTTTACGAAGTTGAGGAGAAGTTCACTCTATGCCTTGAAATTACAGCCATAATTATTTTTAAGTCAGATCTTCTTCTAATTCTGATTGCCTAAGAGAATGCAGAGGGTCAGCGCTTTGGTCTTCCTGAAAGCATCTACTAAGCACCACCTTCAGTGTTTAAAGATCTTAACAAAGGTGTCACAGTCACTCATTGCTATATAACAAACCATCCCAAAACCTAGTGAATTAACATGAGCATGATTTTTAATATGTCTGATTACTTTGTGGGTCAGCCTGGAGATTCCCCAGCTGATTCTGCCTACATTCACATATGTGTTGTTTAAACTAGAGATTCGGCTAGACTGGAAGGTGCAAAAGGACCTCACTCATGCGTTTGACCATTGGTTCTGGCTTTTGGCTGAGATTCTTCCATTTCTTCTCTAGGTGACCTCTCATCTCCCAGTAGGCTAGTTCAGCTGCCTTTCTTAGCTAAGGGAAGTTTTCTGAAAGAACAGGAGAAGACGCAAGGCCTTTTCAAGTTCAACCCCAGAAGTTGCATGATGTCATTTCCGCCATATTCCATTGGTCAGAGCTAGTTATGGGCCGGTCTAGATTCAGGAGGCTGGAGAAACAAATTCCACAACCAGACTGGGGGCAAAGGGAAAGTCACACTGCAACATACCTGTGTCTTACTGCGATAGGAGGGGTTAGGGACACTAAACAACTTCTGCAGTCCTTACAAGGACTTTGGGCTTGATCCTTTAGTGCTTAGAGCATCTCTAAAATGTACCAGTAAAACAGAGAATTATATGATCAGTTTGTGTTTTAGAAAGATGGCTCTGAGAGCAGTGTGGAA
Organism: Suricata suricatta; assembly: GCF_006229205.1. Taxonomy (NCBI): domain Eukaryota; kingdom Metazoa; phylum Chordata; class Mammalia; order Carnivora; family Herpestidae; genus Suricata; species Suricata suricatta. Next base: position 64,438,791 of record NC_043714.1, read on the forward strand.
GGTGAACTGAAGAGAGGAAAGACAAAAATTGGGCACACTGTATTTAGAAAAATAATGAAATTGTCCACTTGGAGATGATAAAGGCTTGAAGAGAGATTGAATGAGGAGATAGCTTATGGGTTTTTAAATCTGACTCAGTGTTAGGCAAGTGTCAAGATTCTATACAGCATGACAGCTCACTATACTATGACTATATGTGTATGTGATAAATTATATATAACATCTCTAAGAATACCTGTATGTGTTATAAAACTATATCAAGTGAAAGGAAGGGAATCATGAGCACAGAGTTTGGGATGATGACTATCTCAGATGAGTGATATAAACTATTATAAAAGTTTGGGATTTGTGATTGGGTAGTAGGCTCATCTGTGCTTATTATATTGCTACAAAAAGAAAGCAAAGGGAAATAGATAGTTGTAGACTAAAGGTGTAAGCATAGTGTGAGACAAGGATTGTCCTTTATACAGCTGATCTATGAATGAAGATAATAATGATTATCTGCTTTGTGGGTCTCCAGTAAAATGGATTAGAATGTACTAGGCAGCATTTCCCCAGCTTGCTTGCTCTGGAATCATTGGTCCACGGATGAAGTGTGAACGGTGCAAGGCACTTATTTCACAGATGAGGAAATTGAGTTTATGAGATATAAAACAAACTGCTCTTCTTTCTTATTTTGTTTTCTTTCTTTCTCCATTTCTTCTTTCCTCCTTCCTCCTTCCCTCTCTCCCTTCCTCCCTCTTTTCCTTCCTTTCCCTCTTCCCTCCTTTCCTTCCTTCCTTCTTCCATCGTCCCTCTTCCTCCCTCCCTCTCTCCCTCCTTCCCTCTCTTCTTCCTTCCTTTCTTTCTTTAAATTTTTAACGTTTATTTTTGAGAGAGAGAGACACAGAGTGTGAGTGGGGGAGGGTCAGAGAGAGAGGGAATGACAGAATCCGAAGCAGCTCCAGGCTCTGAGCTAGCTGTCAGCACAGAGCCCGATGTGGGGCTCAAACCCACAAACTGTGAGATCATGACCTGAGCTGAAGTCAGCCGCTTAGCCAACTGAGTCACCCTTCCTTCCTTCCTTCCTTCCTTCCTTCCTTCCTTCCTTCCTTCCTTCCTTCCTTTCTCTCTCTCTCTCTCTCTCTTTCTGTCTTTCTTTCTTTCATTTAGTGATTTGTCTTATTTTTATTAGCTAATAGCTAGTCAATGCCATTCAGTAAGTCTGAATACTTTAAAAGGTCCTGAGAACACCACAAATGAGTACAAACCATATTCTAGTCTCCAGAGATGTGCTGTCCAGTACAATGCCTATAAGTTGCCTGTGGCTTTAAGTACTTGAAATGTGGCTCCTATAACCAAGGAACTAAATTCCAATTTTATGTAATTTTAACAATTTTGAACAGTTAAAATATTTTTCCAAAATATAACCATTGTTTCAGTATGACTACATTTCACTTAAAGTCTTGAAAATTTAACATCCAAATTGATATGTGTTATAAGCATAAAATACACATTGAACCTGGAATATGGTTGGACAGATTTTGTTTATTTTTTTCTCTTATAGTTTATTGTCAGGTTGGTTTTCATGTAACACCCAGTGCTCATCCCCACAAGTGCCCTCCTCCATGTGCATCACCCCTTTCCCCCCTCCCCCACCCTATCAGCCCTCAGTTTGTTCTCAGCGTCCAAGAATCTCTCATGGTTTGCCTCCCTCCCTCTCCCCAACTATTCTTCCCCCTTCCCCTCCCCCACGGTCCTCTGTTAAGTTTCTCCTCTTACACTTATGAGTGAAAACATATGGTATCTGTTGTTGGACAGATATTAGATGAAAAAAGATTTATGTCCATTCAGTTTTGGACATGTGGAAAAGAGGATTTATTATAAAGAAAAAATGTAAAATATTGCATTAATAATCTTAATATTTAGTATGTGAGAAAATGATAATTTTAACATATTAGGACAAATAAAATTTATGATTAAAACTAATCTCACCTTTCTTACTATTTTTAATGTAGCTGCCAGAAAAATTAAAATTCCATATATTGCTCTTATTTACTTGTATTTGGCAGCACTCCCCTGGAAGCTTTTTATTTCTCGGGCAAATTTACAAAGCACAAACTTTGGGGGTTTAAGGTTTTTAAAAAAATTTTTTTAAGGTTTATTTATCTTTAAGAGACAGAGCATGAGTGAGGGAGGGGCAGAGAGTGAGAGGGAGATGGAATCTGAAACAGGCTCCACGCTGTCCCCGATGTGGGGCTTGAACCGACAAGCTGGGAGACCATGACCTGAGCTGAAGTCCGAAGTTTAACTGACTGAGCGATGCAGGCGCCCCACAAAGCACAAACTTTGAAAAACAGTACCTGCTATGTGATTTCATGAACATCAAGAGAGAAAAATGTCCTTCTCTGGCGTTCTGACCTTTAAGTTGTAAGCTGTCACTGACTGTCCCTAATGTGGGACACAGCCCAGGGTTGGGGAAGTCTATTCCCAGCCCGGAAGAGAGGCTGTGGAGTGGGAAGCCAGAGGGTCTGTTTCTCTGTGCAGTACCATCAAGACAGACAGCACTCATGACTAATGAGAGGCCGCTGCTCGGCTTCTCTGTTTAATCGATCTTGGCAGCCCTTTATTGCTTACTTAACTAAAACATGGCGGAGATTATTGCTTTAAAGAACCTTTCTCTGTCAGCTCTTTGCAGCACAGAGAATTCTCAGGGCCACACAAATTACCTGTGGATATGCCAATGACGAAAAAGGCAGGAGTGATGGGAGGTAGACTAAAACAGAAATGTTAAGAGCTCACAAAGGACACAAGCCCTCTCACCCTGGGGTCGGGATGTCACTCAGGGTACCAGGTCTCTCTTTAGAGTCTGAATTTGATTCTCTCAGAGAGAAGACGCACGGGGATAGAAAAAGCAGCAGTCCAGAAAGGGGGTGTGCACACACACACACAAACATATGTAACTTAAAAAATTTTGCCCTTCCAAATGAAGACCCACACCATAAATGTCTGATTCTTTCATTTAACAAACATTTACCAAATGCCTGACACCAGTTGACGGTTTGGTCATAGATGGAAGGGTGAGAGAGGAATCAAGGATAGATACTAGGTTTCTGGCCTGACCACATTGGTTGTGCCATTTACTGAGATGCGGAAGGTTTGGATGGAAGGTCGAGGAGATAGAAATGAGAGCCGCTGTGTACCTGTAAATTACGTAAAAATCTCTTGTGTGGTAGTCTGGTTTTGCTTTTGTTCTCTTTTGTTTTAAATCTTCTCCAGATGACTCAACAGTGCAGCCCGAGGTTGAGAACACTGGGATCTCACGGGATCTGGAATATGGTGGGGCAAATAGGTTTCAGAAGCAAAAATGATCCATTCCATTTCAGATATGTGAAAAAGGAGAAATGAGTCAGATTCTGGGATCAGAATCATTGCCTCAGCCCTGTAATCTTGCAGAGGTGCTGCACCATTTAACTTCAGTTTGCTCAGCTGTGAAATGAAGTGCTTGGACTGGAGGCGCAATCTCTTAGCTGCTCCCTAGATGAGGAGAGATCCTGATCTTTGCCAATATACTCGGAGCGGTACAAGGTACAGAGCAGTGCTTAAAATCATGGATCTGAACCCTAGCACTACCCCTCCCCAATCCTGTGATCCCAGACATATCAACCTCTCTAACAATGGATTACCTTGGCAGAAAAAACAAAAAGGATCACAGTACCTAACACCCCAAGTCATTACAAAGGCTAAACAAATTGATACTCACGAAGTACTTAGCACAAGGACTCTCACCTCAAAGCTGGTCAGTGAATGTGGCTTATCATTGTTATGCCCTTTTATGTTTTTGTTATTTATCTTGCCTGATTTTGTTGATTTTACATATTTGGCTAATTTCTCTACAGATTCACAAGGACATATTTTCCCCCGTGCTTGAACTAAGATGTGGGATGACAAAACCCTCCACAATGCGCGGAGTTAATTATCATTCATTCTCCGCCCTCGGAATCTGTAAGACTGTACTTGAATAGTGGAATTATCCCTGGGAGCTTTCCAAAGCATTTTCAGTACAAAATCTTTACTTATAAAAAGAGAAAATACGTCTCCCGTAAGAATACATTACTTCATTTGGAAAGTACAACAGTAATAATTGCTTTATCCACTTACAACTATTTCACTGTCCCCAACTTCCCCACAAACACGCATCTTTTGGTCTGGAAGTCTCAGTGCCAGAGAGCTTATTTACACATTTTGCAAGAAGGGGGAGAGAAGGTGTAGACATTCATTGTGTTAAGCCTTGTGCTGTGCTTTTTAATTACATTTTTAACAGCCAGGGAACGTTTTGAATGCATAGACTCTTTTGACTCTTAAAAAACTCTATTTTAGGTGTATGTGATTATTTAGTTTTTTAAAATTTTTATTTATTTTTGAGAGAGAGAGAAATAGAGTGCGAGCAGGGGAGGGTCAGAGAGACAGAGAACAAGACACAAATCTGAAGTAGGCTCCAGGCTCTGAGCTGTCAGCACAGAGCCCAATGCAGGGCTCGAACTCATGAACTGTGAGATCATGACCTGAGCCAAAGATGCTTAACTGACTGAGCCACCCGGGTGCCCCATTATTTACTTCTTAAAGTGGGTGCTAGGTGCAAAGATTTCTGTTCCATTTTTCTACACTTTTCCCTACATCTGAAATGGTTCATTAGGGTTTTGTTTTGCCAACGGCGTCTGTTGCATGGCCTCTGTCTCACAAAGAACCATGTTGCTTCTTGGTGCTACATTCAGACCTCTTGTGCCTTATTGTGTTTTTTCCACACATATTTATGTTTGGGGGTTAAAACGCTAAATGCAGGTTTAGTGTCTTCACAGGAGGCATTTCTGGCCTGCTGGGAAGTTTCTGAGGCAACATCGGTAATCACTGCTTCTGTTAAAAACACACTGGGAATTGCATGGCCCAGACTGCCGTTCTCCATGCTGGATCCTGGCTGGACTAAATCGTTTTGGATTCTGGAGGACCGTTTCCCATCAGGAAGACTGGAATTAACCAGCCACAGTCAGCATGTCCCCACAGAAGACAAATGCCTCTCCAGTCACAGCCCTTTCAGCCGGTAAATAGACCTGACATTTAGGTATCTATTGCTCCTTTTGCACTAATAAGTCTGACTGGAGGCCCAGAAATCATTACAGGAGTGAGGGCTTTTAATGAGCTCTAGGAGAGGAATATGGGTGAAAAAACACATTACCTGCAGTTAAGCAGCACCAAGGATGCTAATGTTAAAATTTATGAGAAAAGTGCTTGAGGAAGGCCTGAGCCATTATAAAAGCTAGGCATAATTTCTGTTTTAGAAAAAAAAAATCAGATAATTCTTTTAAAAAAGGTCTACCCTAGAGTTTACTGAGACTTCATATTAGGTTTTAGTCTAGATTTTTTTTTCACCCTTTCCTTCCCACAATGGTTAAAGCTTAGGCTGAAGAAAGGGCAGTGGGACCATGTTGTGAGCTGATACATGTATTCATTGGCTTATTTTTCTGCCAAAAAAAACACCCAAAAACAAACCGTGGACAATGGCCTCTGCAAACGTTTTGCCAACTAACTAAGGGCCATGGATTCTCATCCATTCTTTAACCCATTCATTTTTTAAATGATTCACTTAACAACAATTTTTTAATTTAATATTTACAGAGTGCCTGGTAATCGGTTATGTGAAAACATCTCATTTTCCCCAGGGAATTTCAACGCACACACCATTTACTCTCTTACATACTGAACTTAACGGTTCAGAGCACAGATAGACCTGGGTTTGAGTTCTGGTTGTCCTGGTTGTTTATACTTCCTAAAGGCAGATTAACCATGCAATATATTGTCCACAGCAGAACACTTCTAAGAGACAAAAGAAGTACCATTAATAATTGCTTTTGTTATCTTTACTGCAAATACTACCTTAAAACTTAGTGGCTTACAGCAGGAACTGTTATCATCTCTCATGATTCTTGTGTTGACCAAGCTTGGCAAGGTGGTTCTCACTTCTAGACTTTCATATGGTTTTTGCCTGAGGATGTTGTCATTTGAAGGCTCGACTGGGCTGGACATCCAAGATGACCACCCCCAACCCCCATATGACTGGCAGTTGCTGCTGGCTATTGACTAGGAACTCCACTAAGTTATCAACCTGAGCACCTCAGGCCTCTTCATGTGGCATGGCTTTCTCACAGTAAGGTTGCTGGGTTCTGAGTAGGGGCATCTGCACAAACAATTGTTCTAAGAGACACAGGTGGCAGCCGTAAGTCTACACAAAAGTGATGCCTGTCATGGCCAGACACTACATCCACAACATTCTGTGACCAAAGGAGTCATAGCACAGCCTGGAGTTAAGGGGCTAGATGAATAGACTCTATCTACCTCTTGATGGCGAAATGACACAGTCAGGAGGAAACGAATGACAGTGGGTGGTCCTTTTGAGGAGAAGCTATCTCATTGACTATATGAAGAAAAGAGATAGAGCCCAGGACTGTTCCAATGATTGGCATCCAACCTCAATCTCCTTATCTTAAAATAGGGTAATAAAAATCTAACTCTTTGGGCTTGTAATGAGGATTAAACAAATAATCCAGGTAAAACTGGAAGACTATCAGGCACAGAGCGAGCAGGTAAGGAGTTCCAGCTGTTACATAGCCTCAGGTTCCTCACACTATTCTCTGTTTCCATGGCCACAGCCCTGGCTGAGGCCCTTTGAAATCTCTCATGTGGTAACACAGTTTCGGGACCAGTCTTGCTGTTTACATGTTCAGTTCTCATCTATCTGTCTGTCTTTCAGATGCTCAGTAGTTCATTTCTGCAAGTATCATTCTATCACCCCTCCTCTGCTCTCACACCTTCAGCAGGTCCTCACATTGTCAGAAGAATCTAAATTTCTGGCCTGGGCCCAAACATACTGACCACACATCAGTGTAGTTGCTGTGGATGTGTGCTTGCCCACTCCCTGCCTGGCTCTGGGCTGCTCTTTCCACCAGGAGTGCCCTTTCCTAAGTCTTGCATAGCCAACTCCCCATCCTTCAAGGTTTTTTTTTGGAAGCTGACAGTGTTCTCTCCTTTATCTGCCTCTGCATTTCATCTGTGCCTGCCATAAGGCTCTGGAGACTTCCTACTTTGCATTATGATCATGGGAATATGAGGGAGGGAAGGAGGAAAGAGAGATTGAAGTGGAAGGCTTTGAAATAGCTGATTTTGTTTCCAGCGCTGTCATCATTTGGTTCTTTTTAAGCTAGGCTGTTCATTGAGTGCCTTGAATAAAGGATGTGGCATCAGAAAGATGGTTTTGAGATTCACAATCCTAAAATGTGATCAATAGAAATAACTTGAGGTGTACACAGTAACTCTGGAATATATAAAGAGAGGAAAGAGGCTTCCATCCATGATGTGAGAAAATAATTTCTCTAGGCTTTGTTGAAGGGAAAGGTGTACAGACACTGTGCAAAGGGGGAAGGAACTGCGTGGCCCTAGATGAAGGCATCAGGACTGGAAGGACTGTATAGGAGGAGGAGACTTAGCATTTTGGGGACACTCTGTGGCTCTTGAGTGAGCACTGTCCTGTCCAGCTGAGGGATACACTCACGAGTGTCCAAAGCACAGCCAGGGCAGCCAGTGGACAGACGCCCATGTCCTACCTTACCCTTTGTTTGATTCTTGGCTGAACAATTACCCTCACTGTGCTTGAGTTCTCCTTCATGCATGAGAAAGGGTGAGCCCCGGTCATTGATGGATGGTGGATGTATGGAAAGAAATATGTCTGCAACTGTGTTTAGTGGGTGCAAGCAGATTCAGTGTAAGAATTGGGCTGAGACAGGGACCAATCAATCCTAGCATTGCACAATTATTGTCATGAATAATAATACATAAATACTTATGGAATGAAAGCCTACCGCTGAAGGCACAATAACATTATTTAGATTCTGCACAAGAGATTTGCCTCTCCTCTCCCATTCATTTGTATGACCAATCTTTTATTAAAGTTCATATACATTTATTGACATTTATTTTATGCCTGGGGTTATAATCCAATATTACCTTGTGTACTTTTTTTTTTTTTTGACTCAAATTGTTTTAGCTTTGGATATTGGGAGCTTTTTCAATTCACTTTTGTGTCTCTTTGATACATCCCCTTGTTTTGAGTACTTCATTACTTTTTGTAATGCCAGAGCCAGAGTCAGGAACTTAACTGCCTGAACCACCCAGGTGCTCCTCCAACTGGATTCTGACCTCCACAAACTATTTTACACTCATCTTTGGATATTCAGTGCCCATCAAAAAAAGTGCAATTTAATAGTCTCTTTATATAGGCTTAAATGAGTAAACAGATGAAAAAGCACATTGAGATTTCCCTTTTATCTAAGCAAAAATGAGACAACACTGGGTCCAATAAGTTGATAGTAGTAACATATTTTATGTGCATCATTTGAAGTGATTTTTGTATTTTCATAGGCACTGATTGAGTGCCCAGCTGCATGCAAGGCACTGGTTCAGTTTGGAGCGTAGAGGGGGAAAAAACATTGTTGTGTACTTTTCCATAGTACGAAGATTCTACCTGTTACCACTTAGTTTCTAGTTCCTCTCCAAGAAAGAAGGAATTGCTTCTTCAGTTGGAGTCTATAATTTGTCTGCCTTTCTATCCCATGACCCAAAGTAATGAGGGGATCAGAAAGTCCCACCTAAACCTCAAACTTGATATATACACTATAGTCTAATTTTTACTAGAACTTTGCTCTAAGAACTGTATGGTACTATGCCACTAAATACAGTAGTACTTTGTTTTCCACATGACAATGGCTCTTTATATATAGCTCTCCAAGAAATTGGCTTTGATAGGGGTAGATGTTTGGGGGCCTGGAGAGAAGATGGAGAAAGTAGAGATAAATTATTCAGCACGATCCAGGTTTTTCTGTGTTTCTAGCTGTACCATCAAACAACTACTGAAATTCATTCCTCCATAATAGAAAAGACACATGAACCAACATAATTTCATCCATGTCCTCTAAAGATTGCAATTTAATAACCTTATGAAGTCTACATGAATGAGAAGAACTGGTATGTTAGTTTCCTAGGGCTGCTGCAATAAGGACCACAGCCTGGATAGCTTAAAATAACAGAAATATATAGTCTCACGGTATAGGAGACCAGAAGTCTAAAATCAAGGTGTTAAAAGCATTGGTTCCTTCAGAGGATGATTATGGAGAATCTGCTCCATACCTCTCTCCTAATTTCTGGTTGTCTTCCATTCTTGGCATTCCTTGGTTGCAGATGCACCATCCTGGTCTTCACTTGGGTGTCACATGGTGTTCTCCTTTGTATGTGTCTGTGTCTTTCTGTGTTCTCTCTTCTAAGAACACCAGTCATTAGATTGAGGACCCACTCCAAACTCAGGATGATTTAATTTTGAGATTAATTACACACTATTTCTTCTACTTTTTCAGTTTCAAGTTTTTATTTAAATTCCAGTTGGATAACATACAGTGTAATATTAGTTTCAGGAGTGGAATTTAGTGATTCCTCACTTACATATGACACCCAATGCTCATCACAACAAATGCACTCCTTAGTACTCACTCATCACCCATCTAACCCCCAACCCCCATTCTGCACCTTCCCTCCATCAACCTTCAGTTTGTTCTCCATAGTTAAAAATCTGCTTTATGGGTTGCCTCTCTCTTTCCCTTCCATGTTCATTTGTTTTGCTTCTTAAATTCCATGTATGAGTGAAATCATATGGTATTTGTTTTTCTTTGATTTATTTTGCTAAGCATAATACACTCTAGTTCCATTCACGTCATCACAAATGGTAAGATTCTATTCTTTTTTATGACTCAGTAATATTCCTGTGTGTGTGTGTGTGTGTGTTTAATAGATAGATAGATAGATAGATAGATAGATACCAACTTCTTTATTCATTCATCAGTGGATGGAATTATTTGAGCTCTTTCTATAGTTTGGTTATTGTTGGTAATGCTGCTATAAACATTGGGGTGCATGTACCTATTCAGATCAGTGTTTTTGTATCCTTTTGGTAATACCTAGTGGTGCAATTGCTGGATTTGTAGTGTAATTCTATTTTTAACCTTTTAAGGAACTTCCATACTGTTTTCCAGAGTGGCTGCACCAGTTTGTATTCCCACTAACAATATAGGAGGGTTCCCCTTTCCCTGCATCTTCACCAGCATCTGTTGTTTCCTGTGCTGTTAATTTATCCATTCTGACAAGTATGAGGCCGCATCTCATCATAGCTTTGATGTGTACGTCTCTGATGATGAGTGACATTGGGCATCTTTTCATACATCTGTTAGCTATGTGTATGTAAAGACCCTATTTAAAATAAGGTCACACTGTGAGGTTCGGGTGAGCATGAACTTCTAGGGGACACTCATCAACCCACCACAGTTTCTTAAGACAAATGATAAAAAATGGTGTTACAAGCATGTTGTATGTGACAGAGACATTGATCTGGGAATCAGCATATGTGCCAAAAACAAGCTGTGCAACTGAATAATTGAATTAAACTCTCATTCTCTGAGTTTTGGTTCCCCAATCAGTGAAATAGGGTATATTCATTTACTATTTATTTTTAAAGTTTATTTTATTTTTGAGAGACACAGAGAGCGTGAGCAGGTGAGGGGCAGAGAGAGAGGGACCCACAGACTCTGAAGCAGGCTCTGGGCTCTGTGCTGACTGATGGAGCCACCCAAACACCCAAGTGAAATCGGATATTTAAACTAGGACCTCAAGTTTGAGAGGCTCTAAAGTCTCATGCAGGCTATCCTTTGCCACCATAATCCTTTATCTCTCCACATTTGACTGTCCCTAAGGTCCCTTATTAAATCTTATCTTCTGTAACCTCTTATGTAGATTCCTAACAGAGCTTCAGTCTAATGCCTCCATATTCAGTTTCTTGCATTCTATTTCTAGGGTAGCCATACAACATAGCCTCTTCATTGGATACCCTTTGAGAGTAAATGATGTTAAAAATTACTGTGAAAAATTACATGGAGACAATAGGTCAAGACTGGAACTGTCTCAGGCAAACAGGGTCATGTTGTTTACCTAGCAAAACTCTTCTCAGATTCGTCACTCCAACTTAATTGTAAATTACTATGCTTAATGGTAGCTTAGATCATGAATGGTAAGGTCCATACCCATGACCAAAATTACCAATTAACCAGAGTTTTTTTTTGCTTGTTGTTAAATCTATAACTAACTTGAGAATCCTTCTCAGCACAATGTTCCAGATAGGCATGATCAAAGAATAGAACTTAACAAACAACATGGAAAGTATTTTCTACATCTGATTAGAGAATCACCCGTTTTTCTTTGTGTAAGCGTGCTACTTACTAAACACTAAAACCTTAATTTTTAAGAGTGGAATTCTAAAAATTAAGATTCAACATATTTAGTGGCATCATATGTTAGGAGGGAGTAGACAACTAGAGGCTTTGCAAAATATTTTTTTAAAAGATAACTAAAGGAAAATATGTTCTATGTAGATAAAGAATGATTCTCATAACTGCTCTATTTCTGTACTTTTTATTTATTTGAATTTTCAAGAGGATTTGAGGAGAGAATTTTAAAAAACAATAACAATTCAGTTTCTTTCTACTCCTGCTGAATTGGAATTGAACACGATAGTGGCCCACATGAGATAACATTGATTTCATGTTGACTGTTTGCTGGGAAGGGAAGACATGAGCAGCAAGTCCCCAAACCATTTACTCCTTTTACGGAGGTAGGGGTGGAGGGGCAACTGGGAAGAGACACTCCTGAGAAAGAAGCCTTGTGTCCCAGTCTAACTGCCTTTTAATCTACTAATAATACTAGACCTCTGTCAATCCAACAATAGCTTCTGCTTGCACAAAAATACTTATCTAAGGGATGCTTTTAGTAGAATGTGCCTGGTTGTCCACATTTGTTTATAGCAAACAAATCTGGAATGCATGGATTCATGAGAGGTGCCTCCGCATAAGAGGTTGGATAAACTAGGTAACTGAGTATAAAATGAAGAAGCTTTGAGAGTTAATGACATTTACTTAGAAACCACATTGGTTAACCTGGGCCATAACTCATCTCATGTAGGCAGAAAGGGCCTGGGGAGCAGCACTGAGGGCCTTTCCCTGCTTTGCCTGTGTTTTTGTGACAACTTGTATTCGTGAAGACATTAGTAAGGCCTGGTAGTGGATAAAATCTGATTGTTTTTTAATAGTTTATTGTCAAATATAACACCCAGTGCTCTTCCGCACAAGTGCCCTCCTCCATCACCACCACCTCCCTTCCCCTCCCCCTCCCCCTTCAACCCTCCTTTTGTTTTCAGTATTCAATAGTCTCTCAGGTTTTGTGTCCCTCTCTCTCCCCAACTCTCTTTCCCCCTTCCCCTCCCCCTGGTTCTCCATTAGGTTACTCCTGTTCTTCTGTTAGACCTATGAGCACAGGCTAAAATCTCTGATTTTTGAGTGTCATTACACAGTTTGATCTTCTGGGTTGTCTCAGCTTCCTACAATGGAGAGTACCTCCTCTCTTTTAAATTTAATTTTTTTATGAATATTTCTAAGGGGAAAGTCCTATGAAAATGAGAGACTATGGCCAGCTTCATTTTTGTTTCTCTTCTGGTAACAGATTGAGGATCAACCTGGAATAGAGCTAAAGACAGACATGGTTTCAACTACCCAATTTATTGAGGGCAAAGGCAAATTGTCAATGTTTGTTGGTGATGTTTTGAGCATGTAGAGAGCATATACAATTTATTTGTTTAAGGTAACAGTCGGATATATAGCATAGCTTCTTGCTCTTGCTCCAAGTGAAAAATGACAAAAACCATATATAAATAAATAAATCCATAAACATAATGCTCACAAAAGAGTCACTGATACACTGGGAACCATGAAAAAAACCTGAAAGACATAAAACAGCCAATATAGAATTGAAAACGGAAACCACATTGAAAAACACCATAGGAGGTCTGATAACAGAATTGAGGTTGGCAGCAAAAAGTTTGCACACCTGGGTGTGACCTAGATTCAGAGTAAGAAGCAACTCAATGGCAACAAGCAAAGCGATGCACTGCTTTTGCCCATAGGAATAGCTTGGCACTTGACCATATAGCCATATAACCTCACCTGGATGTCTGCCTGCAGGTGCAAGCAAAGGGTGTGGGAGCTTATGTCACGTGTAAGAGACAATACTCTGGGTGACTGGTCACTCCAGAAAAGAATGGTTGGCGGTCACTCTTGGACATCTAGTGTTCTCAGTCAAAACAGTCTCAGAATTAACATTCTGCAGTTACCTCCAGCCGACACTGTAGAGAGATGCATCAGACAGTTTGACGGGAAGCTTCATGTACAAAAATTAACATACAACTTGTAATCACTAAACATCTGGGGAAAGACAACACTCAAGGAAAAGAGAGAAGGAGCCTGGGCTTAGGAGATCCAACAGCTTTGTGTGTTAGTCAGATGTGCTCCCTCAGAGCTACAATTATGAGAAAAGACCCCAAGTTAGGAGATTCCGAGAGGAGAAACAGTCTCCTTAAAATAATGTGGGACACATTCTGATCCTTTGGTTTGTCATTCATGCCCTAGGTTCACAGAAGCATGACCATCTCAGTCTACACTAGAGCCCAAGGAGAAAAGAAAACAAAACAAAACACATCAAACTCCATAACAATTAGGCCACTGCCCAGCCTGGCTCACATCATGAGTGAGAACATTTTGACAAGACTTTGATGTCATTAAGATCTTCCTTGGTTCTGGCGGGAAAATTGGGGCAATTGTTACAGAGGTCACAGAAAACCATGCTTTCTCAATGGATGTAGTGGTCCCCAAATGGGTCAAAATTGATTACATGTTTGAAGAGTTCTTGAGATTAAAAAGAAAGTATGCAAAGAGATTTTCTTTTCCTTGATATTGGAAGGCAAGAAAATTTGTGAAGAGGGTTACCAACCTCAAAATGTCATGTATAAATAATGCTTCTGAACCTCCCAAGGAGAAAACTCCAGGCCAGAAAATAATGACAAAGATTCAGGAACTCACTGCTCATCTGTATCATTCAATGTTTTTTTCTGGCTAAGGCAGGAAATTTCTTTACTGGGGCACAGAGGAGGGGAAAAAAGTGTTCTTCAGTGTTTGGTTAATAAAAATATTTTTGAAAACATAAATTTCTTTATCGAAATTAATTAGCGAAGACAAATAAAAAACATTTTCTTTAACTAAAAGGCAAAGGAGAAACCAAAACAAAAATTATACATTTGAAAATTTTGTAATTTAATTTCTGCTTGGCTTTTTCTTATCCTGTTTTATTTTGAGAAATTTACTTAATTCCCTGAGCCTTTCTGTATTCATTAATAAAAGGGACCCTGTGTGGTTTTGAAAAATAATTATAAACTAATACGTATTTATTTTGCAAAATAAACAGGAATAATGAAAGTCTAAATCTATAAAATTATATGTCCACCATCTTTTCCCATCAGAATCAAGTTTAATCACCTAACATCTAATGTAGTACTTTGCTCGTGCTAGATGTTCTATCCCTATTTGTTGTATGAATAAATAAATAGTCTTACATCTCTGAACTGGAGCAGTAGATAGACACCAGGCTGTGCATGGTTTTGAATACCACACTGAAAAGCTTTTATTTTGATCTGAGAAGTGTTTTTATTAGATTCGATATGATCATGTGGAATTTGGAGCTGAGGGTTAAAATTAGTGGTACGTGATCTGAATGGAAGCTAAGTGAATCGAGCTGGTGAAGCAAGTTGAGTGGATCCCAAATAGTTCAAAAGATATTATCTTCTTAACTGCATTTGTCTGTACTTTATTGCCACTAATAATGTGTCATAATGAAGGGGGGAAGGAGGAGGTAAGAGAAGCAGAAAGAGAGCAAAGAAAATCTCAATTATTTGTTGAAATCCTAAGATTTGCATGATTCATGCTGGCTGATTCCAAGTATCTGGATAGTTTCTCATCTTACTGGCAAAACAAGCCTATAATCTGGATGCTGATGTCCAGTGTCCTTCATACTTAGGGAACTGAGGCTAACAGTGATTAAATACCTTTTGAAATCTCCATCCAGCTACTGAGTATTACAGTGATTTTCAAACTGAAGTTTATATGACTCCAAAGTCTCTTTTCCATCTGTTAAACCATACTTCCTTTCCAGATAGGGAAAAAAAAATGTCAAACTTCTTAGTATTACCCTCAGGGCTCCCCACACTGTGCAGTACTGGTATGACAATGAAAAACCAATCATGACCTTCAAAGGACTTTTATTTATTTATTTAAATAAAGCTGTCTCTGCGCCTTCTCCCTTCCCCTTGCTGATGCTGGAATTGTTGTCTCCTTTCTTTTGCTTTTAACATTTTGTATGCATATAAATTTATTTTTATATTTGAGTATTGTATATTATAGATAAATATATTTAATTGTTACATAATTGACATATAGCATTATATTAGTTTCAGGTGAACAATACGATTCAATATTTGTAAATATTGCAATATGGTCACTGCATTAAATCTAGTTCACATCCATCACCATGCATGGTTACACATTTTTTTGTGTACTTTATATATTATCATCGTAAAACCTTTGGTGCCTGGAAAAGAACCTCATGATTTTCAGCACAATTATGTTGATTGACTTTTCTCCAGTAACCTGATAGCATTCTTTCAATTCTCCTTGTCTGAGAGCCTGCGATTATAGGTATGGAATCCCAGTCAGCAACAGAGCGTGAATGAACAGATGATTCTTTTTTAAAAATGCTTATTTAATTAAGAAAAGTTTTAATGTTTTTATTTACTTTGAGAGAGAGAGAGAGAGAGAGAGAGAGAGAGAGAGAGAGAGAGTGAGCGAGCTGGGGAAGGGCAGAGAGAAAGAGGGAGTCACAAATCTGAAGCAGGTTCTAGGCTCTGAGCTGTCAGCACAGAGCCTAATGCAGGCAGGGCTTGAACTCATGAACCGTGAGATCACGACCTGAGCCAAAGTCAGACACCTAACTGAATGAGTCACCCAGGCGTCCCAATGTTTATTTATTTTTGAGAGAGAGAGAGAGAGAGAGAGAGAGAGAGAGAGCAGGAGCATGAGTGGGGGAAGGGCAGGAAGAGAAGGAAACAGAATCTGAAGCAGGCTCCAGGCTCTGAGCTGTCAGCACAGGGCCTGATGCGGGGCTCAAACTCACAAACCACGAGATCATGACCTGAGCCAAAGTCAGACACCTAACCGACTGAGTCACTCAGGTGCCCCTGGACAGATTATTCTTGAGAGTACAATCCTGTTTCTTCTAACCTCAGGCTCCAAACTCAACCATGGAATCAGTCTTCTAATTCCCTCTTCCCCCTGCCTCCTCTTTCTCCAAAGAGGCTAGAGACCTCTTTAAGAAAACACAGAAGCTAAATGGTTCTTTCTGCAGACCAAATTATCTGGATAAGTTCATGGGGCGATATATGAATGGAAGTGAAAGATAATAACCAAGAACACTGGGTTATAATAAAAACAGAAGACATTAAACAAAAAGAGCACCTAATAACTAGAAATGTGGAATAACGTTCTGTACGAGGTTGATAGCAACTTTTCTTCTGGAGTCAAAATAGAACAGAACAAATCACCAAAGAGCTTCCACGTAAGGCACTCCTGAGTGTCACACTGGCAAACATGTTGACCTCGTTAGTTCCCTATGCCTCCAAAAGCGAACATTCCCGGCTGCCTCACTGAGAAAAAGAGAGATGTCTCTTAATGACATTACTGAATGCTGACCTTTTCAAGAAAAAGAGCCCCAGATAGTTATTAATTAAAAAAAAAAGAGGAGTAACTGCAGTGTCAGCTCAAATTTGAACGTGGAGATCAAGCACCCAGTTTCAAGGCTGTGACAAAATTTCCCTCAGACATGTGCAAGTTCAGTGTACGCTTAATAGAAAACTTTCTTCTGATATCAGTGGTCAGATTTGTTTCACTGGCAGGAACAGTCATGAAGACTTCAATTCCATAATTTGTGTTTGCTGTCATCTTCACTGCCACCTGGTATACTAAAAATATTATTAGGCATTGTGTTTTGAATTTAGAAAGAAAAACGCATGCAAAATTTCCATATGGTGTATTACACTTTGAAAATGGCCTGTGTACTACAAATGGAGTAAGGTATTCTTATTTTTAAATTTTTTAAAAAGTTTATTTATTTATTTTGAGAGAAAGAAAGAGAGAGAGTGAGCACAGGAGGAGCAGAGAGAGGGGGAGAGAGAATCCCAAGCAGGCTCTGTGATGCCAGCGCAGAGCTCCATGAAGACCTCAAACTCACAAACTGTGAGATCATGACCTGAACCGAAACCGAGAGTTGGAAGCTTAACCAATTGAGCCACTCAGGCCCCTAAGGTATTCTTTTTAATGGAGGGAGGACTAAGGTATATAATGTGTGCTGTGTCTGCTCTGTGAAGACTGTCCTGGTCTGAGACATCAGTGTTTTTAATTCTGATCCATGGCCAGCCAAGATTGGAGTTAGCTGTGTGATTTGAGGCAGATCAGTTCACTTTTATTAATCTCAGATTCCTGATTTGTAAAATTAGGACCCTTCCATCTAAGAGCCTGTGGGAGGCTGAATAATGGTCCTTTAAAGATGTCTGTGTCTTAATTTCCAGAATCTTCATATGTTAGGCTCCATGGAAAGGGGAAATACGGCTGTTGGTGAAACTAAGGTTGTTAATCCGCAGACCTCGAGATAGGGGAAGTAGCCTGGATTATTGGGGTGGGCCCAATGTAATCACAAGAGCTCTATGTGGAGGAAGGAAGCAGAAGAGAGATAACCAGAGAAACGACAGTGTGAGAAGGATGCTCAACCTTGCTGGCTTCAAAGATGGAGGAAAGGGCCACAAATCAGGACTGTGGGTGGCTTGCAGTCGCTGGAAAAGGCAAGGACAGGGATTCTCCCCTAGAGCTTCCAGAAGAAATGAAGCCCTGCAGACACCTGATCTTAGTCCCACCTTCTTTCACGCTTCTGCCCTCCAGAACTATAATGCATGTGTGTTGTTTTAAGCTATTAAGTTTATAGTAATTTGTGACAGTAGCAATTTAGAGCCCTTTCAGAGACAGTTCTTAGGCAGCTGATATTAAGTTCTGTGGATGAGCATCTGGGAATCCTAGCTTTCACCATTCATTTCCTTACATTGACTGGCAGATCTACACTCACAAGGGCTAATTGGCAAACTGTGCAATCAGGAGGATGGGTGATAGCCTTCAATTTAAGGGAAGCAAATTAACTTTGGGCGGGCAGTTAGGGCTAAAAAGCAAAGTGGTAACCTGGCACTTTTCCACTGTCACTGCCAAGCCAAAGAGAAGTGGTTTGCTCTAAAGATTCAGGCCTTGTGTGGGTGTGCTGATGGCAGAGAGTGCAAAAGAGGAAAGGAGAACTTTCCTGATTGTTAACTGTATCATTAGTAAATAATGATTGACTTACATCTTATTTCCCAAACTTTATGCCACTGTTTCCTTTTATCTCACTGTATTGGCTAACAACGTCTTCAATGTTCTGTTAAATAATAGGGATGGTCGTTGGCAATCTTGCAGTTCTCCTAACTTTAGTGGAAAAGATGACACAGCCTATAGTGTTTTCCATTGAATAAAATGTCAGTTTGGGGGCCAAGGTGCTTATTCTTATCTTAAAGGTGTATATATCAATTTGTATTTTATTTAATGTTTTAACATTAATGGGTATTGAATTTTGTCAAATATATTTGTCATCCATGGGGATGTTGCAAAAGTTTTCTACATAGTTCTATTAATGTGAAAGACTCCATTCATCAGTTTCTAATGGAGTTTATCATTTAGAAGTGTGCCAAAAGACAAAGAAACAAATAAAATGTACTCTATGTCACATGGTGATTGATTCTGGAAGTGGAGGTGGATCATGGCTTGCAGGCAGGGAAAAGCAGGGATGCAAATGCTTCGTGTGCAGTAAATGCTAAAGTCCTTTATCCCTTTATTTATTCAATAAATGTTTGAAGATCCACATTTTTTGAACACCCACATTCATTAAATCTATATTCAATAGATGTTTTGGGTACTCTGAAATACCTCGTCTGTGCCAGAGATGCCATTTACAAACAGAAATAAGACAAAATGTCTGCCTTCAAGGGCTCACTGGGTTGTGTGAAAGGACCCATTTGAAGGAGCAACGATCTGGGATAGGTTTCAAAACCAATAAGAGAGAGATACATACCACCATTCCACGCAGGAATATTCTCAGACTGTCAAAATTCACTACCTTTTGTCACTCTGCTTGGAGATATGTTCAGGATAGCCAGAGGGGAGCTTAACCGATCCAGAAGTTACATGCCTTTAAAGATACGGAAGGATATGTTTTGTTTGTTCATCAAAATATGTTAGTCACATATTAGTCTTGTGTTCTTCATATCCTCCAGTGTCTGCTCTGGGGCTGTGATAGACATTTGGCTTGACTATCCTACTCTTTTTTTTAAAAATATTTTATTGTCAAATTGATTTCCATGCAACACCCAGTGCTCTTCCCCACAAGTGCCCTCCTCCATCACCACCCTCTCTTTTCCCCCCTCCCCCTTTCCCTTCAACTCTCAGTTCATTTTCAGCATTTAATAGTCTCTCAAGTTTTGTATCCCCCTCTCTCCCCAACTCTGTTTCCCTCTTCCCCTCCCCTGGGTCCTCCATTAGGTTTCTCCTGTTTTCCTGTTAGACCTATGAGTGAAAATATATGGTGTCTGTCCTTCTCCGCCTGACTTATTTCGCTTAGCATGACACCCTCGAGGTCCATCCACTTTCCTACAAATGGCCAGATTTCATTCTTTCTCATTGCCATGTAGTACTCCATCGTGTATATATACCACATCTTCTTGATCCACTCACCAGGTGATGGACATTTAGGCTCTTTCCATGTTTTGGCTGTTGTTGACATTGCTGCTATGAACATTGGGGTACATGTGTTCCTATGCATCAGCATTTCTGTATCTGTTGGGTAAATCCCTAGCAATGCTATTACTGGGTCATAAGGGAGTTCTATGGATTTGACTATCCTACTCTTTAGCTGTATACATTTCTTAGGGGAAGATGGAAAGAATTTTAATCCATCTTCTAACTCTATGGAACGTTTTTCCACATATTGAGCCTGGAGGGAAGATTCATAGGCATCTATGTTCAGTAATTTGTGACCTACTGGCACTGGCCTGCATTAAGTAGGTGCTCTCAATGTTAAAGGAAAACACTAATGGTCTTCCTGGTCAGTTGACAATATTTGTTGTTTTCTCTTTCTAAACAGGTGGTCATTTAACGCCATTCCAAAAACAAGAGAGTCATTTCTCTCCCATTTTTCAGGATAGCACCAAAATAATCTATTTTCTGTGTTGGATTCAGAGAATCTACCTTTCATGGACAGCGGAGCTGTGGCATTCACACACTGACATCTGGCCGCTCACTTGTAGGGGTTCCTTTGCCTTGTTATTGGTCCTCACTGCCTTTCTGACTCCTTCTTTAGCAGAATTGACTCCAAGTATGACCTTGACCTTCCCCAGCTTTACTATCCTTCTCGTAGCTTAGACCTACCATGAGCAATATGTCCTTTCAGTTAAGGTTTCTCTTTTTCAATTTCAATTTTAAAATGGCAAATAGCTAGCAGCCCCTCATAAAGCAGGTCCCAAGTATCCATTACACAGAATCAAGAAATAAGAAGAAAAAGATGAGAAAACCAAGATTATGTGAGCTAGATGGAAGAACATTAATCATTGTAGGTCACTCTGTCTCATGGACCTTCTGCTAATCTACTCTTATAAAAGGAGTGCCTGCTTAAAAATGGAGGGATTAAGTCATTCCACCATGTATACCAACCAGGATTGTGCACAGCTACTCCTATAATACATTCATTCCTCATTATTTTTGAAGCATCCACTATGTGCCATGTAATCTAGGTGGTGCAGGTCAAGCAGGTAATAAGATGAAAGAAATGAACCATGCCAAACCTTGCATTCTAATTCTGGGATAACACAACAAATTAAAAAATAAAAGATAGTGTCAGTGCTGTGGGGAAAAATAAAGATGGTAAGGGGGAAAGGAAATGTTGAGAGTTAGTCTTGTTGTTTAAGGCCATCAGGGGATTTCTGAGGATGTGAGTATGGGGATGTTTCTGGAAGATGGTGCAGCAAATCATAGATCTTTGAGGTGAGGGCTTGGTTGAGATGTTCAAGAAATAGTAATAAAGAAAAGGCAAGTTGGTAGGATTGAGATCAGAGAGGCACAGACAGCTGCATTGTAGAGAGTGAGAGTTCGCTCTACGGACTTGATGTTTACTTAAGTGAGGTCGGAGGCCACTGGAGAATGTTGAGAAGAATGTTGTACTTCTGCTTACCTTTCCCCGTGGTGACCCCAGCTGCTGTGTGATGAAGGAACAGCAGAGAAATGGGCAAGAACAGAAGCAAGGAGGTGAGCTGGGGCTGTTCTGACATGGGGAATTATGGCAGCTGGGGTAGCAGGCAGGGTAGTGAGAGGGCTGCAGACTTTAGAAACAGCTTTAAGGGTTAAGCCAGCAGAACTTGCTGATAAACTGCATATAGGATATACAAGAAACAAAAAAAGAAGTCAAGGATATTCTAAAGTATTTTGATCAAGCACTTAGATGAATGAAAATGTGATTGTTATGAACTGAATTGTATCCTCCCAAAAGTCATGTGTTGAAGCCCTAACCTAACTGCCACCGTGTCACTGTACTGGAGATAGGGCCTTTAAGAGACCCAGCAATAGCACTGCTAGGAATTTACCCAAAGGATACAGAAGTGCTGATGCATAGGCACACATGTGCCCCAATGTTCATAGTGGCACTTTCAACAATAGCCAAATCATGGAAAGAACCTAAATGTCCATCACCTGACAGATGAATCAAGAAGATGTGGCTTATCTATACAATGGAATCCTACATGGCAATGAGAAAGAATGAAATCTGTCCAATTGTAGCAATGTGGATGGAACTCGAGGGTGTCATGCTAAGCAAAATAAGTCAGGGGGAGGACAGATACCATATGTTTTCACTTATAAGTGGAACAAGAGAAACTTAACAGAGGACCGTGGGGGAGGGGGAGGGAGAAAATAGTTGGGGAGAGGGAAGGAAGCAAACCATGAGAGACTCTTTAATACTGAGAACAAACTGAAGGCTGATGGGGTGGGGTAGAGGGGAAGGAGGGTGGTGGGGATGGAGGAGGGCACTTGTTGGAATGAGCACTGGGTGATATATGGAACCCAACTTGACAATAAACTATAAAAGATAAAAAAATGAAGATGATTAAGGCTAGCTAATGAGGTCCTAAGAGTGGAACCGTCATCCCACAAGGCTAGTGTCCTTTGAAAAGAGAAAACAGCTTTGTTTCTGCCATGTGTGGACACATCAAGAATGCCCTGTCTGTAAGCCAGAAAGAAGGTCCTTGCCAGAAATCAAATCAGTTGACACTTTGATCTTGGTCGTCCCAGCCTCTGGAACTGTGTGAGATAAATTTCTATCATTTAAGCTACCTAGTCTATGATATTTTGTTACAGTAACCTGAACAGATAAATTTAGTCATTAACCAAGAAGTAGAAGGGTATCTTTGGGGTCAGATATGAGGGAGAAAATAGTTGGGATGCATATGATTTGATACACTTATTGACTATTAAAATAAAGATATTGTACAGGCAGTTGGGTAAATGACTCTGCCAGTCAGGGGAGGACTTAGGGTAGATATAAAAATTTATATGTGTATAAATTGTATTTAAATTCATGAGACTAGTGATACTAGGGTGTGAGTGTCTTTGGAGAAGAGAAAAATTCTGTGCACTGAGCACTGGACCACTTCAACACTAAGAAGTCAGTGACATGAGGACAAAGGCAAAGGGACAGGGAGGGATGCTACCTGAGAAGAGAACTGAGAAGGCAGAGCTTTCTAAAAGGCAATTAAAGAAGTGTTTCCACAGGGAGACTCTATCAACTGTGTCAAATTCTACATATGTCAGGCAAAACGAGGATTAATGGTTGACCACTGAATTTGCCATTGTGGAGGAAGGTCACTGGCACATTGTCATGGATGGTTTTGGTTCAATGATCAGATCCAGTCGGAAGGGAGTGGATAAACAGCATGGAACAAGAGATTAAAGACAAAGAGTACAGACTGCAATGATGAGGTATGACATAGAGGTGTCAAAGTCCATGGGACATGGTGCATAGTCATTCTGAAACTAAAGGTTTAGTAAGACAAGGCATGCTGGGGGTGACAGATTTTCATAAATTCCATTCATTTAAAGTACAAAAAATAATAATAATAATAAGAAAAAAACAACAGACCCTAGAAGATACCACTATGCCCTCTTCCTGTCTCAATGTAGACACATTCCATTGCATGAATACCTGCTCTACTGGGGAAACACTGGAAGCTAAAAATACTAACCCATCTAGTTGGTATGGATGTGAGAAGAGTGTACAGCAAGAGTCCTGAAAAGTCACGTACCCTGCCTGTTGGCAAACAGAAACACTTGATGCCTCTCAAAACCTTATCTCATTTGAGTACAGAGGAGGGCCTATATACATGACAAAATAGTAGAGAATAAGGATAAGGAGAAAATCCTGAAGTCTATGAGAAAGATAAATCTGAGAATTATCCACTGCTGGGCTCAGAATGAAATGTGTGGATTCTTCTTGGAATCCTTATAGAATGCAGAGAGAAAACTCTATGAGACAGGCACAGAATGCCATTAGGATGTAAGAAGCTGACTAGGAACTATAAGAAAATAAATTGCCAAGGGGAGGTAGAGGATAAAAAGAAGGGCCGAGAGAAATGCAAATGACACCAGGTCAAATGCTATCATGGAGAGTGTGAAAGCCCAAATTGAAAGCATAAAATATTAGATCGGATATGTGGAAGGTAACCTTTCCAAAAATATTGACAACCTTCCCAGATATATTGAAGAAAAGGACAAATGGATTGGAAACAAAGACTGTCGACATTGAGGACAAGATTGGAAATCCAGCTTGGTAAATGATCTGAAACATTAATTATCAAAGACTTAAGAAAATCATCCTGAGCTGAGTTCCCCCTACCCCCCGTATTCAGATTGAAAAGAGTCTGATCAAAATTGATGTGAAAGGATGTTTCTAAATTTTTGAGTTGTCATGTTAGATAACATAAGCTTTATTATCAGATATCAAGGTGTATTATGACATAAAATAATGAACCAAGTCTAAAGCTGTCCCAGAATTTGACACATAGACCTAGATCAATAGAAAAGGACAAAGAATCCACGAAAAGACCCACAAATATGCAGAAATATGACATATGACAGAAGAGACATTAAAGGTAGCTAATTCAATAAAGTGGCTTTAATAATTTGCTAGGAACATATAGAAAGGCTATAACTCTACATGATACACAAAAATACATTCTAGGTGAATTAATGGCTCAATGTGTAAAGTAAATTTTTAAAATGTTTGAATTCAATATTGTGACCTTGAGGAGGAAAGAAAGAGGATGCCTCAAAACCCAAGTCACCAAATAAAAGAGGAAACAATGACGATTTTCAGATTTTTTTTTTCAGAAAATGACATTGTAAAAAATGATAAGCAGTAGACTTGGAGGTTTTAGTAACATATAACTAGTAAGTATTTTGTATCCTGAATAAAAAGTAGAATAACTACTACAAATTCATAAGAAAAAAGCAACAAAAAGAAAAAAAATGAATAGGTAATACACAAGTAAAACAAAACCTTAACGGACAAGAATTAACTGGAAAAGATGTCTCACCTGGCTAATAACCAAGGAAGTAAAACTGAAACCTTAAAACCCATAATGAGATACATTTTACACGCAGCAGACGGGCAAAAATGAGACATTTTGACAAAACCAAGCATTCGCAGGGACATAAATGAAGTTGGAAAGTCCACCTGCGGTGGGGGTGTAAATTGCTCCTGTTATTTTGTGAAGAAGTTGGTACTGTCTAAAAAAACAAAATCAAAGTCTATCTAAAGTCAAATCTACAGCTCAGTAATTCCATTCTGAGTTTCGGACCCTAGATACCCTTACACAAGTCAACATGCACAAGGGTCTTTACAGCCACATTGTCTGTAATAGTAAAAAGGGAACTGAAAACCATTTACAGGAGAATGATCTAATCAGTTATACTCTATTCAATACTATGTTTAAGTTATTCAAATGAAGATACATAAATCAATATAAATAATCTCAAAAAGCATAATGTTGAGTGAAACAAGCAAGCTGCAAAATAGTCTGTAGAATATATCATTTTTTCAAGGCTTAAAAACATGCAAAGTACAAATATATTTAGTTCACAGTAATGTATTGTGTGTATGTACATACCACACAGATACATACATATGTATAGTAAAGTGCACGTGTAGTAAGTTTTAAAGGTGGGGAAAGATACATGCTCAATTCTGGATGGTAAGTTACTCTGGAAGTCATAGAAAAATCTTCGTTTGTCTTCATAAACCTTTATTTCATAAGCAAGGGGAGGCTCATTGGTGTTTTTAGGATGGTTCATACCATTTGCAAGCACAAGATATTTAATACAATGAAATACGACTACAACAATAATGACAATTAACATTTCCGGATTACTTTTGCAAACATTGTGAAGTATGTACTGTGGGGATGGGATAAAGGGGAAAGTGGATAAAATGTACTGACTTTCTATATCTTATACTTTAGAAATAAAGTGTAGCATTTCACGTACTACCGATAGAGAAATAAAGCTTAAGAGGTGTTTTTTTTAATTTAACAATTTGTATATGTAGAATTATAAAAACAAGACATATGAATGCTCCAAAACACTAGAAAAATAAAAGCAAATGAAACTTTGTTCTTCTAGAAAAGACATAAAAGAGCAAAAGGAAGCACTAAAGAGAATAACAGAAAAAAATTTCAACCACAGCAATTGAATAGAAAATTATTTGTTTGGTATATACAAGACTTAGACTGTTTGGACTAAGAATTTTTTCTGAACTTCAAAATGTTTTTTATGTGTTTTAGTGATTCTGATTTAGTATAAATTTAGGATTTCAAAGTGAAAATAAGTTGATGAAAGATATTTGGTTTAGAAAAACTTATATTTTACCTAAATATCTCTTGTCATCTTGTCAATCAATTGAAGAGTGAAAACATCTGTTACAGCTTTGTTCTGGGTTGATCTATATGTATGTGAAAGAAACTTTTTGAGAAAAAGAACATAAATGCAGTTTCTTATCAATATTTATGACAAAGAAAAAGGACCTCAAATGTACACTAACTCTCTTAAAAAGGTAATTTAGCATCATGCAATAATATCAAAATGACACATTAAATAAAAAGCAGTGGAAAAATAACTTATCAGAATGATAGCCTGACAGGCAGTAAAACATAGCAGCTAAGATCATAAATACCAAAGCTGGTCTG
Organism: Suricata suricatta; assembly: GCF_006229205.1. NCBI lineage: Eukaryota > Metazoa > Chordata > Mammalia > Carnivora > Herpestidae > Suricata > Suricata suricatta. The sequence goes on from NC_043714.1 coordinate 64,465,204, forward strand.
TCTGTGTTTGAATCTCAGTTTTGATATTGACCAGTTTATAACCTCGGAGAGCCACTTAACTATTTTGTGCCTAGTTTGCTCATCTGTAAAATAAGAGCCCAGATGCTGTATTCAAAATACTCGCTTGCTACCAAAGTAACCCAAATTGCTATTCAAATAAATACATAGATTTAGATATATTCTCTTTTATTTTCTAAATATGCGCACAGAGTATATAGTAAAGTGCTACTAAGTAAAACATTACCAGATCATTTTATTTGCAAAACATTTATTAGTGTTTAAAAATTATTATTGTGACCTTTTGTTTAACTGAGCTGTCACTAGTTAAATGAAACTTCTGTCAAGCCATAATTTGACATAGGAACTGCACCAAAATTTCTCAACAGCCCGATTACATTGATTGTCATTAGGTCCTTGGAATCTAGCAGCCAGAAGGTGGCTGGACGCATTGCCAGTAAGGAATAAGCAGGTATTCACTTAGATGCCAAAGCAACCTATGTTGCTTGAACCTTGGTCCGTGCTGACAATACTGCTATTAATGACACCTGTTTTTCCACCTGGTCAGATGTCCCTGCCAGTGGTGTGTTTCCCAGGGATGCCAGCACGTCCTGCAGATGCCCCTGCCATCAAAGCCATCCCTGTAGCCTTCGTTCGGCCCAACAGCTATCCTGTCTCCTGCCTCCCAGCATTACTTCCAGACCCCATTACCCATCTCTCCTCCTCCTGCTGAGTGACATCCTTTGGTGACCTCGGGTCTCCATAATTGAAGAGTTGCTCTTTACCCTTCAATGGGAATATATTGTGGGGTTTCTCTGACGCTTATGGGAGTATTATGTGTACTATCTGATAGTATAGAAGCTTTTAATACCTTATGGGATCTTTGTGAGGATGATTACTTGGAGTTAGTTCAGGTAAAGTTCTTAGAATAGTAACTCACACAGAACAACCACTCAACTAAAGCTGTTATTAGCTAAATTTATTTTAACATTTTTAGAAGTTGCAAGAAGGTGCAACAAATCCTTAACAGGAAAAAAAACCCCACTATTGTTAAATCCTTGTCCTCACCATAAATTTGTCAATCAAGTTTCTTTTCCAGTGTGTACTGCCTGAGGTTCTCCAGTTCAGTGACAAACGATATTTATTTTGGGAAACTTAGGATGTTTTCAATACTGTATGATAAACAGAATGGTTGTATTGGAACACAGTGGTTGTCAGTGTATTAGTGGTTTACACTCGTGGTTGCTGGCTGTCTGGGAGGTGTGGCCACTGCCGTCACCCAGCATCAGGAAGAGGATAGGACTACACATCCCAGCCCCCGTAGAGATCAAAACACAAAATATGAAGTATGGTTTTGTTATGCCCAAGTTTCCAATATTGCCCCAAAAGGAACCAGAGACTACCAAGGAGACCAAGTCACACATGCAAAAACAAAGGACTTTATTACAGGCTTAAGCCCGGGCTCACAAATACCACCAACCTGCTGGCTGGGTGGAGAGAGCCCCGGACATGGCAGCGTAGTGGCTTTTTTAGGAAGGGGGCATTACAAGAAATGACGACATAGGTACAGCGATCCATTCTCTACCCCCGCCCCCCATCAATACTGGCAGTAGGGGGAGCCAATCACAACATTTAGGGTATGGACCAATCACAGAGTGGGCCCAGAACTCTCACGTAGGGCGTGACTATGACCCTCATGAAGGGTGGGGAGTGACTAGCCTCCATCTTTAGGCCCGCCCCTCAAAAGGTCAAAGGTGTTAGCTGGCCTCTTCTGATTGGGTGCCTCCTTCCCTGGGCAATGTGTGCCCTTCCATGGGCCAATGATACGGAGAAGACGGCACCTTCCCCTTTAAGTACAGGGGAAGGCTGAATCAGACCTGCGTCCTTACAGTTTCTACTGAATATGTTTCGCTTTCACACCACCATGAAGTTGAAAAACATCGTAAGTCAAACTGACATTGAGTCAGGGATTGGCTATACTCAGATTGTATTCATAACAACAGTAACAGCAAGTATATCACAAAATCCTGTTTCATCACTGATTTCTGTAAGAGACATTTTTAATGGACTTATAAGAGTGAAAGACAAAGTTGATTTAACAAATTTAAGAATGTGAGGGGAGTGTAAATTAGAATAAATATGGAGTAGCAATTTTAGTAGAGCACAGGATAGATTTTAATGGCAGAGTATAATCAGTGACCAAGAGAGACACTGTTACTATGAAAAACAACAATAGATCAGAAGATAGATCAGCAAATATATGCATGCAACTATATATACAAATCCAAAATATATTAAAGTGACAAGTGAGAGATTAATGTAGTGATTAACCTTGTATTGGAGATTTTAACAGATCACTCTCAGAAATTGGTAGAATAGAAAAAATTTAGCAGGATCATAGTTTGGGTGAGTCAATTAATGACAATAATTCAGAGATACACGGAGAACTTTCTATAACAATTGGAACAGTCACAAAATCTATCATACCAGACCACAAATATATCTTTATAGTTTTTATGCATAGTGTATTTTTTGAACTTTATTTAAATTTCAGCTAGTTAAAATACAGTGTAATACTATTTTCAGGTGTACATATAAGACTCAGTGCTCATCACAACAAGTGCCCTCCTTCATCCCCATCACCGATTTCACCCACCTCTCTACCCACCTCCCCTCTGGAAACCATCAGTTTGTTCTCTGTAGTTAAGAGTCTGTTTCTTAGTTTGCTTCTCTCTCTCTCTCTCTCTCTCTCTCATCCCTTTACTCATTTATTTTGTTTCTTAAATTCCAGTGAGTGAAATCATGTGGTATTTGTCTTTCTCTGACTGACTTATTTCACTAGCATAATACTCTCTAGCTCCATCCATGTCATTACAAATGGCAAGGTTTCATTCTTTTTGACTGCTGAGTAATTTTCATTACATATGTACATCATGCCTTTTTCATCCATTCATCAGTCCATGGACCTTGGGCTCTTTCCATAGTCTGGCTATTGAAGAAAATGCTGCTATAAACATTGGGGTGGTGCATGTATCCCTTTGAGTTAGTATTTTTGTATTCTTTGGGTAAATACCTTGTAGTGCAGTTGCTGGATTTTAGGGTAGTTCTATATTTAACTTTTTGAGGAACCTCTGTACTGTTTTCCAGAGTGGTCGCACAAGTTTGCATTCCCACCAACTGTGCAAGAGGGTTTCCCTTTCTACATCACTAAAGAATTAACATTGCACCATACAGTTTTTCTTAGCACAGAAAATAAACAAAGTTATAAGTTAATGTCCAAAAAAAGTAAAATTTTAAATTACTTATGTCTTTAAACCAACAAAGTACTTACAGAAACCCCTGTGTTAAAGAAAACATATTAAGTCAATTACAAAATACTCAGAGCTAAATGACAATGGAACAATGCCAAACAAAATGTCTGGAATGCGACCGAAAATACACGAGCAAAGCATTCAGTATAAAATCTAGAAATACAAGCAGGAAGTCTTAACTTCCAGCAATATGGCAGTCCAGACATTCTAAACGTAGCTCAGCTGCCTTAAAAGGCAACATTCTCAATAATTTACAATGGGTTTATTTTAAATACATTTCTGAGTGCACAAGAAAATATGAGAACGCTCCAGAGCTCCTCAGATGCTGACCCCAAATTATGGATTCTTGTGCAGGAAGGTAAGGAAGTACTGCCCGAGGAAGCCAGTTAAAGAGCGGAGGAAGCAGGAGAGAAGGAAGCCAAATGAAGATATACATCTCAGGCAAAGTCCTGCTAAGTTAGCTTCTACCTGATCTCAGAAGGCTTCTGATGTTATTATTCAATTATTCTAGACTATTATTTTATAACAATATAATATTATAATAAGTTAACATAATTTATTGTGATTTTATGTTGACATATTGAGACTAGTTATTATTATAATAAATTAATATTTTATAATCATTTATCATGACCCAAGGAAAATGAACTGGGTTTCCAAATTTCTGCACCATTCAGCGATTATCAGTGGGTATGCAGAAGTGGGTTGTAGGGATGAACTCCTAGGAACTTCTAGCTTTCTGTGCAGACCCAGGACAGTGGCTCTAGTTCAAGGAAAGTCCTGGAAAGGAAAGGAGAAGATCGTAGGTTAGACTGAGTCAGAGGAAATCTGAGCGCATCACTAATGTCTGGTGGGGTGAGGGAGCCGAAGGAGAGAGGCCTAGCAACTTCGACATGCAAAGAAGTATGACTTCTATGAAAATGTGGGCGGAGTGGAGGGGGTGTACATCAGCTTCCCTATAAATGCAAGCAGCGCGAGAGCCTCCTTGTTCGTGCCCCTGCACCATGTAAGTACTTGCAACAAAAGCCAGTAGTATTTCTTTACAACTTGTGGCCATAGGCATTTCCTCACACACAAATCATGTATGCTCTTCTCAGGAGCCACCGTGGTGGGGCCCAGTGCAAAATGAAACTATGGGATTCTTTGCTTAAAAATTAAGAATTGTACTGATAATTCACAGAGGGAAGGGCTTGGGGGGATGAACAGAATGGGTGAGGGGGAGAGGGAGATACAGCCTTCCAGTTACAGAATGAGTCATGCTGATCGACTGTACAGATCAGAGAATGGAGTTAATGGTAGTGTAATAGTGTCGTATGGAGACAGAGGGTAGCTACACTTGTGGTGAGTACAGCGTAACACACAGAGTTGTCAAACCAAGAAACAGACTCTTAACTAGAGAACCAGCTGATGGTTACCAGAGAGCAGACGGCGGGAAGATGGCAGAAACAGGTGACGGGGGTCAAGGAATGCACTTGTCTCGATGCGCACCGGGAGAGGTGGGTAGGGAACAGTTGAATCACTATATTGCACACCTGAAATACTAATATAACACTGTATGTTCATGATATTGGAATTAAAATAAAATAGCAAAATAACATACAGAGTTGCTGAATCACTATGTTGTACACCTGAAACTAATGTGATATTGTCAGCCCTACTCAAAGAAAAATAAAATGAAATAAAATAAAATGACATTTTCTTTCTCTTTGTCTTCTCCAGCACTTGATATTAATAAACTTTAGTTTTTTGTCAATATAGTGAATATAAAATATTTATTCTTCTCACACTTCTCTGATTACTAATGAGATCGAGCATTTTTTGATTGTCAATTTCTAATATAGTTTGCCCATTTCACCCATCCCTCAACCCCTCTCCCTCTGGCAACCATCAGTTAGTGCTCTGTATTTATAGCTATAATTCTGCTTTTTGTCTGAATGGCTAAAACTAAAAAGACAAGAAATAGCAAATGTCAACAAGGATGTGGAGAAAAAGGAACCCTCTTGCACTGTTGGGAATGTAAATTGGTGCAGCCACTGGGGAGAATAGTATAGAGGGCCCTCAAAAAATTAAAAATAGAAGTACCATATCATCCAATAATCCTACTACTGGGTATTTACCCAAAGACAATGAGAACACGAACTTGAAAAGGCGCCTGCCCTCGCTATGTTTACTGCAGTATTATTTACATTATTGTAGCTAAGATGCAGAAACAACCTGAGGGTGTATCGGAAATGAATGGATAAAGAGCATGTGGTGTATAAACAATGAAATATCATTGAGTCATAAAAAGGATGACATCCTGGCATTTGAGACAACACGGATGGACCTGGAGGGTATTATCCTAAGTGAAATAAGTCTGGCAGAAGAAGACAAATACTGTATGATTTCACTTACATGTGGAATCTAACAAATAAAAAAATGAATTTACTCACACCCTTAAGAGTATAAACTGAAGTGCCTGTTAGGAGAACATCTGACAATAAAAGTTCATAATAAAATGAGGAACAATTATATGCCCCATTCAGAATCTCACTCTTTAATATGTGCAAAGAGCTGAGGTGTCTTAGGTATTATGCTTAGAGGAAAATGTGCATATATTGTAGAACCTAGCCTGATGGCATACTCTGTATTGGCCGGATGGAATGAGCTATACCCACATGGGTAAAGTAATAAAGCAATGATACTTAAAGGGAGAAGAAAATGTGATGTACAGCCCGATAATATTTACTTGAAATTGAAACAAGAACTTGCCTACTTTATGGATACTTTTAAAAATATATATAAAATAAATGTATAAAATTATATTTAGAATACAAACATATACTTTTTTATGCATATATATTTCCTATAGATAAGTATACATAGAAAAGATACATATTAGATATTGCATGGATCATACTTAGACTAAATGTGTACCTTGAACAAACAATTATTTATTTTAAATTTGAATGTAAGTGAGCATCCTGCATTTTATCTGGCAGCCCTAACATGGAGACACACAGTAACGTAATAAGAAAATAAGAAAGGGGTGGCTTGGGTGGCTCAGTCGGTTAAGTGTCTTACTTCAGCTCAATTTGACTTGGGCTCAGGTCATGATCTCTCTGTTTGTGAGTTCAAGCCCCCATCAGGCTCTCTGCTGTCAGCCTGGAGCCTGCTACGGATCCTCTGTCTCCCTCTCTCTCTCTGCCCCTCCCCTGCCCTCTCTCCCCAAAATAAATAAAAACATTAAAAAAAAGAAAAGAAGAAAGACACAAAGTTCTTACATCAACAATGATTGTGTGCTATGCCTGAGAACTACTGCCAGAAAAAAAAAAAAATTCCTGCCAACTCAATTCTGACATGGGAATAAAAAAATAAATCAGTAAATAAATAATCAAAGTATATAATTTCAGGTATATTGTTTTAGTGTACAAATTATAGGTTGAAAGTATGTTACAAAATCCTAGCAGAAAATGCTTCAGTTATGTCAAGTAGTTTAACATTTGTAGAAAATTTATCTGTCCTTGGTTTTATTTGCTTGGAAGAAACAGACTGCCTCATGAGATAGTCCTATTCCACTTTAAGCTACTCACCGCAATGTTTTTCTTGAGCACCTTTATTAAATATTAAACACAATGGTTATTTTAGCCTACCAGAAATATAACCTTATTAAATAAGCACCATTTCTTATTCTATAGAATGTGTGTGTTTATTAGAATTTGAAAATTTAACGGGCACTGGGTGGCTGGATCAAATGAGTGTCTGACTCTTGATTTCAGCTCACGTCATGATCTTTGCTCAAGTCATGATCTCACGGGTGTGGGATCAAGCCCTGTGTCAGGCTCTGTCCTGATGACATGGAGCCTGCTCTCTCTTCTCTCTCTGCCCCTCCCCCCCAATAAATTTTTAAAATTTTGGATTCAAGCATTTATGGGGCGCCTGGGTGGCTCAGTTGGTTGAGTGTATGTCTTCAGCTCAGGTCATGATCTCGCTGCGCATGTGGTCAAGTCCCAGGTCAAGCTCTGTGCTGACGTCTCAGAGCCTGGAAGCTACTTCAGATTCTGATTCTGTTTCTCTGCCCCACTCCTACTGGCACACTCTCTCTTACTCTTTCTCAAATATAAAATAAAACGTAAAAAAATAAAATTCAGTTATTTAAACTTAAATTTTTTTTTCAATGTTTAAAAAATTTTTTTTTAGAGAGAGAGAGACAGAAACAGCATGAGCAGGGAAGGTGCAGAAAAAAAGGGAGACAGAATCTGAAGCAGGCTCCAGGCTCTAAGCTGTCAATTCAGAGCCTGACGCAGGGCTTGAACTCATGGACCATGAGATCATGACCTGAGCCGAAGTTGGACGCTTAATCGACTGAATCATCCAGGCGCCCCTCAATTATTTAAGTTTTAAACAACTATCCTAGTCATGCTTATTGCAGTTACTTAAGCCTTCCATATTTCCAGGAGAAAGAAAATTTAGACCATCTGATCTGCTTTATTTCTTTACAAATAATTGCCAGCAAAATGAAAGGGTTGCTGTACCCAATTTCAATCTAACATGATGCAAAGTTTTGTTTCTTCAGTAAAATGATGTAGAGCAATGGAAATATTTTCCTGTAGCCTTTAGGTAGTATCTCTACGTAATTGTTAGGGAACCCTGAGCATGTTAAGTGAAGTGTTATTGTGGTCACCCTGCATAATGAGGAAGGACCTCAATCCTAAATTGGGGTCAGATGTTGACAGTGAGGAGACCACATATGCCTGTAGTGGGTAGACAAAGGTTTATTTATTACTCGTGTAATGAGGCTTTCTGGGGACAGCAGGTCAAGCTGCCCAAGCTGGTCCAAAAGTGGCTTGAGATAAGATGGAATGAAGTCTGGCTTGGGGTTTCTATGGTTTTGGGTGTGCGTGTAAAAGTAAAGGCCCCCACGTACAGGCAAGAGCTTGTGTGGTTTGGATTTGCCATTCATGCCAAAGGAGAGAGAATGGGGCTTTCTTATCTGTTTGACCAGATGTGGGGCAGAAGAAAAGAAGTGTGGCTTACTACCAGTCAGCAACTGAACATCTAAATGGCGTCAGAATCTTTGCTCCAAGTGCTAATAAAAGGAATAAATCCTACTGACTAAGGGAATATGATTGACTGGAATTTTATGTTATCACTTTGTATTATAGCAGTTGAAATGTACAAAGTAATTCAATCACGAGTTAAAAATATAAATGACAGAAGACCAGGCTAAACACGGCTATGCACAAAAGGCCTAATGGAATTAGAATAATAGTATGATTATAAGAAATATGAGTACAGTTAAATTACAAACCTTGTTAATTTTTTAATAACGTTGCTTTATGTAATATGTAGCAGACGCAGTGGCCATTTCTCAGAAGATTAGAGACACATTGTTTTATAATTCAAGCTCAAAAAGTTGCTGAGGAACTTTGATGTCCTTCATTCTATAGAGTTCCAACTGGTAAGTAGCACTATCAGAATCTGGATGGTATTTTTTTGAGATAGTTTTTTGTTGTTGTTGTTGTTTTTCTTTGTTTTTGTTCTTTTTTTTTTTTTTTTAATTAGCCATACAGCATAGTTCAATCCTTGCCGAAACATATTCTTATATTGACATCTTTTTTCTCCTCCTTTCAGAACTGCAGTGACCTTCCATTGTTTCTCAAAACATTGATTATAATGATGTTCAACTGTAGCATCACCCCCCTAAATGTGATGAAACATCAAGAGACACCCCCACCCCAACAGCATACTGTTTGTCGCTTACTGAGTGACACCGGATAAGACCCTCTTCCTCTCGTTTACCGCTGAGACTTTTCTTCTGTAAAATGTTAGGATTGGGCTCCTCTCTCCTGCATACATACATATTAACTAGGGTCTCTTCCCATTCTGAAATTCTAAGCTCCTTTACACTATGTCTTGGGTTTTCTAATTCAAGAAAAGGTAATTATGAGCCTCTTATTCTTTTTGCTCATTCTCCAAACTTCATCTCTTTGCAAATGAACCTCGGAGTAGGTAGATCAGAGCTCAATTATTTTGACTTCTTAAAGTGTATCTTTATTTCTTTATACAAAAGAAAATCTGTATGTTATACACATATAAGGGGAAAAAAGCAAACAACCTGAAAAAAGAAATCAAAAGAAAACCCAGTAGTGATAATGCAGTGAAGAAAAGTAAAGCAAGGTAAAGAGATAAAGATAACCAGGAGAGGAATTTCAAGGATAAGGGTTAGAAAATGATTTTGCAGGGGGGCCTGGGTAGCTCAGTCAGTTAAGCATCTGACTCTGAGTTTTGGCTCAGGTCATGATTTCATGGTTCATAGGCTCTGTGCTGACAACATGGAGCCTACTTGGGATCCTCTCTCTCTTTCTCTCTCTCTCTCTCTCTCTCTCTCTCTCTGCCCCTCCTTCATTTGCTCACTCCTTCTCTTTCTCAAAATAAATAAACATTTTAAAAATTTTTTAAAAGAAAGAAAAGGATTCTCCAAAGTGGTGACTTTTGAGAAACTGCTAAAAGGAGTAAGAGAATGAACTACTCAGCTGGAGAAATAACAATCATAGAGCAATAATGTGTGCAAAATCCCCAAATGAGAGGAGACTTGGCATGTTATGATACTGACCAGGAGACCATTTGACTGGAGGGCAGTGGCCAGGTGACCATAGTGAACGATCTTTAGCTTACCTTCAGGATTTTAAATTTTAGTCCTAAATCTGATGGGAAGTTATTTGGAAGATGCTGAGCTGTCCATTGTGTAAAAACTCTTCTGGCAGTGAAGTGAGAGTGTAAGTAGGGAGGCCAGTTAGGTTAAGGAGAGATGACAGAGGGGGTAAGCAAGTAGACAACATTTTGTGGCTGGATTGGGTGTGGAATGGGAGAGAAAAATAAATGCCAAAAATGGTTTCAAAGTTTTGGACCTTAGATATTGGGAGCCTGGCCCCTTTGCAGAGATGAAAAAATATATAGGGTCTGCAGATGGTGTTTTAGATGTCTAGTAGAGATACACCTGGAAATGTTGAGTGAGCAGGTGGAAACAAGAGTGTAGATTTCAAGACAAGGTAAAGGGGGGCTTCAATTTGGGAATGCCTGAAGTCACAGGTCTGGATGACATCACATAGCAAATGAGTATACTAGAGAAAGAGCTCATGGAGTGGACCTGGGGACACACTGACATCTAGAGTTTGGGAAGGGAAGGCAATCTGACCAAAGAATTTCAAGATAGAAAAACAAATGTTATTAGTAGAAAAAACTAACACCAATGTCTATTTTAAGGACAGGGATATTCCAAAAGGCAGTTTGTTAAAGGAAGAACAGAAAGCCTAAGAGTCTTAATAAAAAGCAAGTTTCAACGAACTAAACGAACCAAATGAAAATTCCCATCCCTCAAGCTCTCACTAAAGGTACTGGGGGTCATTGCCTCTGAGGGTGGCTTCCTGTCCCCACAAACATGAGCTCTATTCATCGGCTGGTGACCGATGATAATGACACATTTTTTTTTCATTTGTCAAGGCCCCTTCATATCTCATCTCACTGCATTTTCACGGCAACTTTTACTGAGGAGACATGATAAATTTTTACTCGTCATTTTATAGATGAAAACGTTGAGACTCAGCAGCAAAATGGTTTCTCCAAAGTTACATCACTAATCAGCGGTGATCTCAGCTCTGCAAGTAAGGTCTCTTGATTTTGCATCCCGCTTACTTGAGCATTTTATTTATTTACTTTAAAGAGAGCGAGAGAGAGCACGTGAGTGGGGGAGAGGGGCACAGGGAGAGAGAGAGAATCCTAAGCAGACTCCATGCTCAGTGCAGAGCCCTATGTGGGGCTCGATCCCACAAGCTAAGGTCATGGGATAATGACCTGAGCCTAAATCAAGAGTCAGATGCTCAACCGACTGAGCCACCCAGTTTAAAGTTTATACTCACAATGTGTTTCCTCACAAACAGCATTATAGACAGTAAATAAAACATAAAAAAGACCAAAAGTGCTGAGGAATTTCTTCATTATTTATCCATCCCATTTAGCATACACAGATTTATCAACCCATCTATCCATTCAGTAAATAATTTTTATTTTTGTGAGACAAAAAGAGACAGCGCAAGCAGAGGAGGGTCAGAGAGACAGGGAGACACAGAATCTGAAGACAGGCTCCAGGCTCTGAGCTGTCAGCACAGAGCCACAAACCGTGAGATCATGACCTGAGCTGAAGTCGGATGCTTAACTGACTGAGCCACTGAGGTGTCTCAATTCAGTAAATAATTTTTGAACACCTACTGTGCATGCCAGACACCATTTTCCGTGGATATACAAAGAGGAAGATGGTCTTAACTAAAAGCTATTTTCATAGTTTTATTTGATATGCATTAACGGTATTTCATACTACTTCTTTGTGATTTGCTAGTGTCTATATTGAGGAATGATTTCAGATTTCATTATGTGATTTAACTTCTCCAGAGTAACAAATTTTAACTTATGGGGATAGAGGTTTATATTTTATTTCCTCATTTGAAACTACAGGTTATAGATTGATAAGATGTCGGAAAAGAACTTGGATATAATGAATCCAACACTTTTCATCTTGTGGCCAGGAAACTAAAGCCTGGAGAAGTGAAGAGTGATTTGAGCAAGCCACAAAGCTAACCTGATGGCATTGACATTGAAAGTTACACTGTTTGGGAGAGCAGTTTCTCAGATCTTTGAGTTCTGGCCAAGGACACTTCCTGATCGCCAAAAGTTTCCAAGAAGTTTATCTTGGAAATTCCATGAGCTTCTCACCCAAGAATCAATTTTGCCAATCCAGATGGCATTGTTGGCAAGAAAGGGGTGTCCCAATCACAATCCAATTTGTTTTTTCTTTAGGCTTCATATCTACACAAAGAGCATAATCCAAAATTTGAAATCATAAAAGGGACTTACATTTCATTGTAGACTTCAGATGATTTATGGTCACTATTTGAGATTTTAGTCAGATATTTTCATGCCTGGGAGTAATGTATTTCTCCAAAAGCATGCAGATATTTCCCCTTTATTTAATTTGAACATGAGGTCTCTTATTAACAACATTATATTAATCTTATTAATCTTGTCTGAAGACTGATTACAAGTGTGAGGCTACCAGCAATATTATTTTTGAGGTTTCTTATGATAGTTTCAGTGTCTCAATTAAAACAACAAAGGTTTATTTCTTACTTGTACACAGTCTGTTATATAGGTTTGGGCCTCTCTCTAGGGTAGCTGCTTTTCATGTTAGGGCTTAGCCTGGAATCTCCACATGAAGCCACAATCACTTCAGCTGAGAGGCATAGACGGAAGGTTCAAGTATCAGCAACTGAATGTTTCCACATGGAAATGTCACATATCCCTTCTGCTGATACAGCCATATACAAAAGTTGAGGGCAATGCTAGTGACATCCACCACAGATACCTTTGTTTAGCTGAATGGAGAAATTTTTTAAAGGAATAATTAATTAAAATTGTTCACATTTCACGTTTTGGCTCTCTTAACAAAAACTTGGTGATTAGGACCATAAATGCAAAATCAAGGTCCCATAGCCAACCCAGATGCAGCTGAGTACCTGCTCTGTGCTTATCACTGTGCAAAGAGCTTTTCAGATATTACATTATTTAAAATAGTCTCTCAAGAATCCTAAGGAGGTGATAATATTGTTGCCACTTTATAAATCAACAAACTGAGGTTCAATGATTTGTCTACGGTTGTACAACTATCTTAACAATGGGGCAATATTTTTAAAAGCAAAAAAACCTCTCCAAAACCCAAAAAGTAATGGCAATATGTGTAATACCACTCTTATAAATCTAAACCTTGTAAATAAAAGGCACAACAGTCAAGCAGAAGAAAAGGAGAGTCTTGCCTTTTGCTTTCTAAGCAAAGTCTATCTTCTTTTCAAATAACCCTTCTGAACAACCAGGAATGTTGGTGCCACCCAATTTTTAGACTTGTTTCTTTAACTCCTGTATTGCCCTGACAAATGTCTTCCATTGTCATCTTAAACTGTTTTTTACACCATTTTGAAGGTAAGAATCATATCTGCTTTTATCCTGTGTTTCCATCAACACCGAACAAAGTAACTGGCACACAGGAGGGGCTTTATGACTTTATTTTTTAAGGGTTGCCATTGCAGCTTCGAAGGGAACAACAGTATAAAAAGAGCATCGCAGGAAAGTTAAAATGACTGATAGGACACATTTGATGATTCTCCCTTTGTTTTTACATTATGCACACCATTACCTAGAATTTTCAATGTTTCCTCTCAGCAGAATGCTTATTACTTAATCATGAAAAACATAGGAAGGGAGAATAAGAGTTGGGGAAGCCTTTGCCTTGGAAATACTCATCATGTGCACATGTAGTACTTAATTTTCATCTTGGTGGATGTGAGAGTATCCAGGTTGGAATAATATTTGAATTACTTGTCAGGCCTGTTAGACAAACTGGCATAAATCTCATTTCACACTGACGTTCTTCAAGTAAGATTTAACAGTCTAAATATTCAGGTAGATGCTGCCAAAAACACCACAAAACCTGAAGGCTTGGAATGTCTTCAAGGAAGGACAAACAGGAGTGACAATTAATTTCCTTGAAGGTCACAGTCTAAGAATGATGCAGTGTCTTTAGAATTTTGACAAGTTGGAGGCCCTATAGAGGCCTCCAAAATATTCCTAGCAAATACTTAATCATGCTTCTCAAAATAGGCCTTCTTCTAGAAAATTTAATAGAATAGAGTTTTGGCTTAAAATAGTTTGCTTTCCACCCCCCATGTGCCTCCCTTTCTGGCTGATCTAGGTAATGGAAAGTCAGTTAGGGAATGCAGGCTAGGGAAAGCAAATCCTAGAGTAAGAGGTCATGAATAGAAGTCATTATGTATGACAGGAATTTATTCTAATTTTCCTCATCTCTATTTTCTATTCTTCTACTTGGTTGCTAGGCATGCTTCATTGTCTTTTACATTTTCTCCTCTCCAGCCCCCAGTATCCACCTCTTCCTCTACAGAAAGTAAGTTGCCCTTCCCTTCTTTGCCAAACTAACTCCCATTCATCAGTGAGATTTCAACCAGTGCCAAGTGAGTGATTTCTCCTCATCTTTGATCCCAATGGTACCTTTGACAATGAAGGAAGCACTCATTAACATGAGTGTTGTGTTTACTTATTCTGAGGCATAAACGATTGACAAACGTCATACAGAGTCCACAAGATGGGTTTTCTTGTAAGAAAGGATGAGAAGGTAGGAAAGATAATCCACACCGGGTACCAAATATGTGTAAGTGATTTTCTATATGGTCACCTAAAATCGATTTCAAAAATGACACTGCGAAGTAAACTCTTTCACAACTTACCGTGGATAAAATTGAACCTCATGTAAGTGGCCTATGTCAAAAGAAATCTAAAGCCCAGGCATGAGAAGATTTTATTTATTTATTTATTTATTTATTTTGGTCAAAAGAAGGTAAATTGCTTCTAGTGTCAGGGAAAGGGTATTAAACCTAGTTCCAATTGTAGGAGAGAGCTTTTGAACAAAAAACTCATTCAAGCAATGAGTCCAAATGTGTTTTTTCTCCTTTGTCACTGCTCACCTTTGTTCATGCTGCTGAAGCCCAGGGTTTCAAATAAAGCAACAATCTTGTAAGAGAGGAGGTAGAACAATATAGTCCAGATGGAGACAATTATGATATGTTTGCTCAACGCTCAAGTCTGTTGGGGCACTTCAGACTCAAATTCATGCAAATGCGGAAACCTCTGATCTGTGGTTATGAGCCCTGCTGAGGCAGAGGGGCGGTGGGCACACAGAGTGTCAGAATCAGAGTGAAGTTATAGTGATGGTGTCACCTCCTAACTTTTCCATAATCCCTGGGCTTCCTGGTTACAGCCACCTTTCACACAGAAATCCTTTAAGGTATATGTTCAAATTTCACCTCCAACGAAAAGTGCCATGGCTTGAGCAAAGCAGGAATGGCAGTCCCCATTTGACTGATGAGAAAAGTGGCATCTAGGAATTTTAAATGCTTCATGAATGCAACAAAATGTGAAGCTGTGATCCAAATCTGGAAGTCTTGGCCAAAAACATATTATGCTTTTCACATTATCTAAAAGGGGATCATAATTAAAAGGTGAAAGATGTATTCAATCTGAAGAGAAACCAGAGTATAAAGGGGAATGTAAATCAAATTAACGTTAAAATCATATCCTCAGGGTGCCTGAGTGGCTCAGTTGGTTAAGCGTCTGACTTCGGCTCAAGTCATGATCTCCAGGTTAGAGAATTCGAACCCCATGTCAGGATCTGTGCTGACAGCTCAGAGCCTGGAGCCTGTTTCTTATTCTGTGTCTCCCTTTCTCTCTCTGCCTCTCCCTAGCTCACACACTCTCTCTCATAAAACATTAAAAAATAATAATAAAATCATACCCTCGATACACACAAAAAAGCAAAACATCAGAAGTGAATCCAGCTGTAAGAATAATAGCATTAATATGAATGGATTAAATACTTTAATCAAAAGGGAAATATGTAAGACTGAAATATGATTCAACTATATGCTGCCTATAGGTTATATGTTTTAGATTCAAATACGCAATAGGTTGAAAGTAGAAGAATGAAAAATGCAATGGAAATCATAGCATGCAAATAGAAACTCTAAAAAAGCCGGGATGGCTACCTTTAGTCAGACAAAATAGATTGAAGTGGAAAAAAATGTGACAGGAGACAAGACAAACGTTTCAAATGATAGAAGAGTGTGCCCACTAGGGAGATACAACAATTATAAAGATACCACAACTAAAAATAGGGCTTTTAAAACATAAAGTGAAAACTAACAGAATTGACAGGAGAAATAAATAGTTTAACAGTCATAGTTAGAAATTTCACTACTCAACTTCAGTAATGAATAGAACTAGAAGTACCATGGATATAGAATATTTAAATGACACTATAAATGAACTAGACCTATAGACATTTCTAGACCACTCTAGTTAAGAACAGTGGAATATCCATTCTCCCCAAGCACACACAGAACATTCTCCAAGATATTCTACCTGGTAGACTATAAACTAGGTTTTGAGAAATGTAAAAGGATTGAAATAAAATGAAGTATGCTCTCTGGCTATAATAGAATAAAATTAGAAATTAATGGCAGAATTATACTACTAAATTACAAATTTGTCAAGGAGGAATTCAAAAAAGAAACTAGAAAATGTTTTTAGATGGATGAGAATACAAATATGTCAAAACTTAGAAAATGTGGCAAAAAGCAGTGTTTAGGGGAAACTTTGTATCTAAAACATTTTATTAGAAAAAAGCAGCAACATCTCAAATCACTTAACTAAACTTGTACCTTAAATAAATCTGTAGCCAGAAAATGGAAGGAAAACTAAGGAGTAGATGAGAATTAATGGAACAAATAATACAAAAACAAAGGGGAAAACATTGAAACCAGAAGTTGGTTAGTTGCAAAGATCAACAGATTTGAAAACTTTTATCTAGCTTGACCAAGAAAAACAGAGAAAAAAGTCAAACTATTAAAAAAAGGAATGAAATAGAGAGTATTACTACTGATCTTGCACATATATATTTTAAAAAGAGTATAAGGGGATATTATAAACATGTAAGCCAACAGATTAGATAAGTCAAATGAAATGGAGACATTCCTAGAAAAACACAAATTACACAAAACTGACTCATAAAAATAAGACAATCTGAATACAATTCTCCCAACTAGAAATACTGAATTAGTAACTTAAAAACTTACAAAGAAAAGCCCTGGGTCAAAAGTCTTCACTGGTGAATTCCACTAAGCACTGAAAGTAGAATTAACATCAATCTTCACAAATTCTTGCCAATGAATAGAAAAGGGAATACTTCCTAGTAGATTTTGTGATACCAGTATTACCTAGGTATCAAAACTAGACATTATGAGAAAAGAAAACTATACGCCCAAATTCATTATTAACATAGATGTAAAAATTGTCAATAAAACTAGCAAATTAAATCCAGGAACACATAAAAATTATTATACACATGACCAAGTAGAACTTATAGCAGAATGCCATATTAGTTTAACATATGAAAATCAGTGTAGTACACTGCATCAGTGGAATTAAGGAGAAAAACCATATGATCATCTCAGCTGATGAAAAAATCTTCACAAAATTCAACACCTTTTCATGATAAATACAATTAACAAAAATAGAAACAGAAGGAATTCTTCATGCTAATAAAGAGTAATTATGAAAAACTTGCAACTAAAATCATACTAAATAATGAAGGACTGGGTGCTTTGTCCCTAAGGTTCATAATAGAATAAGTGTATCTACTTTGTACTAGCAATTCCAGCTAGAGTAATTAAGCATGAAAAAAAAAAACCACTCAATACCCCCAAAACAAATAATCCAGTGAAGAAATGGGCAGAAGACATGACTAGACACTTTTCCAAAGAAGGCATCCAGATGGCTAACAGACATATGAAAAGATGCTCAACTCACTCATCATCAGGGAAGTACAAATCAAAACCACAGTGAGATACCACCTCACACCTGTTAGAATAGCTAAAATTAAGAACTAAGTCATCAACAGATGTTGGCAAGGATGTGGAGAAAGGAGAACACTTCTACACTGTTGGAGGGAATGCAAACTGGTGCAATCACTCTAGAAAACAATATGGAGGTTCCTTAAAAAATTAAAAATAGAGCTACCCTAAGACCCAGTAATTGTGCTACTAGGTATTTATTCAAAGGACCAAAAAATGCAGATTCAAAGAGGCATATGCACCCTAATGTTTATAAAA
The DNA here is from genome assembly GCF_006229205.1 of Suricata suricatta. Lineage (NCBI taxonomy): Eukaryota > Metazoa > Chordata > Mammalia > Carnivora > Herpestidae > Suricata > Suricata suricatta. Next base: position 64,483,277 of record NC_043714.1, read on the forward strand.
GCACTATCAACAATAACCAAATTATGGAAAGAGCCCCAATTTCTATCAACTGATGAATGGATAAAGAAGATGTGGTACACATAGATACAATGGAATACTACTTGGCGGCGAAAAAGAGTGAAATCTTGCTATTTGCAGCAACATGGATGGAACTAGAGTGTATTATGCTAAGCAAAATAAGTCAATCAGAGCAAAAAATATCATATGATTTCACTCATCTGTTCTCAAATTCCACAGATGAACATAGGGGAAGGGAAGGAAAAATAAGATAAAAATAGAGAGGGTGGCAAACCATAAGAAACTCTTAAATACAGAGAACGAACTGAGGGTTGCTATAGTGGAGGTGGGTGGGGGGATGGGTTAAATGGGAGACAGGCACTTTTTGGAATGAGCACTGGATGTCATATATAAGAGATGAATCAGTGGGTTCTATTCCTGAAGCCAAGACTACACTGTATGGTAATTAATTGAATTTAAATTCAAAAAAGTAAAAAAAAAGCATCCATACCAGAAACTAATAAGTAAAACATCTCTAAAGATGACATGATCTTATCTAAAGAAAATTCTTTAAAAATCCACTAAAAACCTAATTTATTAGGGCACCTGGGTGACTCAGTTGATTGTGTCTGACTCTTGATTTTGGCTTAGGTCATGATCTCACAGTTTGTGGAATCAAGCCCTGCATTGGGCTCTGTGCTGGAGGTGTGGAGCTATAAGACCCTCCTCAGGTCAAGCTAACCCTAATGAAAAACTACCAACCATTGTTTCACTCTCCAGCCCTTCTGCTTGAACAATCAAGGGTTGGGAAATTGAGCTCTGGGAGTCCTAAGATGTAGCCCATAAATTATAACTTAAAAGTTAACTTGTTTTCTAAGATACTCTTGCTAGATCCCACCCTTTAATTGCAAAGTTCTCGCTTCTGTGCACCTACTTCGCCTCCCCTTTGGACCTGTGATCGATCACTTCAAATTTCTCCTAAGACAAAGAACTCTAAAATTGATAGGTCTCTACCAAATCTTACGTTTATGTGTTGAACTTTGATTGACCACTATAGAATGCTATAAGCTATGATTGGTTAACTAAATAATGACTTATTTTGTCTTGCCAAAGCCCTTAAAAACCCTGAACTCCTGCTTGGTGGGGCTCTCTCCTGAGGACTTGCCACCACCTAGGAGGGGCTGTTTGGCTGAACTAAAATAAACTCATACACCATCTCCATTTGTGTCCGTGGGTTTCACTCTCAGTGACTCGCTTCAGGAGGGGAAGGTCTAACAGAGCCTGCTTGGGATTCTCTCTCTGCCCTCCCCTGTTTGTGCCCAGGCACATGAGTTTGCTCTTGCTCTTTCAAAATAAATGAACTTAAAAAAAATAACCTAATTTATTAGCTCCAATAAATAAATTCATCAAGATTGCAGATATAAGATCAATATTTGAAAATCAAATGTATTTCTAAACACTAGCAAAGTACACCAAAAAGTTAAAATTGAAAATAATCCATTGCATTAAAATAATAAAATACTTACAATTAAAATTAACAAGAATTATTTAGGTTTAAAATCAACAAAAGTGGCACAAGACATGAAAGTACAAGAAAACGCCAAAACATCACTGAGAAAAGGATGAAAGGAAATTCAGATAAATGGAGACACATATAGCCATGGGCCTGAACTACTTAATACTGTGAATACAACACTCTTCAAATTGATCTACAGAGTCATGCCTTCTGCCCTCCAAAAATTGATAGTAGCCCAAAAAGCTGGAATAGTCAAAACATTCTTGAAAAAGAACACAGTGGGTGGGGTCACACTACCCATTTCAAAACTCACTGCAAAGATACAGTGATCAAGACAATGTGCAACTGGCATTTGGGGCCACATAATTCTTTGTAGTGGGGGTTGTCCTGTGCAGTGTAGGATATTTAGCAACATCAGTGGCCTCTACTCACTAGGTATTAGCAGCAACATTCCAGTTGTGACAATCAAAAATGTCTCCCAACATTATTAAATGTCCCAGGGGAGGGGGAGGGGAGGACAAAATCACCCTAGTTGATAAAGCACTGCTCCCGATACTGTCCTTTTCCCAAAGAGAGCTGAAGCCAAATAACCATAGCCTTCAGGAGGTTCCCAGGCCAGGCCAGTGGGAGACAATGGCCATTTTGACTGTTGGGGGGGGGGGGGGGGGGAAAGAAATATTTCGAACATTAAAGAAACAGAAAGGTAAGTAAGAAATTAGAAAACAATATGAAAGTTGTTAAAACAGCCCACAATAGAATCACAGCACCAGGAATGATTGTGCCCTGGGGGGTGGGAGCGAGCAGGTTGGCATAGGAATAGCTTAGCAGGGGATGAGAAATTTGATTTGGACCAAGAAAGCTGAGTGAGTAAAGAAGGGGAAGACATGGTAGGCTGGAGGGGAAAAGATGAGCAAAGTTGGGGAGCGATCAGGTCCCAGGCAGAAGGGTGTCCAGAGACTGGATAAGACGAAGGATGGTAAGTAATGAAGCTGAGAAGGCCTATTATTTGCAGGCTTTGTTTTAATTCTTCCTTATACATAACTTGAAATTTGTATCAGGTCTTGCTTATGCAATTTTCCCTGGCTTCCCGGTGGTAGAATAAAAGTAAAATCAAAACTAGAGGGGAATTTTAAGTCCATTTTATAAAACCAAGAAAAATCCAGAGAAGGAGATCAACATAAGAAGCGGTTTTCCCTCTTTGAATTTCTGCCTGAGAGCAGAAATAATTTTTTTCTTCTACTTTCTTTTGCTCTTCCTGATCCCTGGAGAAATTTAAAATCCTCTTGAGCAGAATGCTTGCTAGGGCATAGTAGAAAGTAATCTTAATTGGCTCTTTCCAATCTGTATTTATGGGAATGGGTATGAGTGTTGCTCACCCATTTACATCTGATGGTATTTTTAATTTGGGTAATTCTTTAAGTGAATGACAATAGATGCATGTAAATTTCTGTGCCTCTTGGAAATAGTTATACCTGGAATTACTTCAACATAGAAAATTAATGATGGTCTAAGAAAATAGTCATTCTGTATGTAGGCAAAGCCTCGTTTCAACTGGCAATATAGATTTTGATCCTTTAAGTGAGAACAATGGTAGTTACCAGGTATTCAAGGTCTATGAGACAGTAATCATTTAAGTACTTCACATGTGTCATATCAATTGATTCTGACAATAGTCCCATGAGATAGATAGTCTCAAAATCCCCACATTGTAAATGTGGGCACTGAGGCTGGGCAAGGCTGAGAACCAAGTCCAGGTCACATACTAATAAGCAGGAAATCTATGATTGAATATGGGGACTGTCTATTTCAAGGTCTCTTGTTTTAACTGTGACTCAACACTGCTTCTTTCTTGGTCCCTACATAGCTGAATATACTGTTTTTTAATATACTAGCATTTGGGGGCCATGGAAAATTGGTACTATTACATAATGTACAGCATTATTATCCAAAGATCAAATGTCAGTTTTCTAAAGGAGGGGGTCATGTCTTGTTAGAGAAAATTGGCAGTGTAGGAAGTATGTGGCTTGGAACAGGCCACATTTAGATTATAAGAACATTTAGTAAGGACTCTGAAACTTTAGGATGTAGCTTTTTAGTTGAGAGAAGAGTCACCGAAGATACGTATTTTTCTTTAATGTAAAATGGAGTTAGCTAGCTAGCATAGTGTTTTGAAGATAGATGTTAGAACTATATGCCAAAACAAAGATTTCTAGTCACTGGAAGAATGAAAAGAATACAGTGGACAATGTAATAGGTTAAGGAATGACTTGGAATGATTAAGAATATGGTGCTTGGCTGACAGCAAGCAGGAAGAAGCAGCCCAGCAAACCAGCAAGTTATAAGAGGTGATGTTCTAGAGCAGGAAGAACTCAGCATAAAAATTTAGCCATAGTCTAGGATGGAGAGAGTCTATATGCTATTGCCAAAAATAAAACAATGGCATTGGGCATGCATATCAATATGGGAGGAGAGAGAAAAGTGGCATATATAATTATCAAAGGATGTGAAGCAAATGTACAATTTGCTCAACTAGAAAGTTCTAGGATAAAGACAGGAAGTACTCGATCATTCACATTCACTCCAAAGTGGTGGCAGTGTAGCCTATCAGAAATGTCCTTGAGTCAGGGGAAATCTAGAGCCAAATGGCATGACAATAGCAAGAGTTATTCAATATCAAGTGATAATTATGGGTCAGTCCTTGTGCTAAGTGCTTTACATATATTTTTTCCTTTAATTTCCATAACCACATGAGGTAGATTGCATTGTTGCTTATATCCTATGGGCTCAGACTGGTTAATTGCCTAAGGTCATGCTGTTGGTACATGCTGGGTCACCATTCAGTCAAGTCCTTCTGATCCCAGAGCTCTGCTTTTTACATCTGTGCAATTCTTCCACAAAGGGAAGGAGGGAAGGAAAGAAGGAAGGAAGGAAGGAGGGAAAGAAAGAAGGAAGGAAGGAAGGGAGGAAGGAAGGAGGAAGGAAGGAAGAAGGAAGGAAGGAAGGAAGGAAGGAAGGAAGGAAGGAAGGAAGGAAGGAAGGAAGGAAGAAGGAAGGAAGGAAGGAGGAAGGAAGGAAGGAGGAAGGAAGGAAGGAAGGAAGAAGGCCAACAATGGAAATTCTATTCACATACTATCTGTTGGCATAGAAAGGGGCTCTGTGACCTCTTTCACTGTGAGCAATGAAATATAGGAGTATGTTGGCTGTGGGGAGATTCTGGGAATCATTTTCTTAAAAAGACATATCAAATATATAATCTCTGCTCATTGTTTGAGAGTAAAGTTGTGGTACCTGGAATTTCTAAAGTAATTTTAGGACCACAAGAAGAGCTAGCCCTCAAGCTATAGAATCTGGTCCATTGACTTGCTTAATTAACTAATCTGGGGTTTCTTTACCTGAGATTTCTCTGAATCCTTTCATTGTTTAAGCAGTTTTGAATTGCTTAGCAGATATTTATCTCCATTTTGCCAGGGTGGGAAATGAAGATTAGACACTGAGTGACCTATTCTAAGTAGAACCTGAGATGGCCTCTTCTCATTCCTTCCTTGAGCCCATTGGTCTCACTTTTATGCAGAATATACCAATTCTCTCCCTCTCTGCTTCCCTCTTCCCTTAAAAATCCACCCTAAACCATGGAACCTTTGCCTCTGTGACTCCATTGTTTTCTAGTCTTCTATGAAGGTTTCACTCATTTGAATCCCATCTTAAAATGCAAAAATCTAAGGATGTACTAAATATTCTACACTGATGAATAGAATAGGTTCACTTTCACTAACTATATCACTCTCCAGTTTAACTTGACTCAGTTCAATTCTACTTATTTATTAATACATTTACATGATAAATTCATACCTAAGATTATTCACTGATTTGTATAACATATGCTCAGTGAGCACCTAAAGTACTATGTGCCTGGTGGGTTATGGATCTACACAAATGAATGAATTTAAGAAGCATCCATGACTTGAACATATAGCAGATTAATTAAAGTTCTGAAATAAGAGTTTTAAGGGAGTACAATGGGAGAAGAAGTCTGATATATTAAGGGGGGGGGAATATGAAATTGAACATGACATGGTTTTTGCTTTAGGAAGGAAATAAACAACCTTAATACGTAAACAATCATAACATATCCCTTCCCAAAATTATATTCCATGATTACCTAAAATAACTTTGCATTAACTATAGGATCCCTACTATGCATAAATATTTAGTATTCCCAGATACTTCATATCCAGATCTTATCCTCTGGGAACTCATTATCTAGCTTCTAATAGGGCTTTCAGTGCTGACATCCAAGGCTCTTTTTGCATTTTTCTTAAACTGCTTTTATTAGCCTCACTCAGAGCCTATTTAAGACCTGGAAAGTTAGCATGAGAATTAGAAATGGTAACACTTACCTTGGCCATTTGTTAGAATTAAGTTACCTAAATGTAAGAGGAATAGTACAGTACCTTGTACATAGTAAGCACTCAACATATAACGGCTCTATTGCTAATCTGCTTGATCCTCAGATTATTACATGTTAGCTGTTTCCTTCATATTCCCAGAACTTTTGAATTTTCTAAGTATATTTTGCTCTCTTTATCCTTTCTTCATAGGGAACTCCATTTCTTATGTTTTCCTAACTCCTATCTCTTCTTCAGAGCCCACAGTGGACTCTTGGATGCAGTAAATTAAATTTAATGCATATCTGCCTGTCAAAAAAATCCTCACAACAATATTTATTATTCAAGCAGTTCTATGAGAATGAGAATTATGGGGACGTTGTCTTGCATATTTGTTCTTAAGACATGACATCATCCATGTGTACTCAGGAGGAAAGGGGTAGTTTTACCAAATGCCTGAGGAGTCTCAGTAATGGAAGAAATTACAGGCAGATGAAATGGACCACTTTGGTGTTCTAAGAGTTCTATACCTATATACTACCCCTGCCCCCTCTCTCCCAGCTAGTTATGCACAGACTGTTACAAAATAGAAATTAAGACTTAGGTGAAACAATCCTTCTAGAATTCTCCTTCAAAGACAAAAGTTCTCATTTGTAAAAGGAGAGCCTTCTATAGAAGTAAGATAATCCTAAGAACAGGGGCTTTTGTTGAGTAATAAGATTATAGTAAACTGGAGAAATGGAAAGCTAAAGGAGGAAGAAATCTCGATTTTACAGATTAAGAAACTGAAGCTTACAGAATTTTAGCTTCCAAAAGTTTGCTGCCAAAGCTAATGAATTTGAACCTAGGCAGGATTTGAACCCAGGTCTACAAGACTCTAACACTCATACTTTTTATGCTGTTCTATGTTTCTTTCTCTTTTTTTCAACAACTCAGAAATGGAAAACCAAGTTGCTATCTTCTATCTTCATAGTATATTGTTTTTGTACCTTCATAGTAAGCTGGGGTGGTCACAGGAATGTAACTAAAAGAGAAAGGCACTTTCCATGCAGGAGGCACTGCATGGGTCCAAAGCACTCTTAGATGTCTTTATCCTTGTTCATGTCCCCATTCTTTTCACTGGAATGTGATTTGGAGAGAATTGGAGATTGATGCTTCATACTAATTTTCATTGCTGTTGGTAGAGATAGAGGGATGTTTCCTCTGCATTGCATTCTTCTCTGCCCACTCTCTTCACCTCCTTCCTCCAAGAGAAGTCACTAATCCCATAGATCAGCTTGCCAGACACTGATTAGGTCATGTTTGTTAGAGAGGAAGATCTTTGTGGAAGAATGTCCATACCTGGCCTTCTAGCTATTTCGTTTCATCTTAATGTGTTGAGTAGGCCCTGCTATAGGTGTCCAGACCAAGTATGATAGGGCCATAGCATTTGGATTTGACTTGAAGGGTGGGGTAGGCAGAAGGCTTATTTATTGTTTGAGCTTATACTATAAGAATAACTGCGTTCTGATTTTGGACCACTTGTCTAGGGTCCAGCTGTTACCAAAGGGCAGTGTAGATTCTCATTTGTTAAAATTCCCTATATGTACCCCTTAAGTAACCTTGGGAGCTGGAGCTGGAAATGGTTGGTCAACACCCCAGTATTTCTCGGTACTTGGCCATAATGTCATTTTAATACCACTAAAAAGTCAGCAAAACTCTGAACTTTTTCCAATATTTTATACACTAAATTTTATTTGAAGAAATAGATGTCTTTAAGGTCAGAGATTGACATTTACATTTTCAAATCACCTGTAAATGCACACCAATTGATCTCAGCAGAGAAAGATTTAAGGCAGCAGGTAAAGCATTAACTCTGTCTCTGAACCAGATCCCTATGCTAGTCCCTAGAGATATTTGAAGTAACTTACTATCAACAGTATCCCCATCTTATGGATTAGACTAATTTTTGACCATATTGGCATTAATAATAATAATGATGAAAATAATAAATAGTTTCTACTTATAACTGAAAAAATTCAGAACTAGAGAAAGCATGGTTAAGTCAGGGTATTGTCCTCTTCTGTGTTGGTTTTGACTTCAGTTTTATTTTATTTATGACATCAAAATGACCCCAATAATTAGCTTATTCAAATATAATGCACAACAGAATTGCTACTAGAATGAGGAAGATGGAAACTTAGTAGGATTCAAGGAGCCTGGTTGGCTCAGTCTATAGAACACGCAACTCTTGATCTTGGGTTCATGAATTTAAGTCCCATGATGGGTGTATAGCTTACTTTTAAAGAAATTTTTTAAATTGGAGCACCTGGTTGGCTCAGTTGGAAGAGTGTATGTTTCTTTATCTTGGGATCATGAGCTCAAATCCCACATTGGGTGCAGAGATTACCTAAAAGTAAATGAACTTAAAAAAATAAGGTTCAACAAAAACTTGGGTTGATTTATCATGATGGAGGGGGCCAAGCTGTCTTGCTTTCCAAATTCTCAGTTCTGTTTCTTGAATGAATAGTTTCTTAAACTGTGTTAGATCTTGCTTCTAATAGCAGCTATACAAGGTTGAAGTAATGTCTATAGGAAATCTAAGCACCATCTTTGATATTTGTATTCTTTGTCATAGTGACAAGTTACTGACAGAAGCTATACCTGGACAGTGTAAAGGAAGTGAATATTTAGCAAACATCTGGCAAATGTTGATAGAGAGTAGAACTAGGCAATTCAGATGAGAAAATCTCAGTAACTACAAAATCTCAAATTTTCTTTTCTTTGGGTAAATGGTTCCTGCACTGTAAATGAAAATTAATTATACAGCTTAGTAAAGCAATAGGTGTTAGGAACAAAGGAGGGATGTGAAATAAAACTAACATTTGTTGAGCACTGATAATGTACTGGACAGTGTACTAGACACTTAGCACATGTTATACATTCTTTTGAGTAGACATGAAAAACCTGTTAGGAGACAGGTGGTTCACTCTCTGATGTGACTGCCACTAGAAATAAGACATGGTGCTTTCCTTAAAGAAGTTACAGCCTAGAAGCAGAGACGAACAGCTAGGTCAGCATTCATGTTGTAATGGGATAAACAGTTCTTTTGTTCAGAGAAGAACATCAAAATCTGACAGAAAGTCCATGAATTGTTCCCAAATTAAGGAGTACTTGAACTAAGTTCTGGAAGAGGACAAAAAGGTCAAGTAGTTGAAAAAGAAAGCTGGATATTGCTGATATCAAGTATAGCATGTGTGAAGATGTAGGAATATGAGAAAGTATGATATATCTGGAGTTTGGAAAACTTATATAAATTATATGGATTAATAGCTGGAGATGAGGCCAAACAGGTGCATATGGTCCAAGTCATGGAACATGAAAGCCTTAGAAGTCATGAGTGCATTCTTCATTTTGAGAGCTGTGGGAAACTACTGATGAAAATTAATCCAAAAATATCATGACCATTTTTTGTATTGAAAATAATCACTTCAGGAGCAGTATGGATGATGAAGGAGGAAGTTGAAAGGACCCGTTATTTTATAATCCCTTCAAGCATTAATGACAAAGGCATTGGCAAGAGAAGGGAAGGATGTGGATGGTGAATAAGTAAGACAAGTCTATAAAGTTCCCTACATTTGTGACTGAGGATGCAGATACAGACATTTTCTAAGATGAGGAGTATCATAAAGGAGCAGGTTTTGGGGAAAAGACTATGAGTTCAATTGGGCATAGTTGATGTAATGGGCACCTACTGAAGTAGAGCATGGATTTGGTTTACTTATTTGGGGAGACACTCTGTCCACATGCTCATATGGGTAGAGAGAAAAAAGTAATCTTTCTTCTTTCTATTTCTCCTAATGGTCATCGGAGTATACCTAGTCACCCATTATAATTGCAGTTGGGTGTATCTGTGCCCTTTGAGACTCCAAGCAGGGCACCAACAAACCAAGGGTCAGACATACTCAACCTCTCCTCTCTGAGGTTGCAATTTTGAGAAAACCATTGTCTGGACTGATATGACACTGACCAAAAACCACGGGGAGGAAAATACCTGGACTCCAAAGGGAAGGAAGATTGGTCCACTGACTGACTCTTTTTCCAGGGTTAACAAAATGGCCTGAGTGCATAGAAAAGGTCTGGTTCTGGCTTAACTTGCCTACCTGAGAAATAATTTTTAAGTGTTCCACTGGATCAAACAGTGCAAACTTTTGGGTATTGGCAAGTATTTAAACTAGTAAAGGCATAATAGTCAGAGTGAACAAACATCCAGAAGAATAGGCAAGACCAGCTTCTAAAGTGATCCATGTGGCCTCAATAAAACAATGGTGCTATTAGTGGGGTAGGAAGGCTTTGTAATTTTTCTTTTTTATCTGGAGTTTGGAAAAGAGGACTAGTATTTGGGCTGAGTAAACTTTTGAGGGTTTTTTTGCAATTATGTGTATCTATTAATGCATACATGTGAGATTTTGAACAATTAGTTGAAAGCATAAAAGAAACATGGTTGATCTGTATCTTAAGCTATAGAATGGGTCAGATAGATTACATTGAATTTGTAGTACATGAAAATAAATCAGGTAAAGACACTGAGGAGAAAGATGGAGACATGAATCTAGAGAGAGGTTAGAGTTGAAAATACAGATTTAAGAGTCATTAGTATATAGATGGTAATTGGGTATACATTTTCAGATGATATCATTAAGGGAAAACATGGTCCCAAGGTCTGGAGACCACTAACATTTGGATGGTTAGTGGAAAAGGAGGGTCCATGAAGGAAAAGCCAATGAGGTATTAGAAAGAACAAGGACAATGAAGTCAAGGAAAGAGAGATCTCTCAAGAGAAGTAATAGTCACAATTCAAATGCTGTAGAAAATCTAAATGTGCCTAACAAAAATGGATACTGGCTTCTTTTTTTTCAAGTTTATTTTATTTACTGAAAGAGAGAGAGAGAGAGAAAGAGAACAAATACCATGAACCATGAGATCATGACCTGAGCCACAATTAAAAGTCAGATGATTAACCAACTTAGCCACCGAGGAGCCCCTGATGCTGACTTTTCTAACATATAGTTTATCCCTGCACCTTTCAGTTATATAGGCCAATCAATGCTTTTTGTTGTTTATATCAGTTTGGGTTGGGGTTTTAGTGCACTTGAATCCAAAAGAGCTCTCATTGGTCTTCAGATTTTCACATAGATTTTGGTGTTTCCCAAAGGTGATCACATACTTAGGTATCCTGAAACTAAGAATCTGGATGCCTGTTGCAAGATTGAAGAGATAAGCTGCTTATGCAGGTGTCATATATACCATTTACTAATATGCACCACTGGCTTTGGCACAGAACAAAGAGCTCCCAAAAGTCAAGATTCTTTAACTACAACAGAGTTTTAGATAGAACCCTTGTTAATGGATGTCCTAGATGGTCTTTCTCCATGTGTAGATTGGTTCGCATAGATTATAAAACTCATACCAAGGTAGATGAAACTAAAACTGTTTTCCCTTCCAAGTCCCTGTGGCTCCTCTACAGAGCAACATTTTGCAGTGGTACACTGGATTAAATAGTTGGGCAGAATCTTATTCACGTTTCAAATGGTTCTCACTCAGTGTTCTCTACCTTCTTAACAAAACTTTAAAATAATCGCAATCTTCAAAATGCTAATATAAACCTTTAGACTCCTTCTGATCCCTTGGGAGCTATGTGCAAATGTTATGCTAATATGCTCTGTTACAGCTGAGAAAACACATCAAATTTGCCAGTGAGCCACATTATTGACAGAGCTCTGGGAATTCAACCCCATGAGCCTCAGAAGTTAGAAAGCAGAGCAAAGCTTATGCTGGAAAAATAAAGTTCTTTGACTATGGCCTTCACTTTTAATTATAATACCCTAAAAGTTACAATTCTATTCTTTCTCACCAGGCATTTAGAAAATGGGATTGCTGCATCTTGCTTTTAAAGTGCATGCCTGCATCAAAACATAATATGTCTTTACCTCCTGTGGAACTTCCTAGTAATTCAAAGGCGTATTTCATCTGAGTTGTCTGGACTGTCAGTGTCACTGGAAAATTAAAAATAAAAATGTTCAGTTCTCACTGTGCTGTGTAACAAAGGAATGGGGATCCTTTGAGAGATCATAATTTCAAAAGTGCTGACCACCATTCCACTCTGAAAACAAAACAAAACCAAGAGTGCTTGCCATGATGTTACCAAAGAGCTTTTAAAGATTTAGAGTTAAAATAAACCCCTTTTTCCAGAAATGGAGGTAAGCAATCTAAACTAGAATGTGTACCATTTGTCTTGTCTTCTTGGGAGAATTGTTGGGGTTTCCTGGGCTACATAAAATCCCATTGGAATAAACATCTTGGTTTTTTCAGTTTGGTTGTAGTGGAATTGGGGAACAATTATTGCACCACTAGAAGTCACATTTAAAAACTCTTAGGGCCAGAGAAGAAATAGAACTTACACTAGCTTTTCTGTAGTGAAATCAATGGGAGAAGAATCTTGAGCCTAATTCATTATAAGAAATGATATGCCCAGCCAACTTGGGACTGACTCTAACTTTGGAATTAAAAGGACTTGGGTTCATATCTTAGCTCTGTCAATTCATAACAGGCTATTCAAACTTTCTAGGCCTTAGTTTTTTCATCTGCAAAATGGAGGTGCCTATCTTAGAAGATAGTCTTAGAATGTAGTGATAAAGGATAATTTAAGTATATATATTTAAAGATAATGTCTGGGTATCAGATACATTGTGAAATCACATAAATGGTTGTTAGAGAATATGTATGTGATAGTAAGTTTAGTGATTTACAAATATTTATATTTAATCCTTTAATTATTTAGGGGGAAAGATGTGATTTTGCTTAATCTTGAGTTTGGTATTTGGAAAAGATTTTGCTTAGAAGGTAAAGAGAGGGAAGGAAGTTTGGAAGGTAATTGCTTCCAACTATTGGCCGTATTTTAAAACTAGGACACTAGTTTATCTCAACTGTATTCAAGAAATTATTTATTATCTGATTTTCTATTTTCCAGGCTGTGTGCTAGTTCTGGGGATATAGAACTACTATCTTTGGCCCTTTAGAACTTGATGTTTATCACACAACATGGACATTAACCAGGTAATTATAGAAATAATTATGCACAACTGTAATAAAATGTCATCAAAAGAAAATGCAACATGCTTGGCACAATATTTAACTGAATATTACACACAAAATTTAACTGAAATCATGGATTTCTATTTCCTGAAGGAAAATTCATTCCCAGTGGAAATGTGAAGTTTGAAGAGTTGGTCTTCAATGTACTCTCCAAAATCTTGCTATTCTCTCCTTATTTGGAGAAACTAGTTCCTGTTAGTCTTTTTGTTAAGTCTAAATTACTTATCTTTGTATTCCCAAAATTTAGTAAAAGTTCATTTATATTGCATTTTTAAATTTATACCTAGTACAACTTTCCTATTGGGTACTATCCTCTACCCCGGAAATCTTATCTCTATCCTCTCACCCAAAGAAGAGAAGTTTAACTCAACTGTCCCTTTGTCTACACCCTCAGACTCATTCTATTGAACTCCTACCAATTAGAAAAGCCTAGAGTCCTTGTATCCAGGCAGTAAACATGCTTAAATAATTTCTAAATTTGCCAAACGTATGCTTCTATGGCTTATTTAGGGTATGCTACTCCCTCTAAGAATGGTAGACCAAAATAAGATGGAGGGACTATAGGAGGGAAAGACAGAGAGAGGCTCATGGTTAGTCAGTTTTGATCTAGGTTTCTCCTGTTTAATATTGTAATATTTATTTTCCATCAAGGCCATTGCTGGTAAATTTCCTGGGCAAAGTAAAATGAACCATGGAACAGTAGAGTTTTAAGGAACCTTAAAGTTTGTATCAATTAGGACTCTGGCAAGTGACAAAAGCTCAACTAAAATTGGCTTAAGCTCAATAAAGTGATGTATGGACTGACTCAAATGATCAAAAACAAAAACAAAACAAAACAAAAAAGCTGGAGGGCACCCATAGTTATATGGAGGTTGATCAAAGTTTCAGAAGTTGACTTTCTCCATTTTTTAAAACTTCATACTGTGAAGCTGTGGAAGATGCAAGGACTGACTTGCTCAATGCTTATTCATGCTTTCTTCTAGAATGTCTTATATTTCAGAAACTGTGACACCCAATACTTCAAAACTGCATTTTTTAGCTTCCTTTGTGGCTATGGGTGGACAGGGGATTTAAGTTATCTCAATCCATAGTATTTCGTGAGATACAGATTTAAAACTGGGTAAGAAGTGGAGAGGGCCACACATCCACTTTCTTGGCATGGATCATGGCTGAGACAATGTAGTTCATTTGTCACTCCCCGTCAGAGATTTCCCATAGTGGAGGTGGCAGCTTTCCTGAACATGGCATATGCAGCTTTGTTCTGTGGTGAGCAGCTCCTCAACTTGGCAATTTCCCACATTGTTAATGAAAATTCTCACAACCACTGTAGTGGTATTGTGACTCTGAAAACTAGGAATATTTTTTGGAAGCTCAACCTAGAGCCTGCTCCTCCAGCTTTCCATTAACTTCCTTCTGAACTACCTTACCCTTGGCAGATATAAATGAAGATCAAATTAAAACTCTAGAGATGAAAAATATAATATTTGATTTGAAACATCGCACTGGATAGGGTTATTGGAAGATTAAACACTGCAGAAGATAACATTAGTGAACTTGAAGACATGTAATGTCTTCATTTAAAATGAACACAGAGAGAAAAAAATCTGAAGAAATGAACAAAGCATCAGTGAGCTGTAGAATGACTTTAAGTAGGTTAATATACGTGTAAATAGGGTCCCTAAGGTAGGAGTTGGGGCACAAAAAACACATTTGAAGAAATAATGGTAATAGTGACTGAGATTTTTCCAAATCTAAAATTCAATAATAAGAAAACAAAACAAAAAACAATTAAAAAATTGGCAAAAGTTGTGAACAGTTACCTTACCAAAGAAGATATATAGAGAACAAATAGGCATGTGGAATCATATATCATTAGAAAATTACAAATGAAGACTATGAGACATTACACACATGTTGGAAAGGCCAAAATCCAAAACATTGACAATGCCCAGTGCTGATGAGAATGTGGAGCAACAGGGAATCTTTTTCATTGTTGGTGGGAATGCAAAAATGATACAGCCATTTTGGAAGAGAGTTTGTCACTTTCTTACAAAGTTAAACATACCTTCACCATATAGTCTGGAAATTATGCTCCTCAGTACTTACCCAGAGGAGCTGAAAACTTATGTCCACACAAAACTTGCACATGAATGTTTATAGCAGTTTAATTTATAACTGCCAAAACTTGGAAGCAGCAAAGATACCTTCCAGTGGGTAAATGGATAAATAAACTGTGGTGCATCCAGATGATGATATATTATTCAGCCTATAAAGAATTGAGGTATCATGCTGTTAAAAGACATACAGGAACTTGAAATACATTTTGCTAGGTGAAAGAAACCAACCTGAAAAGGCTATATGCTGTATGATTCCAACAATATGGCATTCTGGAAAAGGAAAAACTATGAGGGCAGTAAAAACATTAGTGGTTCTTAGGGGATTTGTGGGAGGAGGGATGAATAGGTGAAGCACAGAGGATTTTTAGGGTGATAAAACTCCTCTATATGGTATTATAATGGTGGATACATGTCACTGTACATCAGTAAATCTTACAGAATATAAAACACCACGATTAACCCATAATGTAAGCCATGGAGTCTGGGTAGTAATGATGTGTCAATGTAGGCTCATTTATCATTAACGAATGTCCCACTCTGGTGTGGGATGTCCATAGTATGAGAGGCTCTACATGAATTTTGCTGTGAGCCTAAAACTGCTCAAAAAATTATTAAAATAATACAATGAATATACAAAACATTCCACAGTAATAAGTGTTAGAACAAAAAATATTCAGAGTAAAAATGAAGAGTGAAAAGTTCTATTTCATGTATTCACACCTCCCTTTCCCATTCAACCTTGTACATCTCCCTTCTCAATTTGTGTTAATTTTTTGGCTTTTTACAAGCACAGCCCAAGTATATCATTAATTCTTTTCAAGGTTCATCCATGTTACATGCATCATTACTTGATTCCTATTTTTATTGTGGTAAAATTTATATCATGTAAAATTAACCATTTTTAAGGTGTATGATTTAGTGGCATTTAATGCATTAAGTCTGTACCACCATCACCCTTGTCTAATTCCAAAACATTTTTGTCATCTCACAGGATTTCTGGAACTTATTATTCAATCACTCCCCAGTCCATCCTGTCCCAACCATCACTAATATGCTTTCTATCTCTAAGAATGTAATTATTTCAGATACTTCATTTAAATGGAATAATAACATATATCATCTGTGTCTGGCTTCTTTCAGTGAGCAGAGTGTTGCTGAGATTTATTCATACTATAGTATGTAACAAAACTTCATTTGTTTTTTCTTTTTTAAAATGTTTTTATTTATTTTTGAGAGAGAGAGCATGCACATGAGCGGGGAGGGGCAGAGAGAGAGAGGGAGACACAGAATCCGAAGCACGCTCCAGGCTCTGAGCTAGCTGTCAGCACAGAGCCCGATGCAGCAGCACTTGAACTCATGAACTGCAAGATCATGACCTGAGCCGAAGACAGACGCTCAACTGACTGAGCCACCAGGTACTCTTTGTTTTTTTTCCAATCATACACTATTCCATTGTATGAAATGTGGTATGATATATCCATTCATCTCCTGATGGACATTTAAGCTCTTTATACCTTTCGGCTTTTGTGACTTGTGGTCTTATGAATATCTGTGCACACGTATCTGCTTGAATACCTGTTTTCCACTACTTGTGATACATACTTGGAGTGGAATTGTAGGGTTATATGATAATTCTATGTCTAAGTTGTTCGGAAGCACTAAACTGTTTTCACAGCAACTGAAACATTTTATAGTCTTATCAGCAAAGTATAAGGGTTCCAATTTCTCTACATCCTTGTCAGCTCTTTTTTTTTTTTCTGCCTCTCTGATGACAGGCATCCCAACAAGTATGAAGTAAATCTCATTTTGGTCCCTTTCAGGGCAGTTTTTATGGTTTGATATTTGATATTATTTTTTTCATATGCATATGTCACATTTCTTGTATTTCATTTGCACATCTTGGTTGAAAACTCTACATTGTAGATATTATAACAACTCTGGATACTGTTATCCCTTGGATTGTTGTTTTATCTGGCCATTTGTTTATCTGCTTAATGATTTGGCTGAACTAATCCTGCCAAGGTTATTTCTCCGCCGTTTGCTGCCTCTGATAGCTATGTTCAGATTTGTTCCCCTTGATTTTATCTTTTAACCTGGCTCCTTGGAGTTTTCCTCTGGTCACCATAAGCCACTTATTGGTCAAAGATTGTGCTTAAACTCTCTTAGTCAGTTACATTTTTGCTTTTTACTGTAGGATTCATATGGATCTTGAGGGCTGCTCTCACAGCTCAGGGCATTTATATATTTTGCCACAGAGCAAGAACTTGGAGATCCCTTTCTGACTGTTCCTGAGAGGGTGAAGCTATGGGTATGCACATCAGCTTCAAGACTTCCAGGGACAAATGTGATTTTAGTTTTAAGTCTCGCTTTTTAGGAGTCTCCCCTGGGACAGAGTAGCCTATTGTTCAGGGTTTGGTCAGTGAGGTTTTTTTGTTTGTTTGTTTGGTTGGTTTGTTTGGGGTTTTTTTTTTTTTTTTTTTTTTTGGTCAGAGTTTATGCCCATGAGATTTCTATGCTGTGTTCATGAGTCTGTGTGGGGCTTATGGAATGCTTTGAAATCTGCCTCACATCCTGCTCTGACTGCTTCCGCATTGAGTGCAGCCAAGTGCCCACACAGCCTTTTGGACCCCAAGAGTTGACTGTGATCTCAGCAAGGGTGTCCTTGTCTCTTTCCCCAGTTCTCTCTGCTGAACTTCAAACTGCTCTGCCATTTTGCCTGTATCACGTAGCTACCAGATTCCTTTATTGCCGCCCCCCCCCCCATCTCCATTGTTCTTGACAATGTCTTTAAGCACGGGGTTCCCCAAGCCCTGTTCCAAATTAGCGTACAGAGTTTGCGTGAGGCCTTTGGTCCAGGTTTGGGCTGCTCCAGGCTCACAGATGGGCACAGGGTCCAGTTCTCAGCAAGGCCATTGCCAAGTGCAGGAGGGGTGTGTGAGGACCGTAAGCTGCCCAAACCCTCTGAGGTCCCATTTCCAGCGATTGCTGATTTGTTCCAGTCATTTTATTTGTATTCAGAGAAAATTTCCTCATTACCTGGTGGAGAATCTTAATGATGAAGACCACTGCTTGATTCTCAGGAGATTCGAAAGCCAGCATACTGATTTAGTGCTAACCTCATTAGAACAGGGACTGCAGGAGAGAGAAGTAACAGCAAGATGAGCTGCACCATTAAATATCAAATTGTCATCCAATTAGGTGTTCTCCTATGAACAGTGTATTGTTTCCAGATATCAGACACCAAATCTCAAGTCACTGCACTATCTTTCTAATTCTGATATGTATCATTAACCTCAACTGCACTCTTGTTCACAATTGCAATTCTGCACTATGCTTGGAAAATCCATCCTGAACTTGAAACTGTTTCTTAGTAACCTGGTAGGTTTTGCAGGCATGCCCTTGAAGGCAGACATTTGCATAACAGTTCATGGGTGTCACTACATCCCTTTGGCCAGTCCTGCTGTTAGGGTGGGCAGCAAAATATAAAGCAGACAGAGCTGTTTGCCAGTGATCACACTGGTAGGGGTCATCTGGTTAGGTAGCACCTACTCTCTTTCATGATGCTCTTTGTCATTCATTTGTTCATCCATTAATTGATTTGTTTGTTCATTCATCTGCAAGTTCGCTCATTCTACAGATCAGAATGAAATAATATGTGTGAATAGGGATGGGGGGAGTTCTGGAAGAGATGTGCTCCAGGTAGCTGGGGGCAGTCATTTGGAGATTTACAGTAGAAGAGAACATAGTCAATTTAGGAAACTGTAGGTAACATTTATTTCAGAAAAAAAATGTCAGGAAGTATGTACCCTACCAAAAGTGGCATAAAACTGTTAAAAATGTAAGCTGTGAGCAGATGTAGACAAGAGGAATATTTAGGAGTGTTTTCTGTACATATCATAGAACCTGTTACCCAGCAAAATGGGAGAGAGATTTCATGCCTAACTCAACATATGCCCCAACACAAGCAAAGCAGAACAAAGAAAATAAATAAAACAACTCATCTTTTTCAATAAAAGTCAGAGTGGCTCTGATCACAAAGTTCTCAGATACTATGGGTCTGTAAAGAGACGGGGAGGCACTGAACCAAGAGCCACAGTGCTCACAAAAGAGAAATGGTCCATTTGTCAGGCAAACTGCAACAGTGACCAAAGAGACACCTTGGTCTAAAACCAAACGAATGAACAAACAAAAATACATGATACACCAAAGTGCATATTATGAGGGACAGAGAGTAGAACTGGACATGGCAGGAAAGTGAAAATGATAGTAAAATAAAATAAGGTGAAAGTGGGTCCTGGCATGGACAGTGACACTAACATGCCATGAACTTAAGAGTGTAATAATCTTAATTCTGGGTATTTGGGTCCAAACATATAAAACATGGACTGCAATAATGATCACTTATTATCAAAAATGATCACTTGGAAAAGACAAGCAGAGGAGGGCTGCCCTGTAGCTAAGCCTTGCTAAAGAATTCATCTGTGATGAACATGGTAGGATTGAAAAATAACGCTAGACCAACATTCCACAGTATTAATATTTTATCTTATGTGTTTTTTATGTAAAATGAGCTCATTTGTAAAATACAGAATATTATAATCTCACTATGAAGGTTTAGTCATTCTTAGTTAATCCTTTCATTCTCTAGAGGTTCACATTAAAGCTCTCCAGGTAACTATGTTGGTTTTAAAAATCTGATTTCAAGTTAAATGAAGTCAATCTGACTAAATTAAAATATTGGTGCCACTTATTATTTGAGACCTTAGCTAAGTTATATAACCTCTTGGGTTCTTGGTTCTTCATTTGTAAAATGGGAATAATATAGTCCCCATGTGATCAGGTTCTAAATAAGGTATATAAATGAGATATCATATGGAAACCATTTCTAGGAATTCCTGGCACATTGAAAACACTTTAACCATAGACATTAATGCTATCATTTCCTATTAGTTTATTTATTGTCATGATCTTCTTGAGATAGTAGCAATATTAAAATGGACTGATAAAATACAGAGCATCTATGACTGCTGCCTCAGGGAGGGTTATTCCTGAGTGTATCACAAGGTTGCCTTTTAAGCCTGTGCTGCCAAGAGTAGATTTCGTGGATTATGGATCTCCCAACAGTCTCTGGAAGATAAAAGATTACTGACCAGGCTCTGAGTTCAAATCCTGTCTCTGTCAGTTACTAGTTCTGTGAACTTTCTGTGCCTCAGTTTCCTCCTCTGTACTATGGAGATAAGAGCATCATTTCCATAGTGGTGTTTTTGCAAGTATTAAATGAATTAATATAGCTAAAAGGCTTAAAACAACACTGAGCATACAGATGATAGTTAACATGTGTCTTCTATTATTACTGAAATCTATGTTAATCTCTATAAATCTGAAGGGCGTTGAGGTGAAAAGCGAGCCATTTTTGTGGTTGGGGAGGTTGCCTCTGCCATTTGATGAGTATGTTACTACATGAACGTCCTCTTTCGGGCAGGGCAGCAAGGCCTGTCCACCTAACATGGAAAGCCCTGGACCTTTATCATTGTTCAGAACCTCAGTGTGTCAAGTTTCATTTCAAGTACGCCAATTCTCCACCTTTGTCCATTTTCCAGAACTGGATTTGATAAAGTCTCAATCTCTCACCCTTTCTAAAGCTTTCCTCGAATGAAAGATGGGCTTCTCTTCATCTGTGCCAAGGTCAAGTTCACGGTGGGTGATACCAGATGGCAGCAAAGAGAGACGAGTTTCTAGGGACTAAGGCTGTCATTTGGGAAAAGAAAATCAATTGACCGTTGTACTTGGCCACTGCTCTTACTAAAAATATTGTGCTCATTTAATGTGCTGGCTTCACTGGGGCTGAACTTTGTCCATTCGGGGCGTGTGTTATCGGGGCTGGTCATTGCGATGGAATGAAAACAGGAAATTCTCTTTCTTCTCTTATTGCTCCTCTTCATTCTCATCCCCAGTATTGGCAAGAAATCAGTGAGAAAGGTGTCAGATGTCACTGTTTCAGGGTCTTCTCCAAACTCCTGCCGTCTGAAATTCTCTCAGCACGCAGCTTTGGGAGGGAGCCATTCCCTGTATCAAAAGGGACTTCAAGGGTTTACTTGGATTAGGAGAAAGTAGACAGAAAGCTATGTTTTCTGGTTCATTTCTCACCATATAATAAATAACTTATTTTTTTTCCCTACCAACTACGATATACCTCTTTCTAAGTTTATAAAACCCTGGTTTATTTTTTTTTAATGTTTTATTTATTTTTGATACAGAGAGAGACAGAGCATGAGAGGGGGAGGGGCAGAGAGAGAAGGAGACACAGAACCGGAAGCAGGCTCTAGGCTCTGAGCTAGCTGTCAGCACAGAGCCCGACGCGGGGCTCCAACCCACGAACGTGAGATCTGACCTGAGCCGAAGCCGGAGGCTTAACCAACTGAGCCACGCAGGCACCCCTATGAAACCCTGGTTTATAAGCCATGTTCCCAGCCCTATGAGATAAATCATTATTGCTAAACAAATCATAGTTGGCTCACTTCCGTTTGTCAAGTATTTACTTTTCTAAATGTTTTCACCGTTAGAGGTGAACAGGTAACATAAGGCAATGACTTAGGAGAGAATTTATAAGAATAATTTTCTTTTATGAAATACAAAATAATGACACTCACAAAGAGATACTCCTTTTTCCCCCCTCCATTTCACCTCTTCTCTTGACCTTGGTAACACCATCTTGTAATCAGGATGAGACACTTTACAAACAGGTTCAGAAGGCTAAGGCAGACAGATGGAAAGATTCTGGATTCCTAACGAGATTGTCAGATTATTAAACCAGCTTTGAATCTGCTGACCTCCAGTCTCCTTATGTTATCATACTTGTCAATATTATTTAAGTCACCATTAGTCAGATTGTACACTACTTGCCTTCTCAATAAAATATTATACAAGAGTCTTAGAATTTAAAAAGGGTGCTGCTTCTCTATCAGCAATGGATTGTAAAAAGAAGGCTGATTGGTGTATGAGACTGAGTCTCAGCTTTGTAGCCAAAGTACCACACTCCTAATCCCGCAGACTTCTCTGTATTGTAAATTACACATTGAAATTTTCCCAGCTCCCCAAGGGAGCTAAGGTTTTATATCTCACACAAGTCAGTCATTGGCTATGGGTTGTGCAGTGGGTGGGGTGGGTGATGAAGAAACTTTACAGCATTTCCAGCTTTCTGTGCATCCAACTCAAGTGGCTCTTGGGGTTCATAGGCAACATTAGAAGAAGATCATAGATACTGGTCAGGAGAAGCAAAACATGCTGAAACTCATGTATACATATATAGAACTTTTTAAGTGAGATCTGATGGAATGAGAGGGTAAGAGTGGACATTGTTTGCTACACCTGCTCCCCTTCCTCTCTGAGACAGCACACCTACTTCTCCATGGAATAAACAAGACCCTCAACTCTAGATACCCGAGTTGTCCAAGGTTGTCTAACTCAGCCCCTAAGGGCTGTATGATGCCGGATTAAGAATGTAGTGTCTCTGACAGTTTCCTGTGTTACTCAGTCCTGTCCAGTGAATCAGTTTCACTTAAATAGTAGAATTTTGTAAATGAACAGCACTTTAAGGATGAAGGGACCGACCCTGTTAGAATACTACCATCCACACAATGTAAGTCTGTTTAGGAACTTCAATTTGGTTGCAAAAGGGATTTAAGGTAACTTGCCTCATACAGGGAAAGACGGAATAGGTTAAAATTAGGAGTAAAAGAATAAAGAGAAACAGGCAAGAGAACTAAGAATAGCTGAGATGAAACTAAATGTGCATATTATAAATACTTATGTTCCCAAAAATTATTTTGTGAGAATTGGCAACCAAAAGAAGATTTTAAAAACCCTGCCTGTTACATAGTTCACAGTGCTTATAAGCTATACATAGATTAGCTCTATTCTCGTTGCTGAGAACAGACAGGAATCTCTCCCCAGGATCCTTGAGAAGAACACAATATGCGATGTAATGATTGTGGTGCTGGACAACACCCCACCTCCTCTCAGTAGATTCTGTGACGCGTACCGTGACATGTTTTTTTACAGTAACCCTCAATCCAGTTTAGTGGTCTCCCACCAAGACGCAGTTCAATAAAAGCGCAAGGCCATAAAAATGATCCTCTAAGGAACTGATTGGCTGTAGTCTGGTACAGGCTTACAAAGACTGATCTTAATCTGGGAGATCATTTCAGACTGTTTGGTGGAATGTGAGGATGGCATATCCATCAGGCCATTCTTGGTTGTATCCCTCATTGGAGCTTTGATAAACATTAGGCAGCAAAGAGTTTCAGATTACATTGCCTGACAAGCACCTGGGGGACAGTTTTATTCCATGTAGTTAGTTAAAAACAGACCCACGTGACCGGTAGGCATCGAGTTGGGGCTGGCTGACATGAGACTTACCAGTTAATTTCTGGGAGGATTGAGCAAAGTGGAATTGAATACCCTCACTTAAAAGCCTTTCTCCCAGCCATGTCTGTCCTTTGCCAGTCACAGGGCTGCTCCCTGCTCAGGGAGGGGACATGGACATTTATGGTCCGGATGATATCATTAGAAGGTCTCGGTAGGAACGGGGCAGGTGGTACACTCCTTGTTCTCAAAGGTCCTTGTGCTGTGTTGAACCATTTTATTAGCACAAGCTTTCTGATATTATCAATTTCTTGGTATCCAAGGACTTTGATCTTTTCAGTCCCCTGGTGCCAAATAGTCTGTGACTTTAATTTCTTTCTTGTAGAGCTCAAAGTTTCTTATCTCGTGAGGCTGAGGAAACTGATAGCTCTGGTCTTCCCAAGCAGACCTTATCTCATAGGATTTTAGACATACACCAGTGATAACCCTTTGTCTGGTCAGAGAGGTGGGAGGCCGGGGTGGGGGGAGGCTTAGACACAGGATGCTCCTGCCATCACTCTGTGTGGACACCTCCCTCTTCCCCTGGGGAGCTTACACCCCGGTGCAGTCAGCACACTAAATCACAGGGTCTCAGGAATTGTCTTATAGTTGATGTCATCTAAGGATAGATGAGAGAATGTTTTTAAGAGACCAAGCTGTGACTTTGAAATCTCAAATCATTCTGCACAAATAGGCACCAATTCTGCCTAATATGGAAGATGGCATTGATATGCTGCTGTGGCCATTTCTCACTACTTGTGTGACTCAAGGAAGTAACTCTGTCACTCTATTTTCTCTACGCTAAGTGGGGATGGTGATACATTTTCTCAGGTTGTTTTAAAGATTTAGGGCATTAACATATAAGTAAAGTGCCATCTCAATAAAGTATCTGCCACCCACTATCTCTATTTATATCAAGATGTTGAATAGTTTCCCCTCATTTAATAAATTCTTTATTGATCTCAACATTATATACCATCATAATCCCTCTTTTCTCTTGGTTAGGACACCGTTAATGTCAATCATCAAAACTTTATTTAATTGTAGGTGTATCTCTCTTAGAGAACATTTGGTTGGACACAACTTTCTGATCCAATCTGTGATTCTTTTTCTTTAAGAGGGAGATTTAAACTTCTTATATTATAAAATACATGTTTGGATTTGTGTCATCTCTATTTTATAGATTATCCTTGACTTTTCTGTACTATTTCCTTTGTTTAACATTTTATGCCATTGTCTGTTTCCTTTTTTCTTTTTCTTTTTTTTACTTTTTTTACTATTTTTTACTTTTTTTACTTTTTCCCCCCCTCTATTGATCATCAATTTGGGAGAAAATATATCAGCTTTGTTTTTAGATCAAGCTAAGTAAAATTATCTATAAATAAAATGTCATAATTTATAGTTCTAAATTTGCCAACTTTAGAAATGAGACAATATTTATGCCCCTGGCCACCTAAAAAAGATAATTAGTCTGTTTACAGTACCTGCATCATGTTTAATTTTTTGTTTGAATTTTAGAAGAGCAAAAGGAGTCTCCAAATCTATTATTATAAAATTATCTTTTTAATTTGAAGGGTTTTCTACTGTAGCTTTTGTTGTTGTTTATTTATTTATTTTGAGAGAGGGAGTGGGAGTGGAAGAGGGGCAGAGAGAGGGAGAGAGAATCCCAAGCAGACTCCATGCTGTCAGCACAGAGAGCCCAATGTGGGGCTCAGTCTTATGAATCTTGAGATCATGACCTGCGCCAAAATCAAGAGTTAGTGGCTTAACCAACTGAGCCACCTACATGCCCCATAGCTTTTTATTTTTAAGAACATAATTCTTGCTTTCTGATCACAATACTACCGTTATTTTAATTTTCTTTATTTTTTATAATGCAAATGTTAAATATTTAATATCTAAATATTAAACAATGCACTACTGCATAAGCAATAAGCCCAATAAGAAATCAAGTGGTAAATCAAAATATGTCTCAAAAGAAAAGAGAAGGAAAATACAGTATTCCCAAACCTATGGGATTGAGCAAAAGCATATGTTAGAGTGAAATTTATGTTATAAATGCTTGTATTAAGAAAAAAGTCCAAAGAAACAACTAACATTATACCACAAGGAACAAGAAAAAGAAGAAACTTAGCTGAAATTTAGTAGCAGAAGGAACTAATAAAGAAAAATCAAAAATAAATAAAATAGAGACCATAACCAAAATGAGTAATGGAGGGAAAAAAACAATACAACAAATAGTCACAGAAATACATAGTGTTATAAGAGATAACTATAAATAATTACATAAGAACAAATTAGATAACTTAGAAAAAACCCACAAATAATTCCTAAAAGTGTATAAGTTACCAAGATTGAATCATGAATCTTAAATCCAAGAAATAGGAAATCTTCTTAGACCAATAACAAGAATGAAGGTTGAATTAGGAATCAAAAATCTCTCAGCACAGAAAAGCCCAAAACCAAATAATTTCACTGGAAAATTCTACCAAACATTTAAAAAAATAGTTAATGACAACCTTTATCAAAATCTTACAAATAATGGAATAGAAGGAACACATTCAAAACCATTCCATGAGGCCAGTATTACCCCGATAGTGAAGCAGGATGAAAACAATACAAGAACAAAGAGTCTAGTTTGTCTCATATTAAGTATTGGATTAATATTAAGTAATGGATTCTTTTGACATCCATTTCCATGATAAATGTTTCTCCACTCCCTCACCTTCAATCTGCTGGTGGCTTTAGGTATAAAATGAGTCTCTTGTAGGCTCAAGATATATAATTAATTTTAATCTGTTTCCTTGTCTCCTTTCACTTTGAATTTCTGAAATCTGAAACTTAAAATCTCTATGTACTTTTGATAGACATATTTAATTGACAGTACATGTTACATCCAACAACTTCTTTGGAATGAGAAATATTACAGAGACAGATAAAAAAAAATAGGTGCATAGGGGCACCTAGGTGGTTCAGTCGGTTAAGTGTTCAACTTCAGCTTGGGTCATGATCTCACGGTTTGTGAGTTTGAGCCCCGCATTGGGCTCTGGGATGACAGCTCAGAGCCTAGATCCTGCTTTGGATTCTGTGTCTCCTTCACTCTCTGTCTGTCCCCCACTTGCATTCTGTCTGTCTCTCTCTCTCAAAAATAAACAAACATAAAAAAATTTTTAATTGTGGAACCTGCTTGGGATTCTCACTCTCTCCCTCTCTCTCTGCCCCTCCCCCAACACCCATGCTCTCTCTCTAAAAGTAAATAAATAAACTTAAAAAAATCACTTTTCTTATTGTCTCAAACTACATTTATTCTGATATAATTAATAATCAAATCATAAGCCCATAATTAGGTCGACAAAGGAAGCAGTGTACTTTAGCGAAGAGCAGAAGCGGGCCTTGGAGTTAGGGTAGCTGTGAATATTGGCTCTTATCATTTGAATACATTCTTTACCATTTTTAACATCGTTGAGCCTCAATATTCTCACCTGTAAAATGGAGACAATAATACATATTTAATAAGGATTAAAATAACATCTAGTTAAGGCATGGCACCTAGTAGGTATTCAAACTATCACTATCTTTCTGAGCTAGCAATGTGCTAAATTTTGCGAGGATTACAAAGAAAAGTGGAAGGAAAGAAAAGCACAATTTTTGATTATTTATTTTGTATTAGGTTTTGTGGTTATTATTCTATGTGGGTTCACCTTCATTTTCCTAAAAATCTGAGGATGCTTTTTTAATATTCCCCTTTGACACATTTAGAAATGTGGCTCAAAGAAATTAAATGCCTTATCTGGAGTCAGGTTTTGTTCTGAAAGAACTTGTGTTCTAATTGGAGACATAAGTAGTATCTCTCTGAAGATCGAAGATACTGTACAGTATTAAAAAAAGTATTCTGGTCTCTATTTTACTTATTTTTGATCTTTCTTTATTAGTTCCTTCTGCCACTAAATTTCAGCTAAGTTTCTTCTTTTTCTTGTTCCTTGTGGTATACTTTTAGTTGTTTCTTTGGACTTTTTTCTTCATTCAAGCATTTATAACATAACCCACAAATCATGAGATCATAACCAGAGCCAATGTTGGACACTTAACTGACTGAGCTGTCAGCATCCCCAAAACACAGTTTTTTTTAAACTCATGGTCTTCACAGGTTGGACGCATCATAGCTTAGAAAACCACGCTGATGGAGAGGCCAATATCTTCAGTGTTGTTGGCTTCTATGCCAAGAGGTACAAGGTCTGGAGAGTTTTACAGTTAATTAAATTAATCAAATGCTCAGGGATTGAAATATTGTGGCCCAGAGTCACTTCCATTTTCAAGTCGTCGGACAGAACCTTTGCAAACACAACATGGGCGGGAAGCACAATTCTATCCTGTGCCTGGGAAGAGGGCAATCTGGAAATATTTGGTGAATGGAGTAGTAATTAACACCATGTGATTCTTACGAGAGTCTAACATAACTTATTTTTAGTGATTTAATATTTTCAAAATACTGTATTTTCTAAATATTAATTCTGGTTGAAGATCCCACTACTGATAAAAAAAACCTGTGTGAATTTTTGCAAGCATGTATATCTATTACTTAAGTCAGCTACCTACGCACATGAAATGCTTTGCTCACAACCACCTCTGCTGATTATCTTCCAAACCTTTACGACACATGTGCTTGCTGGTAGCCACTAGACCTATCCAAGATTCTGCTTCTTATCTTCCCCTCTGAACAGGCAACCCATTCCAGGTACTTGTTTGTCCTAAAAAGATTTATTAAGAAGCTGCTGTTTACATAGTATCTACAGACACCTTGGAAATGACAAAACAATACATAATCATGCTAGAAAACTTTATTTTAGCATCTACCATCTATGTGGTTACCTCAACCAAAGCTAGAGTCATCCTGAACTCCTCCCCCTTCCTCACCATACATACCATCCATCATCAAACCCTTTGATATTATATTTTTAAGACAATTGACTGCATATTGGAATCATCTGGGATTTTTTTTTAATAGTTTGTTGTTAAATTGGTTTCCATATAACACCCAGTGTTCTTCCCCACAAGTGTCCTCCTCCATTATCACCACCTCTTTTAATACTGGTGTCTGGGTCCCACCTCAAAAGAGTATTAGGTAAATAGTCTTGAAAGAGGTCTTGCCAGTGGGATTTCTATCAGCTTCCAGATGATACATATGGGCAGTCAAGTTTGAGATCCAAAAGGTCTCGGTTCTGTCTACGGATCTCTATTTCCACTTTTGGTGAAACCCTCTCTAATCTCTAATGTGGATTGTTTCAGTAATCCCCTCTCTGGTCTCCCTGGTTCAGCCTGGGTTAGAGCCCCGAGTGCCATGTTGTTATGCCCTGAACATCTCCTGTTGGGGCACTTAAATAGGTGGCATCAATATTGGCTCTTAATCATTGTTTCCTCTTTTAGACTATGAGCATATTAAGGGCAACAATTAAGATTTGTGATATTCCTGACCCATAGTTCAGGATATGGCATATAAAGTGTGTTCAGTAAATGTTTATCGAATGAACATGAATGAACGAATGTTCAGCAAACCCTGAACCCATTAAACCAGCACACAAATGAGTAAGACAGAGGATCTCTATAGACGTAGTAATAGTCTGGGGGCAGGGGGAGATGGACATTGAAACACTCAATGCAATAGGAGAAAGGGCTATTATAAGATGGAAATGTTGTTACTCAAGTTTGGGGATTAAATAAGGTAGCAGAAAATATTGCCAAAATTATCCTGCTATATGGATATCCCATGATTTGCTCCCAGTAATGAGATCATTGATCTGCTATTTAAAATAGGAAAGGTGGAAAGAACTGAGAAGAGAAGAGAAGAGAAGAGAAGAGAAGAGAAGAGAGGAGAAGAGAAGAGAGGAGAAGAGAAGAGAGGAGAAGAGAAGAGAGGAGAAGAGAAGAGAAGAGAAGAGAAGAGAAGAGAAGAGAAGAGAAGAGAAGAGAAGAGAAGAGAAGAGAAGAGAAGAAAGAGAAGAGAAGAGGAGTAGAATAGAACAGAATATGGGGGTAGTCTTTTAACATAGTCTTCTTGACCCTCTGGTTCCCAGATCACCGTTATCGACCATTTCTTTTGTACGTGTGTGCCCAGAGGCCCCAGGACACCTACATATTTCCACAGACATTCGAGAAACCATATAAGCCAATGGCAAAATGCACATACATATTTTCTGTTCTCTGCACAGCTTCCTGTATCTCAGCTGCAAACCACCCTTCCGAGCTCTGTTCTGTGATCTGAGCTGAAACTGTACACAAAGTGTCCCCTTTGCCAGCTGGTTTCTATTAGGTTCTGTCAGCAGGGGGCACAGGAGGGAGAAGGTAAAGCAGAAGTTCAGGGACAAGGAACTTGCTCTTTCTTGTCAGCTTGCCCAGCCTCTCACTGTTACTATGGCAACAGCCCTTCGGTTGGCTTTCGACATCCAACTTCTTTTTTCACACCCTAGACTCCTGAGTGGCTCTTCCCACTGTTTACACATCAATCCCAGGGAAGGATTCAGACTGATGACTTGGGTAATGTGCCCAAATTCTGGGCCAATCGCTGTTTGCAGAAAGAAGTTCTATGATTGGTAGGGCTCTGGGACATGCCTACCTCTGTGGTTAAGTGCAGGGTCTACCTGGGACTGCCAGAAGAGCCATGAAAAAGGGTATTGGAAAGGCAAAAATAGAAGCTACCACAGTCAACTGTAAGGTGAAAGGGGGAAAATAATATTCAACTCCCAAGGACTCTTAGATATTGGATAAACTACCAGTTTCAAGTAGCCATAATTCCCCTTTCACACAGGGCTTCGGGTTCCTCATGCTACTCGGCATTAATCACCATACTACGTGTCTAATGGCTCCCTGACATACCTGGATTGACATAGGTTCCAGAGGCTAAGGCCCTGTTCAGCATAGGTTCAGACATAGGTTCCAGAGGCTAAGGCCCTGTTCAGCATAGGTACAGAGGCACGTTCAACATTCTAAGGAAGCCAAGAAGCATGAATAAATAATGGCTTGCTGGAGTCCAGAAAGGCGTTGGCAATGTCATTAGAGTCAGATCCTGAAAAAGTAGGCATTTAGCAGTCAAGAGAA
The DNA here is from genome assembly GCF_006229205.1 of Suricata suricatta. Lineage (NCBI taxonomy): Eukaryota > Metazoa > Chordata > Mammalia > Carnivora > Herpestidae > Suricata > Suricata suricatta. Next base: position 64,513,921 of record NC_043714.1, read on the forward strand.
GGGAAAGTGCACTGTAGAGGATATTCTAGGTTATGAAAACAGCAAGTGAAGGAGAAACGGAGACATGAAAAGGCATCACGGGTTTTGGAGAATCATTTTACGTGGCTGAGCATAACATGTATGGGGGTGGGGGGTAATATGTCTGGAAAGACAGATTGTGGCCAGATTGGGATGAGCCTAGGCTGCTACGGGTTCTTTCAGAAAACATCTGCTTCCTGTGTGCTGGCCAAAGCTACAACCAGTCTCTCGCACTCTTCATTATGAGACTTCCTTTTTATGGATGCCTGGGATCAGTTTGCTTCAAAGAGTACGCAGTCCAGGGGGATGACACCGGGGAGGTGAAGTGGGTAGGCATGAGAATGGATGCTTTCAGATTTGTTACCTGAGCACATTTCAGATTTGGGTAAAATATCTTCAAGCTGTTACAAAGTACAGTGAGCTTTTCATCCTCTGCGTTTCCACACCTGCACGTATCCTTGCCCACCACTGGGTCAGGCTCTGTGAAGCCCCAGAAATGGAAGCAGAAAATCAGGCTGGGCAATCAGGGAAGAGAACAAATCTGCCTCAGGCCAACTCATCTCAAAATTGAAATATGTAAACAAAGTTCAGCTGCAGTGGATTGCGGAGTACAAATAGCTGTAGGCGCTGGAACAATAACGAGGCTGAAAGGGATGCAGGGGGCATACGCATTATTTTTAACTAAAATATAAAGGACAAGACAGAGGGGGGACAAAAACAGCCTTTTAGAAATGTGTCAGGGGAAACGTTATCACCATCCCCACACTGCTGCATGTCTTTCTGAACTGCTGACAACTGATTTCCCCAGGCTGGGTTTAAAGCTGTTTATGATTATCTTCACCCTGCTTTTATGGTTAATTAATTATACCTTTGCCTGCTACTGCCACCAGTATGGGAACTAGAGACAGGAGAAAGAGATGATGATTAAAGGCTGTGTGAAAATTCACAGTTGCCTAAGCTACATGGTGCAGGAAATGTAAAGATGACTTGGAAACAGTCCTGGCCTCAGGACCAGGAGGGCGCGGCTCCTTGAAAAGTGCAGGATGGGTAAGAGGGGCCGTCTCATCTTGATTGGTCCAGACTTGTCTGGTTTTAAAACTGAAAGCCCCACTTTCAGAGAGGTCCCTGCCCTCAGCAAACAGAGAGTTGGTCACTTTGGGGAGGGTGGGAGATCTAGCTGGCTATCATTCAATAAGCCGGTGAGGCAGGGCAGGGGTTTGTGGAAGAGCACCACCCCAGAAATGGTGCAGAGATGTGAAAGTCGGTCTAAAGGAGGGGCACAGTGCCCTAGGAAGCACCTAAATAGGCAGTTGGAGAGATTATAAGAATGAACTAATGAGCCTCAAGCCTCAAGAATCCTGGACAAATAATACTTATCAGTTCAAGCAGGTAACCCACAGTCTTGGGGGGAGTGGGAGTGGGCTGTATATCAGGCTGAAGTTCTAGGGAAAGACTTTAATCCTTGAACAAGGGTCTCGTGATACCAGGAAGGGACACCTTGTAGGGTGAGGGTATTGAGTTTCTAGGTTGCTTCGCAGGGAAAGAGCAGAAGTTTGGATAACTTAGAAGTGTTTGTTGGCTTCCCATTGTCCTGAGGATAAAACTCAAGATCCTTATTTGGAAATGGAGAGTTCTCTGACCTGTTCTCAGCTCTTTTCTTATCATTCTCCTACTCTGGTCATATTAAATTACTGGTGGTTTCTCATATACACCAGGTTCTCTTTCTCCCCTAGCTTTTGTGTATGAAGGTTTGTTTTCCTGGAGTGTGTTCCACTCATACTGATTTCTCCTGTCCTTTAAGGTTCAGCTCAAATGTCCCCCAAATCATTCCCTGAATTCTTATTCTAGGTTATAACCTCTCCTCTGAATAGAATGCAGGCAAACTACTTTCCAATTTTGCTGGAAAAGTTCCAGACAACCAAAACAATGCCCCAGAAGGTCAGACTCACCTGCTGAGTTCCCATGGGACTCACTGGGGTCTGTAGCAATAGCTTCAAATGAGCATGAATAACTGCTGATTGCACTATTGCAGCTCCAGATCACTTAGATTTATCAAGCAAGAGTTAAGGCTCTAGTTGAAGGGTTTTTTTTTCTCAGCACACTTAACATTTTGGTAGGGGTGAAAGGATGGGGCAATTGAGAGAAGGTGAGCCTCTTCTGTGCATATTAGGAGGTATAGTGGCATCTCCAGTTTCTATCAGCTAGATGCCAGTAGGATCTCCCAAGTGTGACAACCAAAAATGTCTCCACGCATTGAAGAATATTCTCCAGAGGACAAAATTTATCCCAGGTTGAGAACTATTGCTCTGATATAAAGGAACACCCTATACAACACTGGAAAGACCCTTATTGGGCAGAATCCTAGTGTCCTATATCCCTGAGAAGTTAACATATATGGTGTATATGGGCTCAGTGAAGTCCAGTAGAGGACTTCAGGTGATTATCACACAGCCTGCCCTACGTAACTTTACTTGCTGACCTGTGATCTATCTTGAATCAACCTCACAGCCCTGTTTTGCTACTTAAAAATGGATCCATGGGGCACCTGGGTGGCTCAATAGGTTAAATGTCCAACTTCAGCTCAGGTCATCTCATGGTTGATAAGTTCTAGCCCCACATTGAGCTGTGTCTTCCTCTCTCTCTCTCTCTCATTGCCCTCCCCGCTGCTTGTGCTCTCTCTCTCTTTCCCTCAAAAACTAAATAAACTTAAAAAAAACTTACTATAAAATGGATTCTCCCTCTTTTCACTGTAATATAAATCTAATGGAGAAGCTAGATATTGGAAACTCTAGACTCAGTCTATGGCTAAGTATATGTGTGGGTCTCTTCTAGATTCTAAACACCTTAGCGTAGCAGCAAGTATGTTTTTAATTGATGATTTTTGTATTTCTCCCATTTAGGGTCTAGAATGTAGCTTTGTGCAGGATCAGCAATTCAATAATATTTATCAAGTCAAAATTAAAAGTTGAAAGAATATTTGGAAGCTTTGATGACCAGGAAACAAGATGGAACTAACTCCCTTGATCCAAGGCAAGAGAAAAGCCACTTTTCTGTGAAGTATGGTGCTCAGTATCCAAATCTCCTCTTTGGGTAGAACTACAGGCTTAGCCTGGGAGTTGTGAAAAATGCAGAACCTCAGATCTTCCCCATCAGAATCTGCATTTTAAGAGATTTCCAGGTGATTCCTGTGCACATTAAGCTTTTTTAAAAATATGGTTTATTGTCAAGTTGGTTTCCATATAACACCCAGTGCTCATCCCAACAAGTGCCCTCCTTCATGCCCATCACCCATTTTTCCCTCTCTCCCACCCCCATCAGCCCTCAGTTTGTTCTCAGTATTTAAGAGTCTCTTATGGTTTTCTCCCTCCCTCTCCTTAACTGCACCAGCATTCTTCTCAAAGTTACAACAAACAATCCTAAAATGTATATGAAACAACAAAAGACCCCGAATAGCCAAAGTAATATCGAAGAAGAAAACCAAAATAATCCCAGACTTTAGCCTCTACTACAAAGCTGTAATCATCAAGACAGTATGTTATTGGCACGTTAAGCTTTAAGAAGCACAGTTTTATAGCACAGACTTCATATCTGTGGAATCGAGGTCCAGGTCTTTGACTTATCAGCTATGCAGTGTTAGGCAAAATATTTACCCATTCAAGCCTCACTGTTTTTATCTGCAAAATGGGAATTTTGGTATCTATTATGTGCTAGGACTGTGATGTTCAAGTTAAAAAAAAAAAGAAAGAAAATGGACACAAATCACAGTGCCTAACTTTATACAGTAAGAATTAAATTATTATTCTATGTTGTGATTCTCTGAAATTTCTTTCTCGCCACTCAGGAAAAATCAGAGTCTGGACTCTGGAGAATCCATCACCTGCTATCTAGCTCATAAGTTGAAAATTGACCAAATGATTTACTCTTCAGCCAGATGTTGAGAAATATCAATGCAATTTTGGTTAAAAAAAGTTTTCACCTTTTTATAAATATGATGTACATTTTAGAAATGTGTACCTTGGGAACAAAATTCTATAATAAGGTTAATGAGAAGAGAAGCAACACAAATCTGTTTTCATCACTGTTAAGCAGAGCTTAAATCACAGCACAGGGGGAAACAGCTGCTCTGGAAGGCAGCCTAGGAGCAGATCAGTAGAAGCTGATTATTTATTAATGAGAGGGTTTTAGCAGTGAGCCCGGGTGGAAAACCCACCAGACTCAATTCGGCAAGTCATCCACTGAAGAAGCAGTGTTTATGAATCACTTGATTGATGTAAAAACTTTAAAAACAGATTCTTTCCAGCACCCTGGAGGCTGTCATGTACTACTGCTCTCTTATATGTTCATGTTAAGAAAATAGGATCCTTCAGTAAGTAAATGTATGTACTATTTAATTAAACTCACTGCTGGGCTCTGTGTTGGGGCTGGTCCTCACCCAAGAATTATTGGACTGTTGTCTCATTTCCTTCCTGGTGCTTCTACTCAGTAGGAGCATCACGGTAAGTGCTTTAGTATCTTCTTGTTGTACCCACTTTTTAGATAAGAAAAATGAGGCTCAGAAAGCTTTAGTCACTTGTCCAAGGTCTTCTAACTTGGAGGACTGTGATTTAAATCCGGGTTTTGAGTGACTCCATAGCTTACCCACATGTCCACTAATGCAATATAACATAGGTGTACTTCGTAAAGACTAACCATAGTGGTGGTTCTTACCATTTGTCCTCAGACCAGCGTCGTTAGCATAATCTGGGAACTTGTTAGAAATGCTCATTTTCATGCCCTGCCACAGACCAACGGAATCAGGAACTGTGGGGGTTGGACCAAAGAAGCTCTCTGATGGACGCCAAAATTTGTTAGCCACTAACTTGGAGACTGTATGCTAAACACTCAGATTTAAAAAGGGGGAAAAAAGATTCTCTGACCTCAGGGAGTTCAGAGTCTGGCAGAGAAGACAAGCCTGCAAACACAATCATAATCACGTATTATTAGTGCATTCTAAGTGCAGTGAGGAGATAACGCCTGAGAAATGTGGAAAGTTAAAAATGAGGACAAGTAACCGGAAGGGACAGGAAAAGCTTATTGTGGAAAGGTGGTGCTTAGACTGAATCTTAAAGCATGAGAAGTCCCTGGCCACAGTGACAAGAGGAGAGAGTTTTCAAGCCAGGGGGCCGCATAAACAAAAGGTGAGATAAATCATGGGCACACAAGAAAGAGCAGCTACATGGGGGAGGGGGGGTGTGGGAATGATGGAGGAGATGATGAGTTCACGGAGCAGGCAGCGGGTTGCCCCCTGTCATTCCACAGCTTGACCCCCCACCTGCAGAAGCTGGGGAGTCAGAAGCCTTGGCTTGGAGAGTTTTTATAGTCGTTTGTCACTCTATGGCATTTATGACTGGCCTATGGTCCCAGATGAGGGGCGCCATATATCACAAAGGCTTGTTCTTCATGAGCTGTTGAACACCCAGTAATTCATGCATGTTATTTATACCACACACTTTTCTCCTCCTTCTTAAAGTCCCCATGCCACTGGCATCTGCTAGTAAACGCCAAGCTGTCCAGTGGACAAAATGTTGTTTGACAAAGGCTCTGTGGCTAGGGATGTCACTCATAGTTTATACCATGAATTCTAACTCAATTCTTTGTTCCCCATGTCATCTATCAGTGAATAATATACCCACATCGTAGGACTTTGGTCTATATTTTCCAGATCAGTATTCTAACAAGGGGCATGGGTTATATTTCAGCCCTTAAAATAAAATAACGGTGCTACAGTCATCCTGGCATAGTGAAAAGAATGTGAGATCGAGGATAAGAGAGACCAGGCTTGTAGCCTCAACTCTGTACTTTCTTGCCATGTCTATTAAATCACATTTGAAGCTCCACTTATTTTTAATCTTGCAAAGTCTCAATTTTTCTTATCTGTGATGTTGGGTTGCTACACAATTAAATGATACAGTATTGGTGCCTGGAATTCAGTAGCCGGTATTCCTTCCCTCGTCAGTATGTCTGTCGGACTTAGAGAGTTGGAGAGATTGCTTCAAGCTGTTTCTCAAGGTGAATATGAGTTACCCACTGGTCAATTCCATGCCACTGAAGGCAGTTCTGATACTATAACCAATCACTGGGAAGAATGACCTGCTGTCTCACTATCTAAGCTGCTGCACAGCCATATGCCCCTGAACCTCATTCCATGTTCTGGTTTGAGTGCTCCCAGTTTGCAAACTGTCTTTTTGGTGTGTACGCAATAAACTCTTACTAATTACTGCTTTAGTGAGTCATTGGTTTTACTTCTGTTATTTCCAAACTTTAAACCGTGAAAATAAAATTTGTCCTCCCAAGAGGCACAGGGTCACTTTGACTTCTTGATAAGGACTCTTAGGGATTCAGATGCTGTTTCAGGTCAGGGGCTTTGGCACAGCTCATATCCCATCTTTGCCTTCACCTTCTACAGATGAGCGAGCCAAGCTCAGAAGTTTAAAGATTTTATTTTAATTTACATTTGAGAGGCAGAGAGAAAGAGAGAGCATGAGCAGGGGAGAGGGGCAGAGGGAGAGAGAGAGAGAGAGAGAGAGAGAGAGAGAGAGAGAGAGAGAGAGAGAATCTGAAGCAGGCTCCATGCCCAGGGCAGAGCCTGACACAGGACTTGATCCCACAATCGTGAGATCATGAGCCAAAATCGAATCAGGCACTTAGCTGACTGAGCCACCCAGGTGCCCCAGAGGTTTGAAATGACTTAGCTAGATTCACTTAGATGTTATTTGGCCAAGCCAGGATCAGACCCATTGCCTGATTCTAGTTCTTTTTCTATTATTATCACATTTTGGCCAACTGTTTCACATTGTAACAATGACTAAACTCCCTACTAGACTTCCATGTTCAGCACGATGCTCAGAATATGCATCCATGATTTGCTGTCATCTATCAGATAACCTTTTGTGATATGCACCCATATTTCTGTGACAAGCCCACTGAGTCTGTATCATTTTCCCTGGGCTTTGGGTTACAGAGGAATGGAAAAGGAGAGAATCCTATAATACAGTGGAATCACAAGAAGACGGTTCAACATGAAGCCCATCCTTGCCTCTACCTGTAGCTTCTGAGTGGGGAGGCCATTAATCAGATGACCACATATTCCCGGTTGTGGTCTGAAATCTTATATAGTGTAAGCCAGGAGGGCTTCCAAAGGTATGACTGTAAGTTTCTCTCCCCACTCTGCTCTTGTGGAAATGTCCCCTTGCTAAACAACCTCTTTCTTCAAAGGACCAGGCGCAGTTCCTGTTCATCTCTGGACAGCAGGTTTCGGTTCATGCCAGTCTGTGAAATGACTCAAACAGGTCAATCACATCCTCACACAGGAACCAAGGGGGACCCCTACTTCCTGCTACTGCAAAGCCTGCCTTCCACAGACCTTACTGTTTATCGGGTTCCTGAGTGAAACCCACACATGACCTTGCATGGCATGCAATGTCCTTAAATGGCATGCAGTGTCCTTCCTCTCCTGGACTGTGATTATGTGACTACCAAATTATCTCATCTGTGCAGTGTTGGATGTCATGACCTCAACCATCCTCATAACCACGGGATCGGGATCCCTCCCTCACTAACTGGGTAAGTAAAAGGCCATTAAAATACCAGCTCAAAGGCATGGCTGGGTGGATCAGTCAGTTAAGCATCCTGCTCTTGATTTCAGATCTGGTCATGATCTCATAATTTCACGAGTTCAATCCCTGCTTTGGCGCTCTGTGCTGACAGTGCAGAGCCTGCTTGGGATTCTCATTCTCCCTCACTCTCCGCCCCTCCCTTGCTCATGCTGTCTCCATCTCTCTCACAAATAAATAAACTTAAAAAAATACCAGCTTAGATCCAAGTCTGTGTCTCATCCTCAAAGTCAAGTCACCAATTCTTTTTTGGGTCAGCTGGAGAAAGAACACTGCCCAGGAGTCAGGAATTCTGTGTTCTCCTCACCCAAACCTGTGGCAAAGCTGGCTCAGTTCTTGAATCCGGATATGCTCCAGGCTTCTCTCACTGGTAAAACAGAGTGACTGAAATATGTCAGTCAGTTTCAAACGAGTTGTTACCCAGGGAGCCCTCTGCTCAGTTAAAATCTAAGTGAAGGTTTGAGGAGACAGAAGCAATGCCCTCAGTGGCACCCTAACTCTCTGCTCGCACACTACCATCTGTCGGTACCTGAGGAACCCCAGGCCTCCACTGGGCTGAAACTGACAATCACATAACTAGCCGTTTTCTAAGATTCTTCTTCTTTTAAATTTTTAAAAATGTTTATTTATTTTTGAGAGAGAGAGAGAGCATGTGTGAGCAGAGAGAGAGGGTGACACACAATCCCAAGCAGGCTCCAGGCTCTGAGCTGTCAGCACAGAGCCCGACGCGGGGCTTGAACTGGCAAGTGGTAAGATCATGACCTGAGACGAAGTCAGACACTTAACCGGCTGAGCCACCCAGGCGCCCCATAAGACTCTTCTATGTTCCATAGGTCCTAGAGTGTGGAAAGACAGTCCCAGCTCTGCTATCTACCAGCTAAGGTGACATTGGGAGATTTACCTTCAATCTGTTGGCCTCAGATTCCACATCTATAAGACCAAAGAGGCAGGATAACAATAAGAGTGACAGCAGCAATAAAAATAATAATGAATAGTAACGCTTAATGTGTTCCAGGCACCATCATAATCATTTTACACGATTGTTCTGGACTGAATGTTTGTGTCCCCCACAAAATTCTTATATTGATGCCCTACCCCAATGCGATGGTATTGGGAGGTGAGGCCTTTGGGAAGGAATTCGGATTTGATGAAAGAGACTTTATGACCCTACTATGAGCCACCAGGGAGTTCTCTGTCATGTGAGGATTGCAGAACTCAACCATGTGGCACCCTGACCCCGGGCCTCCAGCCTCCTGAACTGCAGACAATAAATGTCTATTGTTTATATCCAGCCAGTTTTTGGTATATTGTTACAGCCGCCAGAACAGACTATGATGTATGCATGAAGTCATTAATACCTTAGGTTCATTTCGTCTCAGATGCTGTTTTGCTGACTTGTCTGGCACTGGCAGGTTGAAAGAGAGGCTGATTTTCTAAGAGGGCCACTTAGCAGTGCTCAGACAGAGGTGCCAACTGTCAAGTCCACATTTGAAATGTTGTATAGGCCTCCTTCTGAGGCAGCAAAGATTAGCCTGGCAGGTGAGTTAGCCTGAAAGAAGGTTGGCCTGCAAACAGAGAGCTAGGCCTTACATGGTATAGCTAGAAGCTTCCAAACCTCACAGCTTCCTCTCCCGATCAGATGTCACATCATCTAAGATCCCATCATTAAAGACCCTTCCTTGTTGGGTGTCATTTTGTTCTCCCCCCACACCTGCTTAAACGTGTCCTTGCCAAAGACAGTTTCAGTGGGATTCAAAGTCAGTACATTCTTTCTGACTTTCTCGGCCATCAGCCTCCTTCTGGATGATAACACGCAGAAAGTTTCAGTAAAGAAACTCTTTTAGTCTTCTGTTATCAGAAAGTGATATACTGGTCAAGAGCAAGGATTTTTAAAATTGGAATGATCTGGGGTCCAGCGCAGTCTATAAGCTGAGAGCTCCCATACTCCCTTTTCAGAGCACACATTTTCGCTAGGCTTCAGGGCGCATTGCAACTGCCTTATTAGCATCATCATTTGGAAATGTAAGAAATATCGCAAAATTATCACAACCTGAATCGAACGCCATATAATCTGCCCTCAAACTTCTCCACTTCCTCCTCCATCTTACCTGGTGGCGAGCCAAACTTCCTGATGCCCAGCCCAGAGAGCTTAATGTTATCTTTTTAAAAAATTTTTTTTTAATTTATTTTTTTTAGAGAGAAGGAAAGAGCCCACATGCATGTGCATGGTGGGGAGGGGCAGAGAGAGAAAGAGAGAGAATCTGTTTCACTGTCATAACACTTGGCTTCTATTCAAGTTTGGCTCATGGTTCCAGCACTGATGTTGGTGTTCTAGCACCACATCTGCAATCCAGGCAGTAGGAGGTAGGAAGGGGGAAAGGCGTTCCTTCCTCCCAAATCAGCTCTCTTTAAAGGAAATTTCTGGAAGCTCCGTGCCAATGATTTTCACTTACATCTCCTTGACCACTATTAGCAGTGAGAGAGACCAAAAAAACACCATACATGTTTTTTTTCCATAATATTTTATTGTCAAATTGTTTTCCATATAACACCCAGTGCTCTTCCCCACAAGTGCCCTCCACCACCACCATCATCTCTTTTCTCCCCTCCCCCTTCCCCTTCAACCCTCAGTTCATTTTCAGCATTCAATAGTCTCTCAAGTTTTGCGTCCCTCTCTCTCCCCAACTCTCTTTCCCTCCTCCGCTCCCCCTGGTTCTCCATTAGGTCTCTACCATACATGTTTTTAATGACTCCAGGAATAGAATTTAGTGATTTATCCCTTAAATATAACACCCAGTGCTCATCCCGAGTGTCCTCCTTAATGCCCCTTACCCACTTAGCCCATCCCCCCAACACACTTTGCCAACAAACTTCAGTTTATTCTCTATATTTAAGAGACTCTTATGGTTTGTCTCCCTCTTTGTTTTTATCTTCATTTTGCTTCTTTCCCTTATGTTCATCTGTTTTGTTTCTTAAATTCCACATATGAGTGAAATCATATGATATTTGTCTTTCTCTGACTGACTTATTTCACTTAGCATAATACACTCCAGTTCTATCCATATTGTTGCAAATGACAAGATTTTGTTCTTTTTGATGGCCTAGTATATTCCATTGTGTGTATACACCACGTCTTCTTTATCCATTCATCACTCAATGGACATTTGGTCTCTTTCCATACTTCGACTATTGTTGATAGCAGTGCTATAAACATTGGGATGCATGTGCCCCTTCAGCACTCATGTATCCTTTGATTAAATACCTAGTAATGCAATTCCCAGATTGTAGGGTAGTTCTATTTTTAATTTTTCGAGGAACCTCCATACCATTTTCTAGAGTGGCTACTCCAGTTTGCATTCCCACCAACAGTGCAAAATAATTCCTCTTTCTCAGCATCCTTGCTGACATCTGCTGTTGCCTGAGTTGTTCATGTTGGCCCTTCTGACAGGTGGGAGGTGGTATCTCATTGTGGTTTTATTGGTATTTCTCTGCTGATGAGTGATTCAGTTTGATTATTTGTAACTTTACCCCCTTTCCCAAATATCTTAAAATTTTCTCCATGAATCAGTACTGAGTTTAAATACACTCAGAATTCATTTGCTTCTTGTCTCTTTAGCTCGATAGTCTCTTTAATTCCATAGCTCTTTATTACTCTTCCCATTATAACGTTCATCACAATCAGCCTATTAGTTGATATCTTTGCATGTGTACTGACACTTCCGCCAGATTATGTGTTACATAAGAACAGGAATCCTGTTTGGAATTTTTTGTCTTATATCTTTAATGGCAGATGCGCTGAAGGCACTCAGGAAACATTTGTTGAATTGCACTGAATTCCTTCTGAAAGCAAAGTGCTGGGTACATGCCATAGAATTACAAGATCATGGGAACACCTCAACTAAACTGCTTATAGATCCATAACTCAAAATGCCAGCTCTCTCCCCTGATTCTTGGTGTTTTCCAACCATTTATCCCTTCTTCCTATTTACTCCTGTCTGAACTGTGTTGTCTTGACCCTCTCATTATGCAAAGTGCATGCTGCCTCATGTTCTTAGTGATTTCTCATAAATAGGGCATATCTCTCTAGCATCTGACTTGCTCAGCACTAACCCTTTTCTGCAAACCTGACTGGCTTTGTCACATCCACATATGTCTATGAACACATCATTCACCTGTCCCTTCAAACGCGAACTGGTACTAATTAGCAAATAAATCAAACTATATTTCCCATTAAACATGCTTTCATTTGTGACAGTATTTACTTGTTTGCATTTAGTAGATGAAAACAGGGATGATAAACATTAGCCACTATTTTTCTCTCATTGAAGATGAAAATAAAATTTGTTGAACACAGAGGGGGACATTTAAAAAAAATTGTATCCTGATATTGTCTAAAGGAAAGGATCGTGTACTGGAAGTAAGAGGTAACACGAATTGTAGATACCAACTATTAAGTAATATGTGTCAGACAATATGCTGTTATTTCTTTTTTTAATTTTTAAACATTTACTTATTTTTGAGAGACAGAGAAAGACAGATCATGAGCAGGGGAGGGGCAGAGAGAGAGGGACACACAGACTCAGAAGCAGCCTCCAGGCTCCAAGCTGTCAGCACAGAACCTGACACAGGGCTTGAACCCATGATCTGTGAGATCATGACCTGAGCTGAACTCAGATGCTCAACCGACTGAGCCACTCAGGTGTCCCAAGTTATTTCTGAGCCTCACAATATTGCATGGCAGGTGATTAACTGCATTTTCAAGATTAAAAGCATGATTTTAAAATAATTAAATATCTTGACCAAGGTCTTAGAGATAATTTGCCTTAATGCAAAGTTGGTTTCATTTGTAATCGAGGACTCCTTTGGAAAACAGTTGTATGAATGGGACTTCCACTTAATTGTTCTAGATCCTTTTTCTTCAACTAACTAGATGCTCTCTGTTTTTCCTCTTATGTTTTAGGGTTCCACATTCCTATACCAAAAGCTATTTGAGGCAAGTTTGACTTAAAGCAAGGATGCAATTTGATGACTATAATAATGGTAAGGATGATAACTATGATGATATATATAAAGAAACTCAACATCACATAGATTAAACAGGGAAATACTTGTTTCTTTTTTGGGGGGGATTTCTTTTTGCCAAAAACCAGAGCTAAAATTATTTCTGTAAGTGAGCATGAAATTTAGCTCTGAAAACATGCAGGTACAATGGGAGAGTAAATCTGGGTCACACAATCTTCCTTCCTATTACTTAACACAACCCCCCCCCCAAAACAGTGTTGGCAAAAAATCCATCAGCAGCAAATAAGCAAAAAGCTAGATATAATGTTAGGCTCACAAAGAGTAGAAGTGGCCAGTAAGGAAGATCCTTGACAGCTCCTGCTTCCCATCCTAGTGATAGAAAAATAGGGAAGTAAATAAAATTCTAGAAAGGATTATCAATAACTTCTAATCTGAAATTATTAATGGACAGACTAAAAATTTTCTTTAATCCCTAGGATTAAAAACTGTATCCTTGAAGATTTCAAGATTTCAGCAGAGGTACTTGCTATCTCTTTCTCTTGCTCTCTCTCACTCTGTCTCTGTCTCTTTCTCTCTCTGTATGTACACACACACACACACACACACACACACAGTGCTGCTAGGTAGACACAGTATTTTCCTGGTGATCGCTGGTGAACTGGGAGAATAATCAAAACTTAAGCATATCAACTCATGGAAATAAGATATACACTTTCAATTATGGGATATAAATAATGATGTAGGAAATTAAGAATATTTCAGAAAAGAAAGCAATTCTCTATCATAAGTGAAACTACAGAGCCTCGTGGAGATTGTCCTCTTCTTCCCACTGAAACAACCTCGCCTCAGAATAGGTCAATGAGAGCTCAAACAGATTCCAGATATCCTGGGATTTCAAGACAAAGCCAGAGCTGAGCAAGACAGACTTGAGAAAAATATGCAACAAAATAACATGACCTTGGATGCAAAATTAACTATAGCTAAACACTCAAATATGCATCCAAGAAATGAGTATGTATGAAAAAGATTAATCCAGTCTGGAAAAAAACAAACATAAGCCAAAGGAAAGAAAAACATTTCCTCTAAGTGTTTATATATATATATTTTTTCAATAACCAAGAATTCAAAGATGACTAAATAAGAGAATTGCATGAAAATAAGAGAATTATATGAAAAAGGTGATGGACAGTAAAATACCACCATAAAATTATAAACTAAAACCAAAAATAAACAAATATGTTATAGCACAGAATCGTAATTAGTGACAAAAAGAGAGCTCTGTGGTATCATCATGATGATCCATGGAAAGGGGGACATTCTTTAGAGACTCAACCACAGATAAAGTGGAAAAAGACATGAAAACAGAAGATAATTTGTGTATGTGGAATAGAGGATTTGGAATCAGGGGAGAACTGAATATTCAGAATAAAATAATACTGTATGTTCCCAGAAAATAATGGCTTTTGTAAGACAGACTCAGTGGGCATCTAGGTATAGGAGAAGTTTGCTTATAAGGAGGAAAGTCAGATTTATTTAAAGGTTCTCTTTGGCACTAATTAGTGCCAAAGACAACATACATAAGTCTACACAATTCTAAAGAAAATTAGGGGCGGTTGGGTGGCTCAGTTGGCTGAGCATCCAGTTTTGGCTCAGGTCATGATCTCACGGTTCGTGGGTTCGAGCTCTGCGTCAGGCGTCAGGCTCTGTGCTGACAGCTCAGAGCCTGGAGCCTGCTTCCAATTCTGTGTGTCCCTCTCTCTCTGCCCCTCCCCTGCTCAGGATCTGTTTCTCTCTGTCTCTCAAAAATAAATAAATAAATGTTTAAAAAAAAAAAGAAAATTAAACACCCTCACAGAGTACCTCAAATAGAGCAATAGGCAGATATCCTCACACCTGAACCCTTATTAGCAAAAAGAGTTGTTGATGCCAAAGGGCATGGTAGGAGGACTAGTCAGGTAGTAAATAAATTTTGTCTGAAGCTTAGAAATACCTTTAGTGTCAGTGCAATTTCCCTCACTTTTGCTAAATTACAAAAGAATGTAATAGTTTATTCAATATACAATGTAAAATAATAAAAATAAAAACATTTAAAAGCATGCAGTTTTATTCTTATATCTAGATAGACAGATATCCTGAGTATTACTTCATTTTAATAGTATTCCTAGGTAGTGATTTTTTTGATGATTTTATTAGCTGTTGTTGTTTTTATCTCCTGATTTTAAAAACAAGTACGTGTAAAGGTATAGCGACATCAATCCATTATTGTTATATTTAAAGAGCAGGAGAAAAAAATAGATCTTAGTTTACTATAAGCCAAGGCAGGTAAAGATAGAGATATAGGAAGGCAGAGAGAGAGAGAGAGAGAGAGAGAGAGAGAGAGAGAGAGAGAGAGAGGAGAGGAAACCTTCTGTCAGGGTGGTGAGGCAGGACAATCTGTTTTAGAACCCAAAATCTGATCTTGGAGGTTCTTCTCTGCAACCTCACAGACATTAGGCCAACCTTGGGTTGCTGCATCAGAATGCGTCTGTAATAATGACATGAAACAACATATGTAATAAGATCAAAGCTACCATATGAGCATATCCACATCTGCATTCCTCCCACCTGAAGTGTCCTGATTTGTCGAGCAAAACGTTGGACTTAATGATCGCTAAGTGGGAATAAGGTGAGGAGGAAAAAAAAAATAACAGACTGTAGAGGCTGGCTGTCATGGAACAATTGGTTGTATCACCTCTCACTTCTTCAGAAAAATACACCCAAAGGATCTTTGACAGGTATACCATCCCCAGTTCCCACTTTGGGTGTCCACGTGGGAGGCGGAGTGTATCTGCCTGCCTGCAGGAGTTCAGATATAACCAATAACCACACGTATAAGTCAGATGGAACGAGAAATCCTGCCATCTCTGAAGGGCTTGAGGAGAACGATCTCTCTCTTTTAAACCCAAATCCCAGAATCGGAAGCCTGGACCCACTGCTCCATCTTGCCACTCTAAGGTGAGAGGCCGTCCAAGAATAGAATCAACACACAAGGGAGGTCCAGAGAATAGAATTCAACCCCCTGGATCCATCACACCCCGAGCCCCCAAACGTATTAGTTACATGAGCTAATTCTCTTGTGTCTTTTGAAGACTTTGCTCATACCATTCTCTCAGCTGGGAAAGCTGTGCCTTCTTCCCTGCTGCACGAGCGCCCTTTGTTTGACCAACCCGTGCTCTAATGCTCAGCTTTGTCATTTTACCATCCATCAGTGCCAGCCCTCACCCCATTCCACCTGGTGGGCTCCCCTTTGTGTCTGTGACAACCACCTCTTACCTCTCTCATTACATATGCCATGTGGTAATATGATTCTCTCCTACAGGACTGTAAACTCCTTGAGGATAAAAATGACTCACAAGTCTATATTTTTTAACCCATATCACAGATGGGGCACATGACAGATGTGGTGGATATCTTTTGTTCACACCAACCCTCAATTCATTGTCTGCACTCCTTACTCTATATCATGGAAACTGTAAGAATGGTATCAGTGGGTCTTTTGCCTTGTGATTTCCACTTGGGTATGGCTAGTGGGAAACACAGGTAGGACATAAAAGGGGAGATGGGGAGGTTGGGGTATTTTTCCCTTGGCTTTTTCCCACAGCTGACTCTCCATGGGTTGCTTTTGTCTCTCTACTTAAGGCCATAGATACTATCTCTGGATTTGAGCTACTGGTCCCTCCCCTTGAGTCTTCAGAACTATGAGTGGTTGAGAGGTTCTTCTTGCTCTGGGGCACTGCACTATTCTTTGTTGGTTCCATTAACCCTGGCCTTTATTAAACTCTCCTTAAATTCTTAACTCTTCCCTATTGGGCACTGACTGTAGGTTGGTAATCAATATATGTTTTAAAGAATCAGCTATTGGATGAATGATAAAAATAGAGATTGAAGGTATGATTGATTGCCATAAATAGCATTAGAGCATTCCATATTGCCTTTACTGTGGTGTGTGAGTGTGTTACGTCTGACTGGGTTGAACCAGGCAATGTAAGATGGTGGGGAAGGGGGCATCAATGTGGACTTCATTATGGTCCTGAAGTCAGCCAGAGGTCAGGTGCTTTAGATTAGATCCAATTTACTGAGATAACAATTGGGGTGAGATAAGTGTTGATCAAGGGGGCTCAGGAGCACAAATAATCAGAGTCAAAGCAGACAAAGAAAGTACAGGAAGTGCTTGGGTTTAGACACAGGGAAGGAAGAGGTTGGCCCAAGGTTCAGATATAGAATGAGAAGTTTTCATAGACGTCGGTCTCTTGTCTCTGCATACGTGTAACTTTATGAGATGTACATGTATGTATGTTTGTTTGCACAAGTTTAACAAGTACTTAACACATGTTTGATCACCACTACCACCTACAAACGACATGCAGATATACATACATGTGCGCACACACACACATCAGACACAGTTCTACTTCAAAAATCCATAGTGAGCATAAGTCTTTTGAAGTGGATGTAGAGATTTCAGTTGTGGTTTCCAGTGGATGCTCTCCTAAGAATTCCATTTTTGTGTTTCTTTCAGACAAAATCAAAGAAACTGATATCTGTTTTCTATGCTTATCCAACGTCTCCATCATGATGATCTGTTTCACTTTCTGCATCTGGATCAATCCATTTTACCTCTGGGAATAGCCTTCTGTGTTCATCCCCAGGTTCTGCCATGGTCAAAGCACCTGTAGAAAGTGGAATTAACATGGTTATGGTATTTTATGTCATTTTATTACTGAGGGTTTTCTTGTCATTAATGTCACCCTCACTCTTTTGCAGACCTTGTTGGAGTCACTCTCCACCCAAGTCTGGATTTTAATGTTGCTCCTGATTGGACTATTTAAATAAACTTAATTTTAAGCTTGCTTTTACCAAAATCACTCTTAATAATTGCTATTATCCTTTATAATTATACTAATCACTTTGGCTTTGAGTGACTTACAACATTAGCCTTTAGTCCAATAAACCCTGGCAATTGTATTTGGCAGAAGGTCTACAGGACTGTTGTAAGAAAATAGCTATGATAGCTGGGTCTAGTGGGTCAGAGCTACGTTGAAAAGTCAGGAAGACTTAGAGCTTCCCTAAGATAATAAAATTAAAGGTTTCAAGCAACTCCAGCTAGATCTTGAGATTGGGAGGCAGTTTACAAAAACCCTTTAAGTTTATAGTCTGTGAAATGAGACTATTGAAACCCATCTCTGCCACCTGTAGCCTTTATGTCCTTTGGCAAGCTAGCTGAAGTTTCAATATTTCAATATCCCCATCTGTAAAATGGGTATAATCAGGTGCTTATCTCAACGGTTTCAATAGTTGCCCTTCTGTAACCAATTGCTTCTCTGATCTGTAACCAAGCCATACCACTTGTTAAATATTTTAGATACCACCCTGGCCATATAGCCAACCATAAAATAACCATATCATTTACAAGTTTTGAATGGTTTCAATTTTATTTCTTCTGTCCAAGTTCTATTCATATTTTTTAACTTTAAATTTTATTATTATTTATTTATTTTTAATTTGAGGATGGTTGACACATGATGTTTACATTAATTTCATGTGTACAGCACAGTACATTCATTCCACAATTCTGTATGTTATGTGGTGCTCACAAGTGTAGCTACCGTGTGTCACCATGCAATGCTATTATACCATCACTGCTCTCTTCCCTATGCTGGAATTTCTTATTCCTGTGACTCCTTTGTTCCATAACTGGAAGACTGTATCTCTCACTGCCCTTCCCCCACTGTATCTCTCCCTTCCTCCCACCCCTCTGGCAGTCATCATTATGATCTTTGTCAAAATAACCATATCTCATGGTTTTTGTGTGAGGATTAAGTGGATAACCAAGGTAAAGCCCTTAGTACTGTACCAAGTACATAGAAAATACTCAGAAATACTGGTTGCTATTAGAATTATTTTCATTTTTATCATTACTTTTCAGAGCTCTCATCTGGGTCACAGATATGTTTTCTCATAAAATTCTATGCTAAGTATTAAAATTATGATTATTAAAAAATAAAAATTAAAAATAAAATTATGATTATTATTCCATTTTATAGGTTAGAAAACCAAGACTCAGAGTGGTTGAATATCACAAAGCTAACAAGCGGCCAAGTGGGATTTAATCCTGGTCTGGTTCTTAAACCTTTTACTACACCACATTACTTTGGACCAGAGACCAATTACTACACCATTACTTTGGACCCAGAGTAAAATAGGGTTAGGGTCAGAATATCCATCATTGTAACAATTATAAGAGACAGAAGAGGAATGAAAGAGCACTGAACATAAATCACATCACACCAACACATCAATGGGCTCCACAGTTCTTTGTTTTAATTAAACAGCAGGATCTTAAATCCTATAAGTTCAAGTCTAGTTTTGGGAACAGAAGCTGCAGAGGAGAGACTATGTAGTGACACCTTCACTGATATGCATGAAGTAGAATAAAGAAGAAAGAATAAGGCAATTGAAATCTATAGCCTTTCTTTTTTAAGAGACGCAGTGGGTGCTGTGGTGTGCCCCCTAGATCCTTCCCTGGGGGACCAAGGCATCTATTTCCCCAGCTGCTGGGAGCGTTGACTGCTGACAGCTCTCAGCTGAATCCCCCTTGAGCCCTGCTATTAGATGAAGAGAACCTACTTGTCCAAGGTCAATCCCCTTCTTGGACACAGCTCACATCCAATGACTGGTCAACACCCAAATATACAGGACTACAGATTTCCCCTGCTATCTGAAGTAGCTCTTTCCTGCTTTTAGGAAAGAACTACATTCATATGGTAAAGTATCTTTCTGAAAAAGCAAAAATCCTCTTTGGATTCCTTTCCGTTAGCAAGACAGGTACTAAAGTAGGTCTTTCCTAAATGTGATGTGGTATAAGAGGAACTTCTGGAAAGTGGGGGATACCTGCATTCCCCTTGCATCAGTGAGGAGGGGGGCAACACCATGAGAGCACCCAGCTCCAGAACGGCCATCTTCCCTGTGAGATCACGATCCAGTACATTTACTGCACACAAACCAATGATCAGAACTTCTTTCCCAGGACACCTGAGCTGCGATGTGGGGTAGAGCATACATCTTTGTTGTAGCAGACAACTCCAGTTAATCTCCCTATTTCTGAGCGGGGCTCTAATGATTTATCAAATATTTACTTTAGTATCAGTGGTATATCAAAGCATAACAGATATCAGGAGT
Source organism: Suricata suricatta (assembly GCF_006229205.1). NCBI lineage: Eukaryota > Metazoa > Chordata > Mammalia > Carnivora > Herpestidae > Suricata > Suricata suricatta. Next base: position 64,533,831 of record NC_043714.1, read on the forward strand.
ACTTTCATGAGCATCAGGATGGAACCATTTTGCTGATTTCCAAGGAGCAATTGAACTGTCATCAGAGGCTAAGTCAGCTCTTGGCAGAGATCCAGGTCTCAATAAGCACATCCATTAACATTACTTTATCTCCAGGGTCTTGAATGCTCAGGACAGCGTGGACAAGTCTTAATTACCATTCACCAAGTGGCAATTAGGGAGTTTCTTCCCCTTATTTATGACTATACAAGTTTCCCAGAGCATTCCTTCTCGAGTTGGGTCCCTCTGGCCATAGGTTGCCCTCCAGGTGTCATGTTGACAAGTGAACATTCCTGAAAGTTTTCTGGGTGTGAACACCACATGGCACATCACTGCACTTCCTAAAAGTGTAGTGTGTGAGGGGCAGAGCACAACCATCTTAGGGTTTTGGAACTTGTGTGACGTCCACATCTCTGACCAAGTCTCCTCACCTCTGGTCATTGCCAACTATGTGTCTTAGTCTTCACTCCTGAAAGCCATCTCCTGTTCCTGAGAATCCTGCATTTTCTTTAAGGCTTAGATGAAATATGTCCTGCATGCCATTAGTCACAACTGATTACTTCTCCAAGGAATATTAATAGGGGCGCCTGGGTGGCTCAGTTGTTTAAGCATCTGGCTTCGCCTCAGGTCATGATCTCACGATTCATGGGTTTGAGCCCCGCGTTGGACTCTGTGCTGACAGGCTCAGAAGGTGCCTGCCTTCTGATTCTGTGTCTCCTTATCTCTCTGACCCTCCCCTGCTTGTGCTGTCTCTCTCTGTCTCTCAAAAATAAAAAAATTTTTAAAAATGATACCATGAGAAAAAGACAAGGAATACTAATAAATATAAGCCTCTTCAGAAAGCAATTGAACTTTGCACCTGTTCATAATTGTAGATAAAGAAATTTAGCTTCTGAAAGTCTATTGGAAGCAAATAATCCAAAAGGGACACACTGATTTTTCCATATAAAGACACATAAAATTTCGAGGCATAACCATTAAAAACAACTCTAGTTTCTTTTTATTTTTTTCCAGTAGTATTTCAGCATCATCAGGGCAAGGATCATGTCTAGTTACTTCACTTCTATATCCCCAGTATCTAAAACAATGCTTAGCACATGGTAAATGTCCAATTAATATTTAATGAATGAAGAAATGAATCTTCCAATGTGCAGAACATAGTGGGAAAAAATGAAACTCTGTCTTGAGATATAAAGACAGCTTGCTTAAAAGGAGGCTACTCACATATTTCAAGTTGGAAAAAGTCAACATTGGAAAGATACCAAATTCTCTAATAATATATGAATTTACAATGTTTCCCCTCACAAAACAAATTGACATTTTTGTTTTAGAACTTGAAAAATTATTCTAAATTTCAGCTGAAAGAAAGAATAAAATAGCTCTTTCCTTTTTAAAGAGAAGTAGGAGAGGTTTTGTTCTGCCACATGTACCGGCCCACATACATACACACACAGACATCACTGTGGTGTGGAACAAGGTTCCTTGGCCTAATGATGGAAAAGCCTCAGTTCTGTAAGGTATGAAAACCTGAAAAATATTCTTCCCCCAGTTACTGTTAACTGTTCTGTTGAATCTTCCTTTCCCACTGGTTAGCAGCCATTTTAAGCATTACGATTATTAAAACAATCTATTTTCAGTCCAGACCATTCTAAAGCTCTAATCTCAAATTTCGCCTTCCACCCTTCCTCTAGGATAGACTCAGCTTGTGGCTCTGGGCCTCTGAGAGGTGGAGAAATGTGCGAAGTCTTCTCTAAATGTCCTTTCCCTGCTGGCACACTAGTAAAACCCATTCTGTTAGAGCCATAAACCCACATTTTCTGTGGAAACTTCAGCTGCTACTAAAGAAGTTAGTGAACTCCCAATGAATCTATTGTATATCTAGGCCTACCCGTTACCTTCTCAGTGACTCAGAAGGACAATTTTTCTATGCGAGTAAAAATGAAAGCAGAGATTGGTCCTTTTAGCACCTTTCTGAAGATACAGCATGCAACATTTATTCAATTTTTAAAAACCCAAGTGTGAAGAGCAAGAAAGGAATGACATTAAATTATCTACATGTACCATCTCCTCTCTCCTACTGCTCCCAAAGGAGAGAGACATATTACTGGCCCGGTCAATTCGGGATCCTCCTGTATTTATATAGAATATAAGAATAAGAACAAACCGCAAAGGATAATAGAAAACAAAACAAAAGGCCTGATCCAGAAAGGCCAACCTTTAGGGGAAACATAGGGCTGGTTCCGCTGGAGAGAATAGACCTTTTTGAGGTCCATGGAGTGGGGGAAGGAAGAGATTTGAGACAATTGTGAAGTGGGGAAGAGAAATTGAAAGAGAGTGAATACAGGGAAGGGATTTTTAAAGGAGTTTTGCTGGCTTTCAAGAATGCAGCCACCACTTTAGAAACTTCTGCTATCATTGCTTTTTTTTGTGCTAAATATTTTCATTGTTTTTAATTATTTCTAGTTCCTGGACAATTGGCTTTTATGTGACATTGCACAGCTCTGGTTGCAAAGCAGTTGGGTTATATAGGCTACATGAATTCTTTCATTTACCAGACATGCCATCTGTGTATTCTGGTCAAGAAGAATCAGTTCAAATGCTTATGATGCCCTGATGTTGAGACAGTAAAACAATGATCTCTGAATGAACGCTCTGGTGGTTTCCCCAAAAGTTCTGTAAAACAAATATTGCATTGAAGTTATTTTCATCTTTAATAGCCTTGAACTTATCCTCAAAAACCCTAGGTTCATATTCTAGTTTTACTGTGTTAACTGTGCAACCAATCTGTGGACTTCCTGAAATCAGAAAATCTTTTAATGTTGCCAGAAGTGGCAAGTGACCACCTGGGACACATAGGAGAGACTCAATATAAGTGGATAAGTGTGTAAGGCTTCAACCATATCCAAGAAATCCTTTGCTTGTCTTTATAAAGTCCTGGGACAAAGAGCCCTTCTGTTATCATTTTGAATCAATTCTTGAAGAATTTAATTACCTATAATTTGAGCAGGTATGACTCTTCCTTAAGTGGTCATATCAGGTGAAGAGCTGAACTCCCCACACACCCTGAATGCTACCTCAAGTAAGAATAAATATTTTGAGTTTGCTTGAATACATGAAGAAATGAAAGAAGGGAGGAGAAGGGAGAAAGGTACAGGAAGGAAGAGAGAAAGGAAATAATGAGAATTCAAGGCAATTCTTTAGGGGAAAAAATCTATTCCAATAAATCCTTGCTTGAAGTAACCAATCACCATGTCCAAGACACCTGAAAATATTATTTTTTCCCATGTTGGAACATCTTTAGATGTTTTGGGCAGACTCCTCAAATACAGGAAAAAAGTAATACAGAGGCTTACCCACACTTACACCCTTCTCCTTTTATCTCTGTGGTTACTCTTATTTAAATCTATCAGCAACGTGCATAGGAGCACATGCACCCCAATGTTCATAGCAGCATTGTCAACAATAGCCAAAACATGGAAAGAGCCTAAATGTCCATCACCTGATGCATGGATCAAGAAGATGTGGTATATATATACAATGGAGTATTACATGGCAATGAGAAAGAATGAAATCTGGCCATTTGTAGGAAAGTGGATGGACCTCGAGGGTGTCATGCTAAGCGAAATCAGTCAGGCAGAGAAGGACAGATACCATATGTTTGCACTCATAGGTCTAACAGGAGAACAGGAGTAACCTAATGGAGGACCAGGGGGAGGGGAAGAGGGAAAGAGGGTTGGGGAGAGAGAGGGAAGCAAAACTTGAGAGACTATTGAATACTGAAAACGAATTGAGGGTTGAAGGGGAAGGGGGAGGGGGGAAAAGAGGTGGTGGTGATGGAGGAAGGCACTTGTGGGGAAGAACACTGGGTGTTGTATGGAAACCAATTTGACAATAAACTATTTAAAATAAATAAATCTATCGGCAACGATGGACACTTAGTAATGTGCTCATATGAAGAGGCTAGATATGTTTACGGAGGATGATGATTGCTAAACTATTTTTTTCCAGCTGATCAAATGACCACCAGTTTTCCCCTTCTACCTTTTTCTTACATAGGGAAACATCTCCAGTACCTTCTAAAGGTTCCCTGTTCCATCTCTAAGGAGCTTCTCAGTTCTTTCATCATAAATTCCTGGGTGTTCTGAAATATTTTCTCCTCTGAAGTTATAAGTCACAAGTTTCTGATGTTTTTTCTAATCTCTCTCTCAGCATACTGATTCTCTGGAGACAAGTGCCATGGAAATGCTTTTGGATACATAAAAATGCATTTGCTCCTTAGTCTCCACTGACCTCGTTATTCAAAGAGTCAATATCTATAAGGATGGCAGGTGCATTACCTGAAACATGGATTTTTCTTCTCCAAGTATTGTAATTATTGATGTTTTGGACTCTTCCTGCTTTATCCATCATATTAAGGCTATCCTTGAAAAAGTATTGCCTGAGTCTAGAGCTCATAAGTCAACATCAATGATAATAGAAAGCATTTATTAAAGACCATTAATTCCAAAAGCTTTTTGTGTATAAACTTTTCAATCCTCGCTATGACCCCAGGAGATCAGTTCTACTACTATCCCTGCTTTATAAATGAGGAAAATGAGGCACAGAGAGGTTATGTAATTTCTTATTTCGCATACAGCAAATGGTAGAGCAAGGGATTGCAATGCAGCTATTTGCTTACAGATAGCTCCCTACACACTAGAGCATATTGCCTCCAATTGGCAGGAAATGGCATATAGGCAAGATTTTTAACCTGTATATAACCTTCATGAGGCTAACGAGGCCCCTGAGTATTACGTATAAACATGTCTATACACTGATGTGCATACATGTTTGCGGTTATGTGTGCACTTTTCTGAGAAGAGACTACTGATATCATTCAATTCTCAGAATGGTGCAGGGTTTACTAAGAAATGGTTCAAGAACAACACAGTGAAAACACCAGACATACTGTTTGAGATCTAACAGATCGTGGTTTAAATTCTGGCTCTGTCACACACTTTATTAAGCTATTAACAGCTTTAATTTTCTTGGTATGTTATGCAAAGAATAACAGTGGGCAATGGCATAGGGTATTGTAAGAACCAAGTGACATAATACATAACCAGCATCTAGGAGACTGGCTAACACATATATCAAATAAGTACAGGTCCCTTCCTGATCCCTCTGGAAGCCTCTAGGCAAGATGATTCCTCCCCTTTGATCAAGATAAATAGAGATGTCTTTATCTGCTTTCTTTCTCAGGGTCCCAGTGATCTTTCCTATATATTTCCAGGCCAGAGCAACAATTGTGAATATAGGTCAAGGGCACAATTCAGTTCTTTGTTAGACCCAGTTCTCACCTTTACACACATGATATTCAAGTTTTCTCCAGGCTCAGGTGAGTTCTTTTACACATTTTTCTTGGCAGAGGACCAAGTAGGAAAGATAACAACAAAACAACAGCCTAAACCTTGCCATATTTGGGGTGCAATTGATACTTCCTTTTGAAAAATTGAAACCACTCTGAATTTTAAGGAAAAAGCAAGGTAAGTGAAAGAAATTAGAATGTGACTGTATTGTTCTTCTATAGATGCTATTAACAAATTATCACAAATTTTAGTGGCTTAAAATCACACTAATTTGTTATATTTTTGAAAGTCAGAAGTCTAATGTCAGTCTCACTGGGATAAAATGAAAGTATCACCAGGATTGCATTCTTTTCTGGAGGCTCAAGGGGAGAATCTGTTCCCTTATCTTTGTCAGTTCTTAGACACCTGCCTACATTCCTTAGCTTATAGTCCCTGCTATATTCAAAGCCAACAATTGCCAGTCTGGTCTTTCCCACCCTGACTTTGACTTTTCTTCTGCCTCCCACTCTACTTCCACTTCAGGATCCTTGTGATTACTTTGGGCCCATTTGGAAAACCCAGGATATTCTTTGTATTTTAAGGTGAGTTGAGTAGCATTCATAATTCCCCTCTGCTATGTAATCAGGGGATTAGGGATGAGGGATTAGGATATGGAATCTTTGGAGGGCCCTTTATTCTATCTAACCTTCTAAAATTCCCTATTTAAAATTCCAACCCACTCACACCCTCCTGAACTTTCCGATGAGTTTAAGACATAATTGCTGCCATAAAAGTATCATGCACCAGGGACATAGATTTTATGGGATATATGGATCAAGAAGTTAAGTAGACCTGGCCCTGAATACTACTCCTGCCATTTTTAATGTGATAGTCTTTGGAAAGTCTTAGCATATAAGAGCCTCAATTTTTTAATTTGGGAAATAATAATAATAATACATCAACTACACAAGGTTGTTGTGAATATCAAAGAGGATAGTGCATGAGATGTATCTGGCACAGAAACATACATGGCAAGTTCTCAATATTAATTCTCTCTCCAACTTTCGTCTCCCTCCACACTCTAATTCCAATCAAGCCCTTGTTCCACTGCTGGGACTAATGTGAAGTTTTTTGTTTGTTTATGTTTATTGTTGTTGTTGATTTGTTTTTTAACTGTGCTCAAATACACATAACATTTATCATCTTAATCATTATTAAGGATACAATTCAGTAGTGTTTAGTATGCACATATTGGTGTGCAAAAGATCTCCAAAACTTTTTCTGAAACTCAGTACTCATTGAATAATTCTCTATCTCTTCCTCTTCCCAAAACCTGGTAACCACTTTTCTACTTTCTGTTTCTATGCCTCCTATAAGTAGAAGTACACAGTTTTTGTCTGTGACTGACATATTTCACTGAGCATAATGTCCTTAAGGTTTATCCATGTTGTAGCATGTATCAGAATTTCTTTCATACAGTGTTTTTAAGGCTTAATAATGTTCCTTCGAATATTCTATAAATTGTTTATTCATTCATTCATCTATGGACATTGGCCAACTTTTGGCCATTGTGAACCGCTGCTATGATCATGAATATATAAATATCTCTTTTGAGACTCTGCTTTCCATTTTTTCAGATATATATCCAGAAGTGAAATTGCTACATCATATGGTAATCCTCTCTTTAACTTTTTGAGATACTGTTTTCTGTAGTGACTGTACCATTTTCCATTTCCACCAACAATGCAGTCATTCTGTTTTTCCACATCCTTGTCAACACTTGTCAGTTTCTGAGGGTTTTACCCATTCTAATGGGTATAAGGAAATAGCTCATTGTGATTTTGATTGGTATTTTCCTAATGATTTCTGTTTAGGCATCTTTTCATATGTTTATTGGTCATTTGCATATCTTTGGAGAAACTTTTCTTTAAGTCTTTTGGCCATTTAAAAAAATTACTTTTAATGTTTATTTATTTTTGAGACAGACAGAGAGAGAGAAGGAGGGAGAGAGAGGGAGAGGAAGAGAGAGACGGAGACACAGAATGAGAAGCAGGCTCCAGCTCCAAGCTGTCAGCACAGACCCCAATGCGAGGCTTGAACCTACAAACTGTGGGATCATGATCTTAGCTGAAGTCTGAAGCTTGACTGACTGAGCCACCCAGGTGCCCTGTACTTTGCCCATTTTAAAAATTGAGTTATTTGTTTTCTTGTTGGTGAGTTGTGAGTATTATTTACATATTCTCTGTAGTAACCTCTTATCATATAGATGGTTTGCAAATATTTTCTTCCTTTCATTCCAAAGGTTGCCTTTTGACTCTGTTGATTGTGTCCTTTGGTGCAAAGAGACTTCTAATTTTTATGTTGCCCAGCTTATATGTTTTATCTTTGTTGCCTGTGCATTTGATATCATATCACTAATGAGAATTATAAGTCCTCCTTTAACTCTAATACACCCATGCACATACATAGGCACATGCATGCTCGCACATGCGCACACATACACACACACACACTCATAAGAGCTGAGCATTTAAAAAAAAGCATTGAAGAAATCACTAAATTCACTACCACCAAATAGAAGAGCAGACCAAAACAAATAAACAAACCAACAAACCAGGGGACCCGAGTGGCTCAGTTGGTTAAGTGTTGGATTCTTGATTTTGGCTTAGGTCATGATCTCATGGTGCATGAGATCAAGCCCCATGTAAAGCCCTGCATCAGGCTCTGCACTGGGCATGGGCCTGCTTAAGATTCTCTCTCCCTTTCCTTCTGCCTTTCCCCTGCTCATGGGCACACATGCTCTTTCTCTTTAAAAAAAATCCAAAACAAAACAAAAAATAAAAACAAAAAGAAAGAAACTTGTCTACTTTTTTTTTTAGAAATCTCCTTCCGTCGTGATCAGAAATGTGCCACCTTCATTTCTTATGCTGTCTTCTCCTTGGAAATAAACACAAGGGAATAAGAGCAGCTGTGCTATAATCCTGGCAAGAACAAGGAAGTCGGAGCCCGTAAATCAATATTCTTGCAATTAACTAGCTGTTTGACCTTAGGCAAATCATTTTCCCTTTTTAGGTCTCATGCATTGTATCTGGGATCCTTTGCACCTTTAATGCTTTGTGCCCACTTAATTTTTCACATGCAGGATAAAAGACTATATCCTTGGTCTTATCTTGTGACACCATAGTTGGTGGGTTTACTAGCAAACAAATAACCCTCTGATGGCTCTCTAGAGTATAATGTCCCTAATGGGGTGAGCGACAATGGAATTTTCTAGTCAGTTGTTAAATCTTTTATTATGGTCTTCCCACACCCAGTGCCAATTGATGGGTATCAAGACAGAGAGTTCAAAGCTGATTTGTGACCCCCTTGATGTCGGCAGGTATGTCCCCTCATAGTCATTCCTAGCTTCCAGACCTCTTCCTCCAGCTCTTTTGAGTAGTTCTGCAATTTTATCATTGATCAATTGCCTCACCTTGGGTTTACTCCCTGTCTTGGACCAAACCACCCTTTCTTAGAGTCTAGTTTTACACCTGTCCATCTAAGACTGCCAACTCACACCCATCCACTCTCAGAGATACAGACTCTTTCCTGTATTTTTTCTGTCTGAGATTAGTGGAAACTTTACACAAAAAATCAATGTCTGAAGCAAATCTGATCCACTCAAATTCAGAGTTCTCCTTAAAATCTAATATTCTAGATCCCAGGTGGGGCCAGAATCACATAATAATCATGATTTTAGCTCACTATTCCCACAGATAACTTGATTGATGCTATCTGAGCTAGTTTATTTTATAATTAGAAGTTTTTCTCAAGAAAAACTTGATGAGCCAATTTTTATTTCAATACATTCCTAGTTTGTTCTTGTTTAAAACTACTGTGGCAGAACTTATAGTGGGTGGTGACAGGTGTGCAATAAATAGAAATAACAGATAATGCTCCAAGCATTTTCATTTGTCTGTAATGTGTTATCACACTTAAGTTTGAAAATGAGAAGGTCTGATGTTAGGAATTAGTAATAATCGAACTCTAAAGTCACAGAAAACACACACACACACACACCCTAAACCTAGAAGACTATTAAGGAAACTTCCCATTTCCAAGTTTTCCTGTGTATCCACATACATGTACACACATATGAGCACATGCTCTTAGACACACACACAGACATATATACATTTCTTTACCTGAGGAAACATACACACTTCTACATCATGACACTAAGTGCCAACTTAAGTCAAGTCACTTTTATTTCAGCAAGTTTGTCGTAAAATACATTTTTTTCCAGTAATGGAATAAATACAGACACTCAAACCTATAACCAGGCAATGACATCCTTTGATACCTACTAATTTCAAAATGCCATTACCGGGGTCCTGAATGTGGAACTAGATCTCAATTTGGGAGCAATGCTGTGCTGAAGATGGGTCTGGCCCCGTGCGATTGTTGCATTTCTTTTTGATTTAAATTTCTAGTCTGACTCTAACATATTGGAGAAGACAGATACTGACAGAAGAGGAGGCAAGGAGAACATTGGGGCAACCCCCAAATGAGGCGGGGTTTAGCAGTAGACGCCACAGATTTTGACTGCATACTAGGAAGCACGTGAGATAGAAGCTTACAACCCCCAAGAAAGGCAAATCAGGCCTTTGTGACCACCTGCAAAGACACAACTATGACAAACAAAGACCAATCACAAGGGCAACAAAAATGAAAAGATCAGTTTATTGCTTTGAAGCTGACATCATAATCAGAAACATACATCACAGAAACATTGTGCTATATTTCCTAAATACAGAAAGACTAAGTATATTGCTAAGTCTGATCCAATTGACCAACGGTGGAATTTAGACTTCTAAGACTTCCTGTATTTTCTATCATGCTAGTTGGTTAAAGACTATGAAGTAACTTGAATGCTATGCTGAAAGCATTTCAACTTCGTTCAGTAGGCAACAGGGAGCCACTGACATTTTTTGAGCAATAGACTGATATATTATCACCTTTTGGTAACGTCTTTTCACTAATAAATTTGGTTTGTTTTGGTCCCAGGAGGAGAAGTATACTGTGGTTAATCTTTTCAAATCCTTTTTTAAGGAATAGGGAGATACTAAATGTATAAAAATACAAACAACTAAAAACAAACAATACATAGAATATGTTTCCAGTAAGTAAATAGTAAGTAAGTAAATAAATAAATCCAGAGAAACAAGAAGCATGAGTCATAAAAATCATAGCCAACCAGAGGTTCAAATAATTTTTTCCCTACAAAAGCTCTTGATAAATGGTCAATAAATGTTAAGTGGGGTATTATTTTGTAGTTAATTTCCCTCGTTTTCGAGTTTGCTCTTCTGAGTGATTTCACCAACTACTTTATAATTGCGGCATGTAGGAACATATCCATAATCTTTTTCTCCTACAGCATGAGGATAGTGCAAAGATCTTGCTTCAAATTTCTAAGTGATTTACTGGAAGACCTACGAGACGGTTCTGAAAATACAACGCAGATCTCCTGAGCTTTCTACTTTTTTAAAGTTAGCAGTTAGTGATGAAAAGGAACATTCAATCTGAATGAAAAGTAACATACAGGGGCACCTGGGTGGCTCAGTTTGTTGAGTGTCTGACTTCGGCTCAGGTCATGATCTCACAGTCCACGAGTTCAAGCCACATGTCAGGCTCTGTGCTGACAGCTCAGAGCCTGGAGCCTGCTTCAAATTCTGTGTCTCCCTCTGTGTCTCCTCCTTGCTTGCTCACACTCTGTCTCTGTCTCTGAAAAACAAACATACATAAGTAAATAAATAAATTTTTAAAACATACCATACGTATGATTAAAAAAATTCACAGTCCAATGAGCTCTGTTAGGTACCAAAATTTACATTTATTTTTTTTCTGCAATGCTAATAATTTAGCATTCTATTAACACTACATTAAAATGAAGCCTTTGTTTTATCTTTCCTGTCTTGGTGGAAAACTCCCTCTCGGCCTGCTGATTTTTGACAACCTGTTGGAAGGTAATGATAACACAGATTTTCCTCCGAGCCATATGACAGCACAGCTTCCTGACTACCTTGTGTCTGGCTAAACAAATCATTTGCACTTTGCCTGATTTGTTTCCATGCTTGTAAGTCAACTGCAATTTGTTCCTTCCCATGGTTAAATGAACACGTGGTCATCAGATGCAGTCCTTCCTGTGTGAGAACCATAAATAATACGTTTCTGAAGTGCAACACATAAATATTTTACTAACCACAATATAGGTAGTAGGATAAGGCAGAATGAAAGTGGTGAAGATTTCCTACAAGTTCATTATTACAGGATGTAGAGGCCATGCTATGGTTTGCTGTGTTCATTAGGCTCCTTAAGAAACTTTCTCATCTGAAGAAACATAGTAACATAAGCCTGAGCCTCTCAATTCCTTGATGTATCGGGTTTCCATTTGCTTCCTGGTTGAGTCTGGATGTAATAATATATATCATCAAGTATTCCCAGGCCTGGGAATTCACTCACTGCCATTTTTTTTTCCCTACATAGCAGTGTTACCTCCTGGGCAAATTAAGAGCCACTGTAGAATAATGAAGTGTATACTGAAAATAAATTCTTCTCGTTGCCGCTGGGCCAATCCCCTGAAACTATAAAAAGGGGAAAAAATAGGCAGAGATTTGAGGGGGAGGGCATGGGGATGCTAATGAAGAGTAGTACTGTAAACATAATTCTTCTCTTCTCCAAGTTAAAAAATTTTGTTTAAAAATATATTCCCTCTGGCCCAAAAAAGCTATTTCCCCTGTCCTGTGGTTTCTGTTCCATAGGTGTCCTGAAAGTAATTGGGTATTTAAAGAATCTCAAAAAATTGCCGATCACAGAGCCAACCGCCTCTTGGTACTTTTCCTCTGAGGCTCTTATTAATTTTTAATCAGCTTGCTGCTGTTTCAGGTCTTTAGGACTCCTGTAAGTAAAGGAAAACGCCGGGTGGGTGGCAGAGGAGGAGAGAACAAATAAATGCAGAGGGAAACGGGCTCTCCAGAACGCAGAGACAAAGGCTGGTGTGGTTTCCAGAGTTAAAGCAGTTGCCAGGGAGAAAACCACGCCCTCAGCTAGGACACAGGTGAGCATAAGAATCTCATTTCTCTCCAGCTGCTTGACTAGTACAGACCTTGTGCATTCTTCTGGCCTTTTTTCCCAAAGATGAATGGCACTCCTTTTGTTCTCAGAAAGGCATAATGACTTGATCCTCTAGGAATTTTTCTACTTTTTCTAAGCGATGCATAAATCCTGCCCTTGTCTCTAAGGCCCTCTCTCATTGTTCTTCACCTGGAAAATCTTGCACAATGTCTAGCATACAGTAGGATGTCAGCACATGCTTGTGCAGTTAATGTTTCTCTCTAGTGTGAAGGTGCTATTTTAGACCATAATGAGGATCTTGGTCATTTCTAAGGGCCTTTATCAATGTCCCTTCTGACCCTCGAGTGGGCGTGCCAGGTGGCAAGCAGGCTGCACTGGGATTCTTGATTCTGATGAGAAGGTAGTTCCTGTAAATGCACTTCTTCTTTTTTCCACTTTATAGACCGTTGGGTAGTAGAAACCATAAGCAGGAGACACCCACTTGGCAACACAAGACTAAAAGGCAGGGGACAACGATCTGACAAGAGCAACCATATGTTTCTCTTTTCATTCTTTCCATTAATTGGGGTATAAAGATACTCCTCCAGAACTGAAGTTAAATTTTAAAAGACTTTGGAATAATGGGCATTTTTATTTTAATTTATTTGTCTACTTATGTGTTTGCTTGTTTATATTTTAGTTATTGGTCAAGCTCAAAATAATTATTTTATAGTATATAGAAAAAATGATATTCTAGAAAACACTTAAACATTACCTCCTTAAGAAAATCTGCTTAAGAGTGAACTAGAGTGAACTTTTGGGGAGAATACTTAAAATAAGAGGATGATTTTTCCTTTTGCTTCTATATTGAGAGCAAAGACTTTTTTTTAGAGAGAGAGTGTGCACACGTGCAGAAGAATGGGGCAGAGAGAAAGAGAGAGAGAGAGAAAGAGAGAGAGAGAGAGAGAGAGAGAGAGAGAGAGAGAGAGAGAGAGAGAGAGAGAGAGAATCTTAAGCAGGATCCACGCTAAGCCCAGAGCCTGAAGCAGGGCTCCATCTCATGACCCTGGGATCATGACCTGGGCCAAAATCAAGAGTCAGATGCTCAACTGACTGAGTCACCCAGGTGGCCCTAGCAAAGGCTTTTTGTTTACCTATTTTGTTTTGCTTTGTTTTCAAGTCCATAGCTATAGGAATGAGTGGAATAAATAGTTTATGGTTAGAACACATTAAATTTCTATGGGTGAATGTGGGACAGAGGGAAGGAGGGAGGAAAGGGTGGGTGAGGAAAGAGAGCTATAGGGGGTTCATTCTCCCCCAAGAATATGCTATGAACAGGCCACCTACTCCTGAGAAACAGAAGGCTTAACATGACACAGGACATAAAAAGAAAGTCTAGAAATTGTCAAATATTGATCATGTATTTAAGCTGGGAAGACCTCACATGAGGGTTTTTCAATTTTATCTCCTTGGTTGGAAATTAAGTAGCAGTTGAAGGTTTCACGGAGGCATAGGTGACATAGGAGAAGTCGCACTACTAAATGTGTCCAATTTGACACATTTTGAAGTGTGCATATGCCTGTGAAACTATCACCACAGTTAAGATAATGAACATATCCACCCCTCTCCAAAGTTTCCTTGTGCCTCTTTGGAATTTTCCCCACATGTCTGTCTCCACGCCAGGCTCCAGACAACCACTGATCTGGTTTTTTACTACAGAGTTGTTTGCATTTTCTGGTATTTTATGTAAATAAGATCATGCCATATATACTCTTTTTTTTTGGTTGGCTTCCTTCACTTAGAGTAATTACATCAATAACCATCACCGTCTATGTGCATTAATAGTCCCTGCTTCTTACTGCTCAGTATTATTGCCTTTTATGGCTATAATGTGTATGTAAACTTGCATCTACTCCACATCCTTACAAACCCTTGATAGGATCACTCTTTTCATGTTAGACATTCCACTGGAATCTTGTGGTTTCAATTTTCATGACCTTTATGATTAGTGATGTTGAGAATCTTTTTTATATATTTCCCGTTGTAACATATCTGTTCAAGTACTTGACTCATTAATTTTCAGGGCTTTGTTTTCTTATTAAATTTTTGAGTCATTTGTATACTCTGGAGAGAAATCTTCTATCTGATTCGAGATATAAACTATTTTCCCCCAGGCTGTGACTTGTCTTATATTCTTTTAACAGTATCATTTGAAAAGAAGTTGCTAACTTTTGATGACGTCCAAATTTATAACTTTTTCTTTGATAAAGATTATGGTTTTGGAGTCACATGGAAGAAATCTTTGGGGTGCCTTGGTGGATCAGTTGGTTGAGAGTCCAACTCTTGATTTCAGCTCCTGTTGTGATCTCACAATTTGTAGAATTGAGTCCCACATTGCGCTCTACACTCACAGCTCAGAGCTTGCCTGGGATTCTTTCTCTCTCTTTCTCTCTGACCCTCTCCTCTCTTTCAAATTAAATATATAAACTTTAAAAAAAGAAATTTTTGGTTGATCCAAAGTCATTAAAGCTTTTTCCAATCATTTTTCTAGAGATGTTATAGTTTTAGGTTGTGCTCTATAATCCATAGTGACTTATTTCCATACATATGCAGAAGCATGGATTCAGAGCATGGGTTGAAGTTCATGTGTTTAGCAGTGAACTATCAGTTGTTCCAACAAGACTTCTTTCCTCCAGTGCATTTTCTTTGCACTTTTTTCCCCCAGAATTCAAATGACTAAATATGTGTGGGTCTAATTCTAGATGTTCTATTCTGTTACATTGATACATCTATCTTGAGCTAAACCCCTCCAGACTATCCTGATTACTCTAGTTTTTTTGATAACTTTTAAAAACTAGAAGATTCAGTTCTCAGACTTGTTCTTTATCAAAGTCATTTAAGGTACTCCCTGTACTTTGCATTTCCATATGAATTTTAGAGTCAGATTTCTGCATTAAAAAATATGAGGATGTCTTACAGCACACGGTAAATATACTGTTTTTTTTCCTAATCATGTAAATCATGTAGATGTATCACTAATAATATCCTTTTGTGGTGGATATCTTTTTAGCTGTTTTGGAAGGAAATTTTTTTTTCCTTAGGCAAAGTCATACTGCAGCAATGATTAACCCCAATATCCATGTGGCTTACAATAACCAAAGCTCACTTCTATTGCAAGGTGGTAGACAAGTTCTACGCCATATTGTTTTCTTTTCAGAAGGAGCAAGACTCTATTTGGTCAGTGCAAGTCTTATGACAGAGGAGGGAAGAGAGATGGTCTTACCACTCAATGGTTCTTAAATTTTTGCTGAGAAACCACATGTCACATCCATCCACACTTCATTGGATAAAGCCAGACACACGGGCAAACCTGATGTCAATGGAATGAAAAGAAAAATTCTCTCTGAAAGAGGGCAAAGTAGGAAGAGAGATATAATTGTTTCTAACAGAAAAAAATCTATCCCAGATACAAAATACCTCTTTCAATTGGCCACTTTCAGAATTGTGTGTCTGTCTGTGAAGGGACAGGATTGATTTAATGTGGAATACATTTTTTATGTGAAGAATTAGGTAGCCCACTTGTTTTGCCATGTGTGTCTGTTCCTCCTTTTCTCCCCAGCCTCACTCTGAACTTCAGTTAAGAGGCCTTTGGGTTGGCTACTTTGACTTCATAGCCTGGTTTCACATAACACATTTCTCAGGGAAGTGGCACTACTATTTCCTGTGTCGTTATTTTGCCCATCAATTTTATTCCTTTTCTTCACTTATTTAATATTTACTCAGAGATATTTACAGAAAATTTACAAACATATGTAATCCAGTAAATAACCAGTTCTCCCTAAATAGAATTAAACCTAAGTGAGATAAGAGAAGTGGCTTGTCTGGAATCCAATAGGATTATTACCATAAAAGCCATCATTAATTGAGTGTTCACTGTGTGCCCACCATAATTCTAAAAGGCTCACCTGCATTTTCTCATTTAATGCTTCCAGAATGCTATTAAGTAGATGCCATTGTTATAATGTGAATAACAGTGAGGGAATAGGTGTACAGAGATGTTAAACAACTTGTCTAAAATCTCACAAGTATTGATTTGGAGTCTTGATTCAAATCCAAGCCTATCCGACTCCAGAACCTAAGTCTACAGCACTGAGATTCAAGAAGATGACCTTCAAACAATCTCAGAGTTCTTAATTGACAACCCCTAGGATTTTTTAAATGAGCAAAGCTGGCATTTTAATATCAAAGGGAAACAATACATTTTCTATGAAATCACTTGCCTCTGGACAAGGGAGGCTTGTGATCTCAGGCTCATTTTGGGGAAATTGCAGTGGGGATGAGTAAACAATCTAAATTATAGCACATTATAAAGCAATGTATAGAAGCATTACTTTAAAGTTCAGATAGAAACTAGAATTTATCTAAATGAGCTGTGATTAAGATTTGCTGGCTGACACAAAGCCATTTAACAAATATTAGTTGCATCACAATTTAATTGTAACTTCATTCCACTTAAAAGGAAGAAGATCTTAAAATCTGCAACAAAATACTAGAAAATGAAATCCAGTAGCAGATTAAGAGGATTATACATCCTGACTAAGTGGGGTTTATTCCAGGAATGTAGTAAGAAATCATTCAATGTAACAAACCACACTAATAAAATGAAGAAACACACACACACACTCATCTCAATTCATGAAGAAAAAAGCATATGACAAAATATAACACCCTTTTATGATAAAAACACTGAATACACTAAAAAGAAAATACAACTCATTCCACATGACATATTGATGGAAACCACAAGTAAAACCACATTCAGTGCTGAAATACTGGACATTTTCCTTTCCCTTAAGATCAGGAACAAGACCAGGGTACCTGGGTGGCTCAGTTGGTTGAGCGTCTGACTTCAGCTCAGGTCATGATCTCATAGTTTGTGAATTCGAGCCCCATATCAGGCTCTGTGCTAACAATTCAGAGCCTGGAGCCTGCTTCCAATTCTGTCTCCCTCTCTCTCTGCCCCTCCCCTGCTTGGGCTCTGCTCACTCTCTCTCTCCCTCCCTCAAAATTAATAAACATTAACAAAATTAAGAATGGGAACAAGACAAAGATGTCTGCTTTTGTGATATTTATTCAACATTGTATGGAAGTTCTAGCCAGAGAAATTAGGTAAGATTAAAAAAAATCAACCAAAATGGAAAGAAAGTAGTAAAATTATGTTTTTCCCATTTGATATGGTCTTATACATAGAGAATCTTAAAGAACCCACCAAAAAACACATTAGATCTAATAAATTATTTCAGCAAAGGTTTGTAGGATAGAGACCTGACAAAAACCTGTTGTGTTCTTATACTGTTATAAAGACCAACCCAAAATGAAATTAAGAAAACAATTCCATGTGTAATTATATCATAAAGCGTGATGTTGGCATCCAGGTAGACATACTGATAGATAGGGCAGACTAGAGTCTGGAAATAACTTCTTTATTACTATGGACCAAAGACAGCTGAGTAGTATACATGTGAACCTGAGGACTTCTGCATTCCCAAGACTGCAATATCAAATTCTTTAATCAGAATGTTAGTAATGGATGAAACTATAATATCTATAATGTCTTTTTATCCAGTGATATTTCGGATGTGCTAGGTTGAGCCCTGGCACTTGTGAAGAGTTGCTTGGAAGCTGTCTAGAGAGAGAGGGGGGAGGGGAAGGAAAGTCCCGGTGGCTCTGTCTCACCACAACCACTTCAGCCAGAATAGTTACATTTTCATCTGTTTTGTTTATTTATTTTTAAAAAATAGGGGCACCTGGTTGGCTCAGTCGGTTAAGCCTCCAACTTAGGTTCAGGTCATGATCTTACGTTCATGGGTTTGAGCCCCGAGTTGGGCTCTGTGCTGACAGCTCAGAGCTTGGAGCCTACTTCCGATTCTGTGTCTCCCTCTCTCTCTGCCCCTCCCCACTCATGCTTTGTCTCTCTCTGTCTCAAAAATAAATAAAACATTTAAAAAAATTTAAAAAAATTTTTAAATGTTTATTTATTTATTTTGAGAGAAAGAGATCAGGGTAGGAACAGAAAGAGAGAGAGAGAATTCCAAGCAGGCTCCATGCTGTCAGTGCAGAGCCTGATGCAGGGCTTGATCTCACAAACTGTGAGATTATGACCTGAGCCAAAATCAGGAGTCATGTGATTAACCAACTAAGATACCCACGTGTCCCCAACTATTTTATTTATTGTGTCTCTCCACACAATAACCTTTGACAAGGTTTTGATAAACATGTCAAAATTTACATTAAATTTTTTTAAAATAAATTCAAGAGTTCCAGGAGTTCAAAAGGGCCTGAATAGAAGCCTCTCTCCTATTTACCTTTAATCCCAATTATATTATCTTTGAAAGTAATGAGTGATGGCTGCCTTCCTTAATGCTATTAGGACCTATAATTTTGTACCATATAGAATTTGCAACACACTTAACTGTTTCTTTTCATTTTTATTTAAACTGTAATTTATCCAGTGTTATATTAGTTTCAGATGTACAGTATGATCCAACAATTCTATGCATTTCTCAGTGCTCATAACAATAAGTGCACCCTTAATCCCTTTATCTATTTCACACATTCCCCTGTCCACCTTCCCTGTGGCAACTACCAGTTTGGTTTTTGTATTTAAGAGTTTATCTTTTTGTTTGTCTCTTTTCTTCTTTGTTCATTTGTTTTGTTTCTTAAATTCCATAAGTGAAATCAAATAGTAGTCATCTTTCTGTGACTGACTTCTTTCACTCAGCATTATACCCTCCAGGTCCACTGATATTACAGATGGCAAGATATGTGTGTGTGTGTGTGTGTGTGTGTGTGTGTGTGTGTGTAGTTGGGTTGCTTCCATATCTTGGATAACGCTAACACTTTTTATGATGTACATATACCTGTAATATTGACAGTGCAATTAATAAGGTTCCTGTTTTTCCAAATACAAAACTGAGATAGAGAACCAGGTGGTAGCCAAGCTAAAAACCAAATTCAAGTTTATTTCACTTGAATTTAGTGATTTTGGCATCTGGATCTCTAGAACTGAGTATATTTTCTTTTAAAATACTTAAAATGAAATCTTCTGGGGCTTTGGAATAGGGCATAAATAATGGAACACTAATATGTAATACTTGCTAAAGCCCACTTTGTCTTTATGGATTTTTAGAATATAATTTGCTACTACATAGGTTTTTGCACTGAGTTAAGTAGTGCCTTTCCAAATTTGTCTATCCAAAACTTGTGAATGGAACCTTAGGTAGAAGTAAAGATATTGTAGATACCGTCAAGATGAAGTTACATTGAATTAAGGTGGGCTGTAAATTCAGTAAAGTTGATGTCCTTACAAGAAGAGAAAAATTTGAACATACAGACATTGATGCACAGGGGAGAAGGACAAGAAAAGACAGAGGCAGAGACTAGATGATGCAGAGATAAGACTAGGAATTCCAAGGATTTTCTGCATCCATAAGAAGCTAGAAGAAGCAAGAAGAATTCTCATCAGCAAGCTTGGGGGCAGTGGGGCAGCCATGAGACTGCTGACACCTTGATATCAGACTTCTAGCCTCTAAGCCTGTGAAACAATACCTTTCTGTTCTTTTTAGCCACCCATTCAGGCCGATGCCCTAATTAGGGAACTAAAAGTGGATTTGTTTGGAAGAATATCTAGTTCCATTATCACTTCAATGGTCCCTGGAGTGAAATGGCTTCAAAATCTGAGAAGCATTAGTTAGTTTTCCTCAGCGCTTCAAGGGGAGGGAGTTTTTACTAAATGTGGATAAGAATGACATTAGAAAATAAGGAAGTTCTCCACAGGAGCCCATCCACCAGTTTAGTGCAAAGAAAGCAAGTATTCAAAATTAGAGAGCTTGGATCTGTGAAAATTAGTGAAAGAAACCTCACTAAAATAGAATCAGAAAGACAGCAGGGGGCGCTCTACACCCTACCGCTCCTTGTCAATTGCAAACTTAACAGAAAAACTTAACCCTTAAGCAATTACTACTTTAGCCACTGCTTTACTTTCCCAGCTGGAGGAAGAAAGGTTTTCCTTCTCCCCTAGCAATAGCCCAGCCAATGAGAGACCGTCACAACTCAGCCAATGAGAAGCCACCATACTTCAGAGTCCCACTGTCTTCCAATGGACGTTTTGTTTACAATATCCCTCTTACCTCACCCTTTTCTCTCCTTTGTTTTCCTAACTTGCTCAGAGCTTGCTATAGCTTGCTTTCTCAAATTGCAATTCTTTGCAACTCTTAAATAACCCATTTTTGCTGGTAAAATAACTGACAGCTTTGTTTTTTAAGGTTTACAGATCTCACTCTTAATTTGTAACCGTCCAAAACTGAGACTTTGTGACAGGCTTTTACTTTCCCCAGGCAGGCCATTTCTCTCTCCTATAAAAAGAGAATCTTTTCCAGATCTGCTAATTTTCAAAGGGATAGTGAGTATCTGAGAATAAAGTGATTGTGAAAACATTTTGAGCCATCTAAACTGTTCAACCCATTGTCACAATGACAAAGGATGGCTAAAATAAGTCAAACTGATTGTTTTATTTTTCAATTACATCAGCTAGAATCTTTAAATATGGAGTGAAGAAATCAAATGGCTATTTGTTTCCAAAGTTTAGCTTTCTATCCTTTTCCTAACCTAACTGCAGAGACTATAACAACAACAACAAAATTCCATGTTCTGCTTTTCTATTAACCTAGCTTGTCAAAGCTTCCACTACTCCAGAAAACAATACCGACCAAGCAGTGCAGTGCCATTCTAACCCTCAAAGCAGGGAGTCAAAATTACTCTTCATCATTGACTGAAATGGGAGATTAGCTATTGTGAATACAATCAAGGCAAGTGGCCACTCGCTTTCTTGCTTTCAGATCCATTCCCTGCTCTTTCCTTGATCTGTATCATGGGAAAGCAGGCCCTTAAAAACTACAGGGATATGGGGCACCTGGGTGGTTCAGTCGGTTGTATATCCGACTCCAGCTCAGGTCATGATCTCATAGCTTGTGAGTTCGAGACCCATGTCGGGCTCTGTGCTGACAGCTCAGAGCCTGGAGCCTGCTTTGGATGCTGTGTCTCCCTCTCTTGCTGCCCCACCCTCCCCCTCAAAAATAAATAAACATTAAAAAAAACAAAACTATGGAGCTGTTAGAAGATCCAGTATACAGCCCTAGTGGCTGACTGAAGGAAAGGCAGAGAGATGGGGTATCTCTCCCTTTCTCTGCTCTGGTTGGTGTCTCTTTATGGCTCAAGGACCTTTGGTCTCTCTTCAAATACCTCTCTCCTTGAGCACAGTTCCTGCCAGGATCACTGTGAATCAAGCTTCCAGTGTTTTGTTCGGGCTCCTGTTCTGGTATCACCCTCCCCCACCTTCCCCACATTATCCCTCAAGCCCTGATGATGGAAGTCGCCTCCTAGAGTTTCTAATTTCATTTTTCACCTTCCTTTTTCTTCTTTCATCTCTTCCAGCATCCTTGTAAGTAATTCCCTGTATTAATGTCCCTCTATTTAATTTATTTGGTGTGGTTTTTGTTTTCCTGGATGGACCCTTATTGAATCAGTAAGTTAAATTAGTTTGTCTCTGCATGGAAGAAGACATAAATATTTCCAAAATTTTTTCTGATTGTCTAGCCTTAGAAAAGATTGATTGCCCTTAATACATACCATAGTATGGAAAACTACAGCCACGTGATTAATTTGCTCTGATATAAATGCATGTAACACTAGGGGCACGTGAACATGTCTTTACTTTTCTCCTTTCTCTAGAGTGTGTTTGGAGACACTTATGAAAACAAACTTTTCAGAGGTGGCGGGGGTGGGTGGTAGGTAATGGAGCAGGGATGGACGGAATGTTCAGTTTTAATTGGGAGTTTGCTATGTTTCTGTATATAATCCCAGTGCACCTTCAGTCCTAACTAGTGAACTAGTGAACTCTTCCTTGTCCTACAAAATTCTGCTCAGACACTACTAGCTCCTCACAGAACTGCATGCTCTCCTCTTCTTCATGATCACACAACTCTACATTTTCTAGCCTCCTGTGTTGGTAGGTATCACCATGTGTCTCAGTTCTAGGCATGGAATGGATTTTTTAAAAAATAGTTTATTGTCAAATTGGTTTCCATACAACACCCAGTGCTCTTCCCCACAAGTGCCCTCCTCCATCACCACCATCTCTTTTCCTCCCTCCCCCTTCCCCTTCAACCCTCAGTTCATTTTCAGTATTCAATAGTCTCTCAAGTTTTGCGTCCCTCTCTCTCCTCAACTCTCTTTCCCTCTTCCCCTCCCCCTGGTCCTCCATTAGGTTTCTCCTGTTTTCCTGTCAGACCTGTGAGTGCAAACATATGGTATCTGTTCTTCTCTGCCTGACTTATTTTGCTTAGCATAAGCATGGAATGTAATATTACTTCCTAGTGATACTACCCGTTCGGGACATAGTTCATAAAAATCTCTTGAGTTGGCTTATACCTATGTCTTTTTCCCTTCTGCCTGCTGGCAAGGAGAAACAAGGGTGATTTGGAGAGCACTATGTTGAAGATTACACAGCCCCCGTCAGTCTGGGTCCCTGAAATATGCCATGGTGAAGAGTCAATCTACAGACCCACTCTTTCACTGATACTGTTACATGAGCCAAAATAAACTTATGTGGGGCTATCATATATCTGGGGTCTATTAATTATAGCACCTAGCATGTTTCTAACCAATATACTCCCTCCCAAAGTCTTTCTTTTTTTAAAAAAAATTTAAATGTTTATTTATTTTAGAGACAAAGCACAAGTGGGGAAGGGGCAGAGAGGGAGGGAGACATAGAATTCCAAGCAGGCTCCAGGCTCTGAGCTGTCAGCACAGAGCCCAATGCGGGGCTCGAACCCATGAACCATGAGACCATGACCTGAGCCGAAGTCGGATGCTTAACCGATTGAGCCACCCAGGCGCCCCAAGTCTTTCTTTAACCTCTGCAGAAGTAGTAGTTTCCTGTCTTAGGTATCTCATTTATACCTCTGGTTGCCCTTATCAAACTGGATTAGAAATAACTCTTCATAATATTTTCTCTCTCTCTCTCTCTCTCTCTCCAGAACATGAGTTTTACAAAGAGAGGGAGAGGCCCTCATTTACCTTTGTATTCCCAGTGCCAAGCATTCGGTATAGAGTGTACAACGTCTCAAGAATTGTATGTTGAAGCGAATGGACTGGAATTGGAGTCCTACCTGGTCTCTTTCCTTCTCCCATCCTTCCTAGGATGAAAATCTTGTCCCTGTTACCCTGACCTTTTTAAACCAACTTCCACTATTTGCTGCCAAACATATCACCCCATCCATCTACCCATCTACCTGAAATTTTGAGACCTCTATATGTCAACCATCCCTCGGTTCCTCACGTCTCTACCGAACCATCACATCTCTGAGCCTCATCTAGCTTCATGATGGCCCACGGACTGTAGTCTCATTGAAGTATTGCTTATAATCTCCTGGGGGATAAAAAATAAGTATGATGTTTTTATGAGCACGTGATAAGATCTCCCTGAATTCATACTCTGAGCGGTGTTGTTTATTTAATTGAAAGAATGATATTATCAAACTGAAAACCTCTGATTTCGAAATTTAACCATTGTTAGTTATAATCCAGGATTAAACAGACTAACAACCCTGAAAACCCATGAGTCTCATGATCAGAACAAAGGTCAATTCATTGAAATACAGTTTGGGGGGATATTTTAGCTGTGGAAGAACAAGAAACATAGAAGGGCAGAATGTGTCTTTCTATTCTTTATTCAACTAGACGGTAAATTATTAATACCTATTTACCTCACTGGTACTTTGACATTAAGAATTGTACAGATTCCTGTGGCACCTGGGTGGCTTAGTTGGTTAAGCGCCCAACTCTTGGTTTTGGCTCAGATCACAATCTCAGGGTTTGTGAGTCAGAACCCCATGTTTGGCTCTGCACTGACAGTGTAGAGCCTACTTGGGAGTCTCTCTGTCACCCTCTCTTTCTGCCCTTCTCCCACTTGTGCAGTCTCTGTCTCTCTCAGAATAAATAAAACTTGAAAAAGAAGGAATTGTACAGATTCCTAATCTATTCCATTGGAAAATAACTGAGTCAAAAAAATATCAGGACTGGAAGGTGCCTTTCAATTCGTGTATGCTAGTGGTCCCTGCCATGCTGAAGAATGTGAACTTTTGAAGCACATTTTCAAAGTTGTGGGTGCGTGCACGTGCGCGCGCGTGCACACACACACACACACACACACACACACTTTAAATACAATTTCAATGACTTAGTATTCTCTGGAGGACATCCACGATTTCTCATCCATCCACGGAAGCCCATTAATGAAATCCTGTGTGCACTAACAAAGACGTGTGGATATCAGCTACGAAGTTTACTCCCTGTAATGGTAAGGGGCAATAAATGCCACATTATAAGTTTATCAATTTTTCCAAGTTAAATTGCTATCCTACTAGGCTACTCACTAGGCTTATAGAAAAGTCCATCTCAATCTTCATTAAGAAGGCTACCACATCCATTCCCCCAGGATTTTGTCCTGGGTCTTTCAGAGTGCAGACCACCAAAGGAGTTTACATTAATTACGGCTGGTGTGTTTGTGGTCCAGGGCCACACGTTCCTGTTGTCACGCCTGGGTAGACAGTTCTTCCTTGTTGCTCTAGAAGCTCTCACTGCTCGTATTCTGTCTCATATACATCACCAAGCCACTCCATCAGGGGTATTATCACCTCTAGGGGAAAGGGACAATGGTGACCATGCAGAAGGATGGGGGACTGCTATTGGCTAATCCTTGAGTCCCTCCTCCTCTCCCCCAAATTCCAATTCCAATCCCAGTTCCTGGGGAGAAACTCTAAAGGTTCTCAAATCCTATGGCTTTTACCTCTTCTGCTCCACCTGCTGGGAGCATTCAGCATAAATCAGGTCAACTGCTTTTTGCAGGACCGGGGAGTATGCCTTAATTGTTGAGCACCCGGAGCAGCCTAGCTGGGTTCAAGTCCCAGCTTTCATGCTTACTAACTCTGTGAATGCGTCAGTTTCCCAGCGCTGTCATAACAAATTACCACAAACATGACTTAACAGAAATTTATTATCTCATGCTTTAAAGGTCAGAAGTCCAAAATCAAAGTGTCATCAGAGTTGGTTTCTTCTGGAGGCTCTGAGGAAAAATCTGTTCCATACCTTTCTCCTAGGGGCACCTGGGTAGCTTAGTTGGTCAAGCCTCTGACTCTTGATTTTGGCTCAGGTTACAATCTCATGGTTTGTAAGTTCGAGCCCTGTGTTGGGCTCTGGTGCTGACAGTACAGAGCCTGCTTGGGATTCTCTCTCTCTCTCCCTCTCTCTCCCTCTCTCTGCCCTTCCCCTGCTTGCCCTTGCTCTCTCTCTCTCTCTCAAACTAAGTAAAAAATAAAAAGAATTACTACCTGTTTCCTAGCTTCCTTGTCTTGCAGATGTATCACTCCAGTCCCTGCCTCCATCTCCATGTCATCCTTTCTTCTTTTATGGGAACACTTATTCAATTTTCTCATTCAGTTTAATGCAGGATGATATCATCTCAAGGTTGTTAACTTAATTACATCTACAGAAAGCATTCTTCCAAATAGGTCGGCTTCAGGTTTTGAATGGACATATCTTTTGGAGTATCACCCCTCAACTCACTACAACAAACTAAAAGCAAGTTTTTAACTGTATAACGTCCACAGTGATCCCTTGTCTAATGGGGATCATGATGATAGTAGTAAACACCCCCATAGGTTTATTGGGGGTAGATGAGTTTATGCATGTAAAGCACTTAAAGAGTTGCTGGTAAATAGCAAATATTCTTCACTAAGCAATATTTATTATAATGGGGAGTTAACTTCTGAAGAGCTATTAATTTCTGCTCCTGGGTCAATTCAAAGCTCTCTTAACAAAACCCAAGACAAGAAAGCACAAGAAAGAAAGTACTAAATTCCTGTTTATGAAGATGGGGTTGGGATATGCACCCAGAATATCACTCTGCCACGTTTTTGTAGCTACTTTGCTGTAGTGTTGAGAGAGAGTTTTCATGGTGGAAATGTCAACAGTCTGTTGGGGTTGTCTTTTCTTTTCTTTTTTTCTTTTTTTAGCTTTTTCAAAGTTTATTTATTTATTTTGAGAGAGAAACAGAAAAAGCAAGCAGGGGAGGAGCAGAGAGAGAGAGAGGGAAAGAGAGAATCACAAACAGGTTCCTGCTGTCAGAACAGAGCTGGACGTGGGGCTGGATCCCAAAAACTGTGAGATCATGACATGAGTTGAAATCAAGAGTTGGATGCTTGACCGACTGAGTGACCCAGGCATCCCAGAATTGTCTTTTATTTGCCCCAAAGAATATAAAACTTTGCAGTGATAGGACATTGGGATGAAAAGGGGGTCTAATAAGGAAATCCGATTCACACTGGGTTTTAACATAGGGAATTTATTTGTTTTAATTTTTTCATGTTTATTTAGTTTTGAGAGAGAGAGAGAGCAAGTAAGAGAGAGAGAGAGAGAGAGAGAGAGAGAGAGAGAGAGAGAGGCAGAGAGAAAGGGACACGCACACACAGAGTCCCAAGCAGGCTCCAGACTCTGAGCTGTCAGCACAGAGCCTGACACTGGGCTCAAACCCACAAACCACAAGATTATGACCTGAGCCAAGATCAAATGCTTAATTGACTGAGCCATCCAAGTGCTTCTAACATAGGGAATTTAATATAGGGAACTGGTTGATCAGAGAGGACTGAAAAGCTGAAAAGGAAGCACAGAGGAAACACAGAGATAGAATTGCAGGAAACAATCCTGCTCGCAGATGGGGGACAGAGGAATGATCTCCTCACACGGACATCTTATGATCACACATCATCACAAGAAGGGTGAATACAGGTCAGCAAATTATTTTGAGAGAAACGACATTCACCTAACTTTTATTGCAGTATATTGTTGTAATTATTCTATTTTATTACTAGTTTTTGCTAATCTTTTACTGTGCCTAATTTATAAATTAAACTTTATGATAGGTATGTATGTATAGCAAAAGGCATAGTGTATTTAGGGTTTGGTGCTCCCTATGATTTCAGGAATCCTCTGGGGGTCTTGGAATGTATTCCCCTGGATAAGGAGCACTACTGTATACAGAGAAATATATAACAATTATAACAATATACTATAATAAAAGTTATGTGAGTATGGTCTCTCTCAAAATAACTTACTGAAATTATTCACCCTTCTTGTGACGATGTGAAGTCATAAGATGCCTGTGTGATATGTCATATGATAATGTATTCAATCTTTGATTACATTAAAACGACACTAAACGATAGGAATGCTAAGTCCTTCAGGATCTAAGGCTACTTTAAGTGGCCAGGCCAGGATATTCACCAAGGTCTGTATGACTTTAAACACCATAGTCTTTAAAAAATTTTTTAATGTTTTATTTATTTTTGAGGGACAGAGAGAGAGACAGCATGAGCAAGGGAGGGTCAGAGAGAGAGGGAGACACAGAATCTGTAGCAGGCTCCAAGCTCTGAGCTAGCTGTCAGCACAGAGCCCGATGTGGGGCTTGAACCCACGAACCGTGAGATCATGACCTGAGCCGAAGCCGGACACTCAACTGACTGAGCCACCCAGGCATCCCAAGACCATAGTCTTTTTAATCTGAGTTGCCATCTGGATAGAAGAACTACAATCTGAAGTGTTCTCAGCAATCTGGAAAACTGGGCCCAATTTAAAAACCATTTATTATACCAAACATAAATGCAGCATTTGGTATCTAAACTAAAAAGAAAATAGTACAACCGTCAGGGAAAGAATATATGTGCCCATATAGCCCCAAAAGGATTAATGTGTTCTAGTCTATTGCAATCATGTTAATGAACAATGTGGTCCAGCTATCAAAAAATAAATTTGGCCATTTTCTGCAGTGTACAAACAAGTAAGGGGCTAACCCATCTTTATTCCCCAGTGGTCAGATTGCATCTGGAATATTTCATTCAGTGTGGAGTACTAGATCATCAGAGGAACTTTGAAAAACTGAACGTGAGATGTGAGTGACCGTCATAATGAGAAGACGATCCCACCATCCTGATTTTTTAAAAATAATTTATCTATTTATTTAAATTCAGGTTAGTTAGCAGACAGTGTCGTATTGGTTTCAGGAGGAAAACCCAGTGATTCCTCACTGACGTATAACCCCCAGAGCTCATCCCAACAAGTGCCCTCCTCAATGCCCATCCCCCACTTAGCTCATCTCCCACCCATTTCCTCTCTAGCAACCCCCAGTTTGTTCTCTGTATTTAAGAGTCTCTTTTTATGGTTTGCCCACCTCAGCTTGCTTCATAAAGTAGTAGCCTCCCGCCTGGGCTCCTGGCCTCGCCATGCATTGCCCATCCTGCAGGAGGGTGGTCTAACACAAATGTGCTAATGCTGTAGCTGCTGCATTTCATCCTAGAGCCTTGAGAATTATGTTAAAATCACCTAATTAGGCTCTAAAAGTCCTCAGGTTTATGAGCCAGTCCTGGGTGGCTCAGCTGGGTTAAGCATCTGACTCTTGGTTTTGGCTTGGGTCATGATTTCATGGTTTGTGAGTTCCAGCCCCACATTGGGCTTTGTGTTGGACACCACAGATCCTGCTTGGATTCTGTCTCTCCCTCTCTGCCCTTCCCCCACTTGCCCTTTTGCTGTCTCTCTCTTCCAACATAAATAAACTTTAAAGAAGTCCTCAGTGACATCCAGATGGCCTACAGGCACATGAAACGATGCTCAACATCACTCATCATCAGGGAAACACAAATCAAAGCCACATTGAGATATCACCTCAAGCCAGTCAGAGTGGCTAAAATGAACAAATCAAGAGACTATAGATGCTGGCGAGGGTGTGGAGAAACAGGCACCCTCCTACACTGTTGGTGGGAATGGAAACTGGTGCAGCCGCTCTGGAAAACAGTATGGAGGTTCCTCAAAAAACTATCCATAGAACTCCCTTATGACCCAGCAATAGCACTGCTAGGGATTTACCCAAGGGATACAGAAATGCTGATGCATAGGAGCACATGTACCCCAATGTTCATAGAAGCACTGTCAACAATAGCCAAATCATGGAAAGAGCCTCAATGTCCATCACCTGATGAGTGGATCAAGAAGATGTGGTATA
>NC_043714.1:64563537-64717311 GCF_006229205.1 Suricata suricatta
ATTGAATACTGAAAATGAACTGAGGGTTGAAGGGGAAGGGGGAGGGGGGAAAAGAGGTGGTGCTGCTGGAGGAGGGCACTTGTGGGGAAGAGCACTGGGTGTTGTATGGAAACCAATTTGACAATAAACTATTAAAAAAAAAGTCCTTAGTTTTTGTACACATTTACTTCTATACACACACACACACACACACACACACACACACACACTCGCTATAGCCAATCTTTCTGATTCCCACCTCCCCTTTGGGCATTCTATTCCTTTTACTAGATCACTTTCCTGCCTCTGACTTCCACTTACATACTTTCCCTCTATCCACCTTTTGCCTCCTAATTCCTGCTCATTCCTCTAGGGGTTAACTCAGGCATCACGTTGTCTTGAAAACTCTTGCTAGCTCTTGCTCCAGATTTTAAGGTTTCTCGGCCCCTCCCTTACACTTCCATCACCCTCTGTGATCCCCCTATCGTAGTGCATATCACACTTTGTGTGCTTGCCATTTTCTTGTCTACTCTACCAGATAGTTACATGAGAACAAGAACAAAGTTTGCTTTCTCACTATTCTACCTCCACTAGCAAATACGATAGTCAATGAATAATTGTGTCTTGAAACACTCCATTCTTGAATAAAAGATAAAAGAATTTGAATGGAATAAGGATAGTTGCAGATAGAATTGTGAAAGCCATATCCAGGGTACAAAGCAGTATACACTTATTTTTCCATTTGGACCAGAAAACATAATTAAGACCAATGAGTAGTTAGGAACTGAAAGTAGAATTTCATTGAATATAGGAAGGAACTTCAAACAATTAGAACAATGTGAAAACACGGTATGCCAGACTTAGAAATAGAGATTCTTTATCACTGAAATGTTCAAGTTGAGAGGCAGGTCCATGGGAGGCCTACCAGAAAATTTTAAATGCCAGCTAGATAAATTGGTAGTTTTCTAGAGTTGAGCTGTGTTGAGAAAGAATCTGAGACTCTATGTGAAACAGGGGGGGGGGGTTATATAATCAATTATTAGTGTCTGTCCGAGCTTTCTTCAGACTGGACAAATATACAGTAACGCTCCATATCTGTCCTTCCACAGCCCTGTTTCCGTCCTCCTTTCCCCGACAACACACAGACCAATACACAGTTATAAAATGAGATCTTAATTAGAAGACTATCATTTTCTTTGACAAAACTAATCTCCCTCCCGCAGTGGCTACATTGCCTGGAAACTCTTATTTTGCTGTTTCTTTTTTGGAGTTAATGGTAAATTTTAAGGTCCACTGTCCCTTCTTTTAACTGGAAAGTGGGGAGCTTCATACTAGTCGGCACATCCTAATTCATGACTGTTTGTGTCCTGAAACAGCAAAAAGGACACATGGGTAAAAAGCTGCTCAGAATTACAGGCTCAGAATTACAAGTTCAAAGAATACCCACCAGTTTGTGATACGCCATAGGATTAGTGGGTTTCCATTGGGATTAGTCCAAAACATTGGACTTGATCACAAAATAGGAAAAGAAGTCTCAGCACGTGATCTTTAAATTATGCAATTCTTAGGAAAAGAGAAGCAAAGTTCACTTCATCCTGGTTAAGGCTCCAGCAAGTCCTTAGTACAGAGGAACCACACTGGGTCTCTGCATTTTGTACTTTGAATAAAGATCTTGAAGTAGTTAAAGAGAAGCTTGTTTATTCGCTGTGATGTTATCTTCCTTTTAGCGCTGCCCTTTCTTACTACATTAATCTTGGGTGTGAGGCTAATGTCTTTTCCACATCGAAGTCAGGAGGCCGGTTGATACAAAGGCAGTGAACTGTGAAATGCCTGCATGAGTAATATATGGGCTCTGGCGGCTAGACTCTTCAGAGGCACGAATAAATAGACTCCTTGCCTGCTTGATGGAGTATTAAATGCTTGGATGCAGGTACAGCACATAGACGGATATGTATTAAATATTAAACAAATGCTGTTTGTTACTATTGTCATGTTAATATTTTTTATATATTGTCAGGCATCAAGAACTTTGCTCTCAAAGTTCTACATCTAGCACAAATATCGGACTTTGATTGAAAGTTTCAGGACTGAGTTGGCCAATGCCAGGAAAGCAGCATGATTTAGGGACCAAATAGAGATTTGGGAACCACATTTGAATCATGGTTCACCTACTTTTAACTATGTGAACTTGAGGAACTTATTTGCTTCTCTGACCTCAGTTATTGACTGGGTTAAGATTGTGCACATAATTGACCTAGCACAATGCCTGGAACATAGTAAGTGCCTGTGTTTGTAAAATAAATACAATACAATACAATACAATACAATACCAAAATAAAATAAAAATTTTTTAAAGTTAATAACTCTTATTATTTCGTACATTGATTTAGATTGGGGTTTCCTTCTCTTTGATCAGTTCATGACACAGCACCCAAAGCTTTGCTTCCAAAGGGCCAATCTGACCACATCACTGCTCTGTTTCAGGCTCCTCACTGGTTCTTTTTTACACCCAGGATAATCACCGCAGCACACAGTATTAATGGTTTTGTGTAAGTACCAAGTACTGTTCCCTCCAATATTTTGGGCAGCTCTTACCCTAGCCTCAGGTATTTGGCCTCACAAGCACTCAGCATTCTGCTGGGTTTTGATGGAGATTCTATGTGTGCAAAGTTCTCTCTGTGTCGCCTTCCCCTCTCTAGCATTTGAAAATATAGTCACTTGGGTCTTCCAGACTCTTTCTCCATCTCAAAGATACTCCCAGGATTTACTTATGTTTCACCTCCTTGTACGTACCACAACCTGAAAATTTTCTCACTAGACCAACTGTAGGGTTCACCAACTTGTCTCCTGAATCCTTGAAATCACTGTTGTTACCCATCGCCATTGTCTTATAATCATCCTTCATCTACTTTGTGCAGTTTTGGACTTGTTTTAGGTGTGGGGGGAAATGCCAACTGTTACTCCATCTTGGCTGAAGGCAGATATCTAGCAGCTCACTTTTCACGGCGCTCTCAGCTTAAACATTGGTTAACTTTGGTTCACCAGAGAGAAGAGTCAAGATGTACTCAATGCTCTGTCAAATACATAGCCCAAGTTCACATCCCATGGTACCTCTCTTTACCATTGTGCCTCTTTGCCACTCTTCTGTTCTCTGTGCTTGGACTTCTGCCTTAGTTTCCTCCTCTTCAGCTCCACATTCCCAGAAGAGCTCTCTCTGAAGCCATTGAGACTGGTTCCTACTTTTCTGGCCAGGGCCCATATCTTGCACACATTGCCTGTGTTCAGTATTTATCCTGGGCTGTTCCTGGGTGTTCCGCTGTTGGTATACTACTGCCTTTAACACTCCCTATAGGAATAGATTAAGTATTCCTAATTATAACTTATGTACTCCTTGTTTTAACATCCATGGATATCGATCCTTACCAAACCAAGACATGGTGTATTATAATGCCCTGACCCCTTGAGCCAAATTTCTACTCTCAGTGCTCTGCCTATGATCCATTCTGCACCAACATGTGGTCACAGTAATCCATCATACTCTGAACTTCCAACTAAGGACATGGAGAAGCTAAATAGTGACAACTACGTGTTTTGTCCTTGGAGAAAAATATTCACACGCAGAAAAATTCCTGTTAAAGCATTGCGAGCCACCTAGTTCAACCTTCTTTTGGTGTCTCAATTTACAAGTTGAAATAAAAGCAACCAAACAAACAAAAAACAAGGTCAGCAAAGTTTAATTGAATTTCCCAACATCACAGAGCTAATTAATGTTAATGGTAGTACTCAAACTCAGGTCTTCTGCATCCTAATTAAAATTTATTTTCTCCTGGATCACAAACACTTGGAGAGTTTTTGGGTGAGCTATTTATTTTTAATATTGTTCCAATATTATTAATCTTGTTATAAGCACCCCCCCCATTATCACACAAACACAACAAACCAACTATCATGGCCCTGTAATTTTTCCCTAGACCTGACTTGGATGGAGAGGATTTTCTTAAAGATTTTATAAGTTACCTTTTCAAGCCTCCTTCTAATTCTACTCCCTCCTATAACAAAACAATCTACATCGGAGAGCAGAGAGAGACTCTTGGCTTCTGTTCTTTTTCTTAACTCCTTCTTGATTTCTGAGGAGCCACAGCCCTGCCACAGACATACAGGCATCATGCTCTGGCACTGCAATTTTTAGGTTCCCAAGTCATGTATATATTGGAGAAGCAGGGTATCTTATACCATAAATCAGTGGGCTATAGAAAAATGTTTTCCAAATCTGAGAAGATATGCAGATGGATGTCCTTGATTTTTTTTTTAAATTTCTTCCCAAGTCAGTATGGTCTATTCCATGTCCACACAACTATTGTGTTCAGAGAGTCATTGTGACTGGTATATGGAAGAAAATCCCTATGTTGTCACTTCTTTGAGATTATTGAAAGAAGCAGCCTCCAACTCAAGGGGGCAGTAAATCGAAGTTGGGCAGTGGAGCTCAGGCAGAGTAAATATTGTGTTCTCTGGTCCCTTCCTGCCAACTCCCACCCCATTCCCTGGAATGCTCCCGATTTGGAAAGAGTAGGAAGATCGTCCCCAATGTTTCAATGAGATAGAGGCAAGTTTGGGCCAAAACAGAAGTATCTTTCCCCACAGTATCTTACAGCTTAGGGTCACTGTATTCAAGAGTCTCCATTCAATCCAGAGTTGCTCAAACTATTCAAAGAACTAACTCCTTAAGTTCTCAACTTTGACCAATACAGCAATAACATTAATGAGTACAGTGAAGGTAGAAGGGGGAGTCTATAGAAGAGCTATGTTAGAGATTAGCTGAGATATTAGAAGGAAAAAAATAAAGAGATTATGAAATTAAAGGACAATTTAAAATCATTTAATCTTGAGTAAATATTAGCTCAGTCTTCTCTTAGATGGGTACACATTTTCACAAATGATTCAAAAGATACCTAGCCTGTTAGCCTGGCTCATTTTATTGTTTTTTATTTAATTATGAACAATGTTGACTTTTGTCATATCAAGCCTTGGAAATTTTATTTATTAATATCCCTCGAACATTGGCAATAGCAACAGTAATTTTAATTGCACAGGTACTAGTAATATGCCAGGTGCTACCTCAGTCCTTAAACATCTCTAACTGGACAATAATGAGGCAGATATAATTATACCATTTTCCAGCTAAGGAAATAGAATATCAGAGAAGGTAAGTAACTTGCCCAAGGTCACACAGCTGGCAAGTGGTAGAGTCAGGACTCTGTTTGATACCAAAGTCCTTGCTTTGGCAGTCACTAGAATTATACTAAGGGTAAATTATTCCTCCCTGCTCTCTCTGTTCTCCCAAATCCAGGGGTGGTCATCATTATTATAATCTTGGAGCTGCTTCAAAGACAGGGTGGCTCTGCAGATTCAACTAAAGGATAAGAAAAGCAAACAAAGTGAGTGTTCATTTTCAGCCTTTATGTGGGCCTTTTCATCTTCAAAGTCCTTTGTGAATATTAAACAATTAATCCCCCCGGAAGCCCTCAGCACTGGGGGAAGTGAACATTTCCCTTAATGTTGATGAATGTCTATTGCTATTGGTGAAGTTTCGCCTTTCAGCCCGTGCTTCTAAAGCCAGAAAGCCTTTCCATATAAATGAAGCACATTTTCATTCACATATCTCTCCCAGGTGTCTGAGGGAGTTGCTCAGATGTCTAAACACAGTGCTTTTTAAGTACCTTTGAGGAGTTAAAAAGCTTTGCTGGTTCTGCTTCCTGAACACACACACACACACACACACACACACACACACACACACACACACATTTTTTATGAGAAACCAGAAAAGTTGATGGTGTGTGTGCGCATAATGCTGGCTGCTTGCATGTTATTCCAGACAAAATGGCCCACAGAGGTAACTTCCTGTTGGAGCTAAAGCCTTAGCAAAGCTGCCCAGTTCTCTCTATGTGCACCTGGTTAGCACATTTGGTTGCTAGCAGAAAGGTTGGTGGTTCAAACTCACCCAGGGATAATTTGATCTTCTTTTCAGAAATATGTGAGCAGTCCGTTTCAGGAATTTATTACCCTTTTGCAAAGCTCGGGTTCGGAAGTGTTCTCACAACTGGTCTGCTAAATCCTACCCCAGGTACTTATTAAAACCACAAGTTCCAGGACCTTGAGATCCTGGTCCCATTGTTCTCGCAAGGTGCCTGAGAATTTGCTTTTTAAAGGCATATCCTCTGCCCCCAGGAAATTATTATTGTCATTCAAGTTCGTGCAGAATTTGTGTAGAGGACAAAATAATTGGCCCCAGAGCCACACTGCCTGGGTCTGACTCTCTTCTTCTTCCCATATCAACTTAAAAATTTCACAACGCCCATCTGAAGTAGCCACAGGTGATTCTAGCACAACCCCACACTGTGACTGTCTGCATGCTGGTATCTCATATTTTTATTTTTGAATTGTTTTGTTTACTTTCTGTCTTTCTTAACTCACTGCAACCTAACCAACTCCCCTCCCCCGCCCACCATCTCTGCGGTGGTCTTGTGCCGTGTCTATTTACATTTAGCAACACTGGAGCTGGACTTCTCAGAATTGCCTTCTCTTAAAGAGCCAGGTTAGGACTGGCCTTCAAGAGCATTTTGCTAGAGATCTGAGAGGTGGGAGTGAGTAGTCACAGTTCTCTGAAGGTCATTGTATTGGTTAGAGGTGGTGAGGGACAGAAGCAGAGGGCAGCATGGGGCACCTGGGTGGCTCAGTCGGTTGAGCATCTGACTTTGGCTCAGGTCATGATCTCATGGTTCATGAGTTTGAGCCCCACGTCAGGTTCTGTATGACAGCTCAGAGCCTGGAGCCTGCTTCAGATTCTACATCTCCCTCTCTCTCTCCTCTCCCCTACTTACACTCTGTTTCTGTCTCTCTCTCTCAAAAAAAAAAAATTTAAGAAGAGGAGCAGAGGGGAGCAGGGTCTAATTTGTCCTCACTTTCCCTCACTCCACATTTGAGTCTGCTCCCTGACATCCAGTCCTGCTGACCAACCATGACCACAGGCCCAGAGCCAGACCCTACTCTGAGCTCCCAGAACTCACAGAGATGGAGTCCTGAAGAGCAAATGGCCTTCCAAAGCCCTCTGCCTCCCTCTGGGAGCTTGTCTTACCTTTCAACTATGAAAGAACCCAAGCTTGGCAAACTCCTAATGGTTTTACTTCCAAAGAATGTAAATTCTATGAAGTCTGAGACCTACACTATCTGCTCATCACTATTTCCTCATTCGTAAAACAGGGTCTGGTACTCAGGAAGCTTTCTATAATAGCTGAGTGACTGATGGAAGTGACAGCTTCCTCATTCACAAATGGGGATGATGATGCTTCTTAAGTTGAGCTCAGTGAGGACAAATGAAATAACATATAAAGAGCTCAGTACTGTTCCTGGCAGACAATTCGTATGGATACAGGGTTGTGGTGTTGTTCATTTTGTTTTTATGGCTTTGGAAATATCAAATCTGTCACCTGGAGCCAACAACATAATACATGTGTGATAAAATCTGTCTCAAGGGTCAGTGATTTCCAACCCACCTGGGTTTAGTCCTGTCTTTGAATCATAATGTCATCCTGGAGAACTGCAAGGCCAGAGAGGATGCTGGGGATTCCCAGTATAAGCACCCATGTTCAAAAGATGAGGAAACAGGGATCTGAGCAGTGGGGCGATTTGCTGAAAGTCATCTGCTAGTTAAAAAGGATGTAAAACTAAGAACATGTTTCACTGAAGCAGGCCCAAGTCCTTTCTGTGATCTTATTTAAAACACTTTATAACTTCTCATACACATATGTATACACACATATGTGCACATGGTAATAAGTATGTGGTATGTATTATATACACATATTGGTGTAGGGTAACAGTGTCTTAGCTTTCCTGTGGCTAAGCTGATGGTGCATCAGATCACCTGGGACACTACTGTTTATGCTTATGCTGTGGCTTAATTATTAACAATAACCCCCTGTCAAAAGTGCCTGGGCTTGTTAAATGAGTTATATAAATTATACGGTTTCTATCCCTATTGGGAACACTTTGGTTCTCCACTTTCTGTATACACATGTGGAATGAAGTAGCCTACAGAGATGGGCATGTGTGTTGGGCACAGTGAACCAGAACATCACATGCCCTTGGGAACAGCGACCACGTTGGCGATGGGTTTGTGGTGAGATCAGAGTGGTCAACCTCACACTGGGACCGCCAAATGAGAAGAGGCGCTCTCTTCTCTCAGATGGGCCGAGATGCCGGGCATCCGGAGCCGGTACACCTCTCGGCTCAGCATGAAGCCGCCGTGACACAGAACACAACCGGGAGATGAGAGGAACTGAATCCTAATCGCTTACATCACAGGTCCTTTGATCAAGCCGTCCCTGAAGCTCCGAAGACTCTGGATGCTTTTGCTCAAATAGGACGAGATGAGTTTTCCAGCACCTGCCATTCAAAGCATCCTCACTAAGTACTCACTGACAAACCTAAATGTGATACAAGGCATGGGACAACTGTGTCGTCCCAAACTGCTTCTGGGCCAGGGTTGTTCCTCTGATAAGTTAGCAGGGGAGGGAAGTCCCTGTGTATCCTAGCCCGCCGATCCGACCCTCACACTGTGGGACTCGGTCACACCGGACTTTGCAACACTGACTAAGCCTTTCATGCATCCATACACATAAACTGAACACTTTATGACCCCAAAGGGGTCATATTCTACTTGAAGAAAGGATGAAACAACGGAATGACAGCTGCTAAAGGTACACTGGGGTAGCAGGCCTGATGCAAGCCACCCGCAGGCCCTGTAACTGACACAGACGAGGTCCGAAGGTGAGCAGAGAAGGCCTCAGGAGGGAAGAGGTGGGATTAATCCTGAGAGGACTGGCAGGCATCTACCATGTGGTTAAGAAATTACAGGGAATCCTATGAGGAGAGAAGAGGGGCCCCTGGGTAACTCAGTCGGTTAAGCTTCTGGCTTCAGCTCAGGTCAGATCTCACGTTCGTGGGTTTGAGCCCCGGGTGGGGCTCTGTGCTGACAGCTCAGAGCCTGGAACCTGCTTCAGATTCTGTGTCTCCCTCTCTCTCTGCCCCTCCCCCTCTCATGCTCTGTCTCTCTCTGTATCAAAAATAAATAAAACATTAAAAAAGAAAGAACTTAAAAAAAAGTGCACTTAAAAAAAAGCCTATGAGGAGAGAAGAGACACACAGTCACACAGACGACCGATATTTGAGGAAATGCAAGTATTTGCTGCAAGTTTGGAAGAAGAGGCCACAGAGAGGAACCAGCAGGTTCAGCACACCACACTAAAAGCCTTGGACTTGGAAGAGCGTGATGGAATCCGGGTCAGGTTGTTTGGCTTCTCTTGGGCCTCTGGAACAAGACGGCTTTGTTTTCCATTTCATCGGCCATTCCAGAAACTGCACACAAACTTGCATAGCCTTCTTTACTGATGCATCCTGTGGAACCCGCATCCCTCCCAGGACAAGGCATACTGCACAGGATTCTGACCTCTTCCTTCCTCCCTGAACCCTTTGGCTAATTGACAGACAGCTTCTGCTTTATTTCACTCCTTCCTCCTGCCCCTGATCAATTTTCTTTTACTTTGGACTAATCCTTCCTAAGCCCTCATGCCATGTCCCTCTCTTTCTTACAGATCTGGTGATCAGATTTGCATTTTAGAGAGACTGTTACCCAGGCAAGAGTTTCGAGCAGGGAAAAACAGAAAGCAATGAGAGACAGAAAGTTGTTACAGAAATGCAAGAGAGAGAAGAGGGAGTCGTTGGGAGGACGGACGGAAGGAGGCTTCTCAGTGAGAGCCGCCACACGTGTGGGATGACATGAATGCGTTTGGGGTCTGTGAATCAAAAAGCAGTTAGCATATGTTCAGAGAGAAACCTCAGCACGTCGAGGCTTAAACTGCATTCAGAATTGAATTTCCAGGCTCAGTAAATTTACAATATGCTTCCTCAATCCATCCCACCTTCTTGCTCCTCAGCTCAGTGAAACAGCTAAATAATTAAACGCTAAAATGCTTCTTGGATCTGCTTTGCTGTAGAAACGCATCTGCTATACGTTGGAGGAACCCTTCCCTGCAGATGTTCCTTTCCCTGGCTTGTTTGTTTATCTATGGAAATGAATATGTTAAACCTCCTCCCCTGCTAAGCTTAATAAAAAGAAATCCTTTCCATTCTCATCTTCTTCACAATGCCCTTTGTGGTCCTTTATCAAACTATTAAGGACATATGCTGTGCAGCTAATTATTTTTTTTCTGCTACGGCACTGCCTTAATCCAAGGGAAGGCCATTTCAGCTCAAGACTTAGTGCAGGAACTAATCTTCACACCACATTCTCTCCCAAAGAAAACAGTCTCTGTAGTTGGGTGAAAAGACTTTGGAAGCCAGAATTCTAAAGAGACTACAGCCTCTCTCATCAGTCCCAGTTTGGTTCAGTCTATTTTTTGAGCCGTTATGTATTGGTGGAGTTAAGATTGCCCACTGATAAACTAGAAGATGGAGAAAACAAAGCATAAATTGAGATGACATAGGGTACATTCATCCAATTTGGGGAAGATTGGGAACCATGGAGGACAAGGAGTAGACAGGATTCAATATGTTCCCCATAAAGACCATGAACATAAGGGGAGATTTAATAAACTTTTTGGAGACATTCATGGCCTCTGAATTTTTTGAACCCCCTTTGTGAAAGAGTCCCTAGGAAACTCTTAGGGAAGGCATTTGCTTTCTGTTTGTGCATGGAGATGGTCAAGATTATACGGGCTCAATAAAAAAATAACTAAGACATCTTTGAAATACAGATAAGGGAGGAAAAAAAAGGAAATTTTAATTAAAGCCACATATGGTACAGCTTAGCAGCATGAGAGACCATAGGGGCTGTTTTTAAATAATTTGCATGTCATAATATTGAAAGGGGAGAAATATATATTTTTTCCTTTAGGGCGAGAAAAGTATTTGACTCATGAGCTCCATTTTGTGTAGCATTTAATTTCACCAAGTCCTCAGAACCTGGGCTTTTAATCATGGTTGTGTTTCCTTAGCAGCATTTGGCTTATATTTTATAGATCAGTGTCCTGTTATAAGAAAAGTGTTGCATTATAAAAAGAGCTACTCTACTTTTCGTTCCTGTGTGAGGAAAACTTGCTTTCTCTCTAGATGCTTTTGTAGGATGTTTCTCTTCAATTGTGAAATTCATGTGTCTGCCTGGACGTGCCCACCTGTACAACCCACTGATTTGCATGACCTCTTTCCATCTGTACCTTTTGTTGTCATTGGCCCAGAGATCTCTTAGATACTCCATCACTCTGTTCCGTGTATCTGCAAAAGCTGTTGCGTTTATCAACAAAATCCCTTTGCGGACTCCGAAATTCTGCACATATGGGTAAGTCATCATTCTCTTTCCTATTCTTGTGTGATCAACTTCTCTCTCATCCTCTTTCTTTATTTTCCCATCTCTGTTTCCTCAGGCTCCTCTCTACCATCCTGATTTGATTCTCCACATTCTTAGCTTTTCTGCCACCTTCATCTGCCTTCATTAGGCTCTGGAATTCTGCTAGCAGAGTTTGGTATTTTTACCTACCCCCCCCCTTTTTTTTAATGTTTAGCTCACCCAGGGCACCTGGGTGGTTCTGTCCGTTGAGCATTCGACTTCAGCTCGGGTCATGATCTCATGGTTTGTTGGTTCATGCCATGCATCGAGCTCTGCGCTGACAGCTCAGAGCCTGGAGCCTGCTTCGGATTCTGTGTCTCCCTCTCTCTCTGCTCCTCCCCTGCTCACACTTTGTCTCTTTCTTTCTAAAAAATGAATTAAAAAAATTTTAGCTCACCCAACTTTGTTTTCATTCCAGTTTGCTCTTCTTTTATTTTAGGCTACTTTTCTTTTGTAAATTGTTACTCCTATTTAATAGACGCTGTTTTTTTTTCTTGGTGTATTTGATTGTGTATTCAATTTTACAATTTCTTTTGTGTTGCAAGATTTAACTTTTAGAAACACATTCTTATATATTTCTCTCCTTTTTTATAATTTTATATGCCTAATCTTTTCTTAATACTCTTTAATCAGACATGGAAGAAGCGAGGTATCTGCAGACCAGGTGTTTTCCAGTAATGTGTAGATTTCCCTAACTCTGCTGCCCATGTGTCTGCAACTAGATTTACATCTCCCGATCTACAACTGGAGTGATGAGCAAGGCCCTCAACGTATTTTCTGGT
The DNA here is from genome assembly GCF_006229205.1 of Suricata suricatta. Taxonomy (NCBI): domain Eukaryota; kingdom Metazoa; phylum Chordata; class Mammalia; order Carnivora; family Herpestidae; genus Suricata; species Suricata suricatta. The sequence goes on from NC_043714.1 coordinate 64,575,742, forward strand.
TGTTGTAAGATATTTAGGTGACACGTTTAGGTAACATGCTTCTATTTTATGAAACTGGGAACCTTTCCACCTCTACTGCATACATAACATACACAACATGTTTAGGTAACATGCCTCTATTTTATTAAACCAGGAACGTTTCCATCTCTACTGCATACATAACCTGTTCTGTCTAATCTCCAAAATTCACTGCTTCTACATATTTTTTGTATTTGCTTTCACTGCTTACTATTGACAATCATACTTCCAAAACCTTCTTCCCAAAGTCCTGATGCTTTCTGCTTTGCTGTATTCTTTGGGAATAGAGGACATAGATGGAAGAGAAGAGTATGATAACTGATTACCTGGGGTGGGGAGAGGGTGGAGTCAGAGCTCATGCATTAGAAATGTAGTTTTGATTTTATAGAGACCTGAGTGTCTACATCAGGAGAATAATCAAAGATGAGAGAATTTTCCTCCAATCTTCTGTGAAGCACACTTTGAACACGGGGTAGATGGGTGTTATTTTGAAATTTTATTACAATATATTCCATTGAATTTAAAATTACTATGAGTCCTTTCGAAATTTAAGTCTTAATTTCGGAAAGGGTGAACGTTTGCCTTGTTCACTGCTGTGATGGGCAGCAGGAGAATGGACAAAGCTGTATTAGGAGCTCCTCAAATGCCAGATGCCATTTTAATCTGGAAGGTACCCAGCAATTAGCATCTGCTCAGTGCTTGGAACAAGTTAAATGACTTACATACAAATGAACCTTTAGGATATTACCATTCAAAATGTGGGCACCAAATGTACTATAAATCACCTAATTTCCCACATGTCAGTCTGCATTTTGGTTCTATGCCAAAAGTTGCAGGTTTACTAATTGTTTTTTTTTTTAAGACAAGATGAGTTGACATTATTACTACAGATTGAAAGAAGAGACTAGACTAAAGAAGGAAGAAAACCCCTACCTTTTGCACATGTAACACACACACAATCCTCACAAATACCTAGGACTTGTGACTGTGATCCCATTTCTTAAATGAGGACAACAAAGTGCAGCAGTGAGTAACATGCTCTAGGTTACATAACCACAAAGTGAGAACCAAGAGCTTTAAGTCAGACCCAAGTCTGGATGAATTTAGAGGTCACTTTTCTACCGTTACATACATAACCTACCCACAAGCTCAAGTAGTACTGGGTTTCTCTCAGATGTATTTCTGGTGGCCTCATGTGTATGGAACAAAAAAGTCCCGCCTTGGGATCCTTCAGGTCTAATGGAGACACTCATTCCTCCTTGTCATAGTCTCTTCTTCCCTTGACGCCTGACATAAGTCTATGAAGGAAAGAGAAGTCAGAAACCAAACAAGTAAAACCCTCCACTGCACTTGACCCTTCTCTTCTACACAACTGTCCAGTTCTGATCTTTGGACCAATCATGTGCTAATGTCATCAAACACTTGACAAGAATGACTGTTCTTCATGCATAAAAACAAACAACTGAATTTCATGGATATTGTGGATTTTCTGGCAGTGGAGACAATGTTTTCTGCACTGCCTCTTCCATTCTACCATACCTCTAACCTTTGGGGACTGGTATTACTTCATGGATATTTGGACATGGAATAAGGATGGATATAGAAAGTTCTGGGGAATAGAATCCTTCATTAAGGAAAAGGGCAAATAACTGGTGTACAGCTCTGCAAAGGAAAGAAAAGTAAATGATATTTAAAATGCAATGGTGAGAGTCTTCCCCAACACATTAAATCTGGACCAGAGATTATCCACCTTCTCTTTAGAATAGACTGGAAGGTAGGAAAGAGGAGGCATGCTTTCAGGTACATTAACCCGTCAAATTGTCTGACACCAGATACTATGTAGGCAGTCTTCTAAAATCTAAAAAGAGATGGGGTACCTGGGTGACTGAGTCAGTAAAATGCCCAACTTTGGCTCATGACATGATCTTGCAGTTTGTGAGTTCAAGCCCTTTGTCAGGCTCTGTGCTGACCGCTCAGAGCTTGAAGCCTGCTTCAGATTCTGTCTCCCTCTCTCTCTGCCTCTCCCTTGCTCATCCTCTGTCTCTCAAAAATAAGTAAACATTAAAAAATTAAAATCAAAAGAGAGATGAGATACTCACATGGATATCTCTTATCCATTAGGCCACCAGGGCCGGTGGCATCTCTTATAAACAGTATTCTTATATGAATCACCATCTGCTGTCATCATCTCTTGGTGGTATGTGAGCAGTCAATAAGCATAGATCATGAAATATCTCCAGAAATACTTACATAAACAAATAAAATTCTTTCTCCTACTCCTCCTGCCTCTCCTCTCCTCTCATCTTGCTATGCTTTGTTTTTGCTGTGCTCGGAGGTTTCTATAAAAGTGCTACACCTATAGTCTCAAAGCTCATTTTAGAGCAGGAACAGATAAAGATTAAAACCAGTCTGGAGATGAATCTTTAATTCTTATGCAATAATCATGGGAGATCCTTTAAGGAGTAAGAAAAAGTTTCTTCTTGTGCTATTTTTTTTTTTAATTTTAAAAAGTTGAGTGAGAGAGTAAGTGCATGTGAGCAAGGGAGGGGCAGAGAGAGTGAGAGAGAGAGAATCCCAAGCAGGCTCCACACTGTGAGTGCAGAGCCCAATGTGGGGCTTGAACTCACAAATAGTGAGATCATGACCTGAGTAGAAACTGAGAGTTGAATGCTTAATGGACTGAGCCACACAGGTGTCCCTTCTTGTGTTTTGAAATAGTTAGTATGTCATTCATTCTCCTTGGGCATTGTCCTATAGAAGATGTTTCCAAGAATTACACCTTTACTAGCTGTGTCTACATAGCATCAAGGAGTTAGAAGGAGGAGAAAAAAAATGAAAAAACAATAAGTAAAATCAACAACAAAAACAAAAATAATTGTCTGGGTGCTGGTTCCATATACACTAAATAAATAAATGTGTGGTTTTTGATTTTTTTAATCTGGATGTTAGATGCCCATGTCTGATTTATTGTTTTATACCCCAAAGCACCTAGCACTCTGTCTTGCACCTGGCATATACACCCAATAAATATTTATTGAATGAATAAATGCATGAATGAATATAATGCATGGATGTGGGTAACTGATGACATTACGTGAAAAGGACTTGAAAATCTAAAGCCTTGAGACTCCCTTTTTCATTGACAGTGATAGAATTGAGATAAAATGGAACTTCTTTGTTTTTGTTTTGTTAGGATTTTATGAATTCCCTGATGCAATACTCTTGATTGTTGTATGCTAGACACAGGTAGCAGAAGAGAGATAATCCTTTAACTCAGAAGACACTCAAGTTAGAGGTATAGGACTTACACTAGGGTCTTTGTGCCTAGTTTATCCATATGTCTAAATCTACAACTGGTTTCATAAAAACAAGAGGTCAAAAGGAGAGCATATCCAGCATTATTCTGCATGGAGGATGGCAGGACAAGGGTCACAAGGGTAGAAAGAACGAAGAAACATATTTTAGCCAGATGTAAGAAATGCTTGTCCTGTAACATAAGCTTTCATGCAAGAAAGAAAGAGTAGCTTCATGAAATAGTTATTTCCTCCAACTCTGAAGATATTCAGTGCATTTATATGGACAAAGTACCTAGAGTAGAGCTTTAACAAATAAAACTATTACATAAGCATTTCTTCAATAAAATGGAAGCTGGAATACCTGAAACACTGGGTAGATGACTCTTGTGTTTTCTACAAGTTTTGACTTATGGCTTATATGATGGCTGAGGTATTTTGGATGAAAGTCACAAACAGGCTCTAGAATTTGGGAACCACAAGAAACTTTTATTGAAAGGTTAATTCAGGGAAGTGGATGCATAGGAGTAAAGAGAGGCCAAAGAGTTGGTTTGGGGTGGGGTTCAGGTTCCTTTTACCATCTCTGGAATGAATGCAAACTCCAGCTACTTTCAGTGTTTTCATCATGCTACTCACTCAAATTCCAGAAAAAGAGCATCTGATGGACCTCCTCTCTTGGGCTATGTACCCAGATTTTTTATTAGACTATGCATTGTTTGGAAAACCAGACTGTAACTACTCAAGAGGTTATTCCTCAAGAGGAAATGAAAGTATAATTTCCAAAGGAAAGTGTAATGGATACTGGGTGCTTATCCAAAAACAACAAAGGCCCATTGTATCCTCTAAGCGTCTTCCAGCTCTATAACATCAAGAACTCTTGATGGATGGAGCTCATGACCTTCTGACTCCCTCTACAAACATTTTGTCCACAGAGGTCATTGCCTTACAATCCTTTCTGATGATGTCAAGGAAGACTGAATACACGAGTGGATATGTGCACCTTCTCTTCCCAACATGCAGGCCGTCACTGGGTAGAAGAAAGTCATGGGCTTGTGAAGGAGTATTATCTCCTGTTGTCAAGAGTGTTGTCTCTTGAGTATGGGCTCTGTAGCCAGACATCTTGACTGAATCTTGTCTCTGCCACATACTGAGAGTGTCACCTTATGCAAATTGCTGAACCTATATACATGTTTCAGTTTATTTCATCGTACCTCCTCATAGGATTATCATATGTCTGGATTAAATCAGTTAACACATGTAATTAGACTGGCACCTATTTAGCCCTCAGAGTAGATGACATTTTTATTACTGTTAATATTAGAAATACCATTAATGTTATCGCTGTTACCTTATTAGATCTGAGTAGGATGCATCTCAAACACCCATAGCTGGTACAAGGCACCGATGCAAAGATGGTCAATCACTTCTGGACATTTTTTCTTCAGGAAGAGAATACAAGTACCTAAGATATAAGAAAATACGGTAAGAGAAATGGAGGGAGAGAGCTCACAGCCTGTCATTCTTTACGCTCAGAACACCTTAAAAACGGCTCTATTGCCCTGTGCAAAACAGAAACTCTTAGACTTTCAAGAATAATCACACTTAAAGCAAAAAAGAACAAAACAAATGAAAAACAAATAACAATAACAAAACCTTTCATTTTCTCTTTCCATCTAGGGCATAGCTTTTTAAAAGGCTTTTTTCTTCATATGATTATAAAAATACTATCCATAATCTATCTAAACAGAGGAAACATTACAGATTGTGCTAGCTAACCACCACATTAGCCAATTTCTGTTTGGAATTTCCAGTAGCATTTTGTATGTACAAAATCTGGATAGAAGAGATTTGAATGAAACCAAAATGCTTTTGAAAATGAAGTGGGTGAAAAAAAAATGAAATGGGTGTAGGTGATAATTTTGAGTGGGTGAACTCTGGATACCCCAGTAAGTGGAAAACCACTTAGGATATAGGTCCCCTTTCAGGCTACACAATAATTTAGCAGGAACTCAGTCTCTTGGAACCTTTGTGGTTGACGTGAGCCACAACAACCCTTCACCTAGTAAAACTGAAGGGGTTTCCACCGATTTGATTCACAGAACGCTGTGCTATGAGGTTATCAGTTCTGCATTCCTCCTTTAGCGACCCTTGTTTAATTGGGGCTTTGATAAAATCTCAAAGTGTTTCAGTTTTGTAGGAGTTATTAAAATATTCAGTTCCCATGACTACTGACAAAACAATGTGCATTACATGTGGACACTCTTCCTTTCAGTACTCTAGAAACACTGTGAAGGAGGAAAGAGCAAACCCATTTCACAGATGAAGAAACTGGAGCCCAGAGAGATGAAAAGATTTACCTCAGCTCACAAAGCCTCTAAATGGCACAATAGAACAATTCCTTCATTTTGACATTAAAATCTTCTCTTTACTCCCTACAGTTCCTGTTTCATTGTTTTGAGACTGAGGTTTCCATTTGCCTCTTTCTAAAAGATGCCTTGGGTCCTGAAATTGGGTCCCCAGGTTGTCATCCCAAAGACTCTTGGCAGCCATTGAGAAAGCCATTTAGGAAACCAAACAGCTAAGGTGGACAAAGCTCAAAGAGAAAACAAAAACAATGCTTTTATATGGGCTTCTTGCCCATTGTCTGAATCATTCAGAGGGGATCATGAAGAAGAATAAGGACACAATAAGACTCTATCTCACTGTTAATGGATTTTAACGCACTTTTAATTCAACAGCACATGGAAGCACTTATTGTTTTTAGAGATCTAACATCCCATTATTCCTCTGATGTATCATTGGCTGACTGTTTTTATCAGTGTTGGCATGGATACAACTCTAGTAAAATCCAGAATATTTTAATACAATTTACATTTTTCCCCAATTACCAATGAATTCACCTGATACTGGCCACAAGGCAAACTTGTCCACATTCCAGATGTCAGTTCTCTGGTATTTTTTTATTTTAGCAAGAATATTTAACATAATTTACTTAATTGAAAAATGATATATGTACACTTAAGTGCATTTGGAAAATATGGAAATTTGTAAATTAATAAGCTAAAGATCACTGTGGTCCAAATACCCAGAAACAAAGACAGTTAATAGTGTATCAAGTATGATTTTTCTACTATACATATGCACATATTTTAAACAAAACAGAGATCTTTTCTGTATAAATTTATAACCTGCATTTTCAAACTTAATAATATATCACAAGGACTTATTTAAGTCATTAGTATCTTCCAAGAATTTATTTTTAAAAGCTGATTATCTGGCTTCATAATCTTAAAAACTAATTTCCCATTAGATTTTTTTATTCACTTCTTAACTTTTAAAATAACACTCAAAGATACCATGTTCACTTCTTAACATTTAAAATAAGACTCAAAGATATCATTGTATACAAAGTTTTGTACACAGCTGTATCTGTGAGGATTATCTTTGGCTATAAATTAAAAAAATAACTAACTACTAGTATTTTAAATGATGTAGTTTTTTTCCCCAATGTCACAAGACATCTGGAGGTAGTAAAACAAGGCTGGGGCAGTGGCTAAATAACTGACACCAAAGAAAGTCTCAAGCTCTCTCTATCTTTCCTCACCCTTGGTCTGAATATTTGCTTTTTATTTTTATACTTTTGGAGCTCATTGTTGCAATATGGCTACCATAGCTCTTGGCATCACATCTGTACTCAAAGGAGGAAGTAGTGGTAGGCAATGATGTTGGCCACACTCCAACAGTGTGATGTCCATGTATATCCACTCTAGCTGCAGAAAACTCTGGGAAAGTGAATATTTAGCTCCTCTAACCTCCATATAAAATGAGATCAAGAGAGAAAGGAATTGGCAATAGGTATTGGGTTGGTCAGCCAACAATGTCTGACACCATCTATAATATAAAATAAGAATTTTCTCCCTATGGGAAAAATCCCTAGAAGGGATACATTAAAATTTCATTTTTCTCTGATATGAAAGAAACATATGTTTGTTACAGAGAAATGGACAAAAAAGCTCAGAAAATCATAAAAAAGAAAATATTTTATAACTTCGTTAAACAGAGATAGCCAGACAATCTTCCAATGTCATATATGCATCTAGTCTTTATTCTACACTTGATCAGACAACTCTATATGGGAGCAGCAATTAGGGGCTACTGTATTAGAGATGCTTACTCGTCCTAAGAATCTAAATGTATACCTGAGAAATAGGCTCACAAACTTAGTCCAAGCAACTTTTTCAAGCTTTGTGCTTCATAAAAGTATATCTACCCTGATAAGTTCATTGACTTTCATGGAGGACACCATTAAAACAAATAGATCTACATTACACTATATTGAATAATACAACCATACACAAAGCATTAAGTAGTATAGAGCAAAAGTAGCTCTTTTGGCCATGGAGGGTGGGGAAGTAGTTCAAGAAAACTTCTCAGAAAAGATGATTCCAGAATAAGTTTTATTTAGTTGTAACTTTCCAAGGGAACAATGGCAGATTGCAGTGATAGAAGAGGGTGTTTGAGATTCAGAAAACAGCATGCAGAAAGCACAGAGGAGTGAAAACAGTGCATACTTGAAATTATAAATAGATGAGGGCTTAACAGATTATAAAGTTTGAGAGATAGCTACTTAATAGAAGTAGATAATTCTGGAAAGAGAGCAAGCTCTGCAGTTCATGCAACGGAAGAGCCACTCTGTTCTGCTCAGGTGTTATCGGAGAATCCTGGGATAGGGCTGAGGCTAGGAGGTGGCTTGATCATGGTACCTATGCACAAAGGCAGATGACCAGTTCAGAGTCCATTGCAACAACAGTTTCTGCCTCCTCTGCAAGTCTCTCTTCCTGAGAACACAGCCCTAAGGAACTGCTGGTGTGCTCTAATGGAAACTTCCTTGACCTGGGAGTCCCAAGGATAACCACCATCAGCATCATCAACATCTTCCTATCAGTAAGTGTAGTATCTTGAAAACCTTGCACATTCCCGTCACCAGAACCAGGAGCTTCATGTATGTTACATCACAAGAATTTCAACAGTTGCTATTAAAACTGTATTCTTGGGTGCCAGCACTCTGGATCATTGCTTCAGTCACGGCTGGGGGCCTGAGCATGTCAGGGTCAGTTCCTGCTCCACCCTCACCCAAAACTTTGTACATTGGCTGATTTTACATAGTCACAGGGTAAGGAGTTTCTCTACCCCCACCTCCTACCTGGGTCCTAAAACCTTCCCACTTCCTTTGTCAGCCAGGCATATAGTAAATTAGGAAAGGGGAAGGAGACCTTTTATACTACAATTCAAAGGACAGAAAAGAAATGGAAACCCTTTTAGCTTAATAACCCCAAAGAGCATGGGAGCGAAAAAGGCTGTAGAGTCCAGATTCCCTTATAGATGGTGTTTGACTCTGCAAAGGAATATTCTCTTCACCTTTCTTTTCTACCTATTTGCAATCGAAACCCTCTCAGGGAAAGACTTATGAATCTAAGAGTGTGGCGAAGCATCCAGAAGGGAAGGATAGAGAAGAGAGGTTTGGGAGTCAGAGGCATGGCAAGGGATGAGTTGAAAGAAGGAGGGACTCAGCAAGGGGAGCTGCTGGGCCCTACCAGTTAAAGCTAAAGTCTCTCCGTGCTCCCTTAGAAGTTGGCAATCTGGATAGAATACGATAGGATAGGATAGGATAGGATAGGACAGAATAGAATAGAATAGAATAGAATAGAATAGAATAGAATAGAATAGAATAGAATAGAATAGAATATGTCCAATTCTCCACAAATTCCTTGACTCGGTGTGGATTATTAAAAAATAGGCAAAATAAGCATGAAAGAAGGGAGGGCTACATAAATGCTACCTGCAGACTTTCAAAAGACTGAATCCCTTACTAGCTGTGAGATTTTAGGCTAATGAGCTCTTTTGTTTCTCAGTTTTCTCATCTATAAGATGAAGATAAAAATACTACATACTTCTTAAGTCCATGGAAGGAAGAAAGAAAGAAGATAAAATGTGTGAGGGGTGGGGCGCCTGGGTGGCTCGGTTGGTTAAACAACCCAAGTCATGATCTCACAGTTCATGAGTTGAAGCCCCACATCGTGTTCTGTGCTGACAGCTCAGAGCCTGGAACCTGCTTCAGATTCCCTGTCTCTCTGTCCCTCCTCTACTCATGCTGTCTCTATCTCTCATAAATAAATAAATAAATAAATGGCCAGATAGTACATATTGTCAGTTTTGCAGGCCACACCATTTCATCCCAGTGACTAAACCCTGCTCTTGCAGCCAGAGGACCAGCCTTAGACAATATGTAAACAAATGTGTGTGGCTGTGTTCCAAAAGAACTTTGTTTACAAAAACATATGGTGGACTGGTTTTGGCCTGCAGCTGTAGTTTAGGGGCTCATAGGTTAGAACATTACTGGACATGCTGTAAATAATTCATAAATAGTAACTATTATTATTATTAATAAATGATTGCCATATCTTTCCAGATTCTTACTGTTTGACAATTAGCCAATGGTAATATCTTCTACAATAATGTCTCCAGTAATTTTCCAAAGTCAGAGACATAATAAAGAGATTACTTTCTTTATATTGGACTTCCCTATAAAATGTTTTTTATAAATAAGTCCTACTTTAAAAAGTATATATGTGTTAAAACTAATAGACTAGATCTGACAACGCTTCCTTATGCTGCCATGAATGCTTATAATCCCACATGCTCACCATTCCTCTCCATGAAGATTTAGGTTTCAAGACAGCCTTGTAGGATGCAGGCTGTTGCACAGAGTCTACATGGGTGAGAGCCAATTTTTAACAAGGCTGGTTCTTCTCAGCACCGCCCTTACTGCCATCACTGTTACTATCATCCAGAAAATTCTCATTTGTCAAAGAGAGCACCCAAGTTCCAGGAGTTGGTTCTGCCAGTGTCTCGCTTCTTTCCTGTGGGCCCATCTGTTTATACTGCTCAGTCTAGGCCTAATGGCTCAGAACATATGGCTGGGACTTCTCATCTTGGAGAGTTGAAGCTGACAAATACTTATGAACATGCATTTGGTGTGGGAGGTACATTGGCTCAAAGAAACTTGGTCTTCTGGCATGCCTGGGGGAAATTACCTGAGCTCCTTGCAGGGGAAGAAGAACCTTTCTGTTTTCACAAGAATAAATAGAAATGACTATATATATGTATCATATTATTCTGTCTATACAAATACAAAACAGAAGTCTCAGAAAGTTTGAAGGACATGTCCCCGTTGAAATTGGGATAAACTGGCAAACCGTGAAATAGTTTGCAAGTATTCTGTCACAACAGCATTCTTCACATTTAATCAAAATATCCCTTTCCCAACCACCCCAAATAAGTAGAATCTTACTTGACATTGGAATGGCAAATGGCCTGTGAATAGATATTGCAAGAATAAGTCTGGGATAAATGCAGCTGGACAAAACACATTGGAAAAACCTTAGACATGGGTGCACGGTAGGCAAAATGGTTTATATCTGAACATGAAAATGTCAACAGTAAGACACATTTTTAAAAGTTTATTTATTTATTTTGAGAGATATAGAGATAGAATGAGCAGAGGAGGGACAGAGAGACAGAGAGAGAGGATCTCAGGCAGGCTCTGCATTGTCAGCACAGAGCCCAGCACAGGGCTTGAACTTACAAACCATGAGATCATAACCTGAGCTGAAACCAAGAGTCAGTTGCATAACCAACTGAGCCACCCAGGCACCCCAACAATAAGACACATTTTTATCAGCTTGTCAGGTTCTGTGCACCTGCAGTCCTTTCAAGAATTAACTACCCTTGGTGTGCCTGGATGGCTCAGTTGGTTAAGCAGCCAACTTCAGCTCAGGTCATGATCTCGGGGTTCATGAGTTTGAGCCCCACATTGGGTTCTTTGCTCTGAGCACATAGCTTGCTTCAGATCCTCTGTCTCCCTCCCTCTCTGCTCTTTCTTGCACACTCTCTATTTTTCTCTCAAAAATAAACAAATATTTTAAAAATGAACTAGTTGTCCTTGAGAATGAATCCATAAACCAGGCAGTCATGGTGCCCACTCTCATGCAGTTTATAGTCTAGTGGGAGGTTGTTAAATCCACCAGGGCCCCAGAATGAAATTGTCCAAGAATTCATTGGAGAAAGTTTAATAAAAGGTCTGTTGAATTATGAGCAAAGTTTAAAAGAACTGGAAGGAACAGAGAAGTGCCTTAGGACTTAAAGCAGTGAGGAGCTGATATCACCTCTAGGACTGAAGAGGCAAGAGGAAGGAGTGGTGTGATCAGAGCCTGGCAAGAAAATGAAACCTCAGAAGAGGGTTTCCTAGCATGACCTTAGAGAAACATAGCCAGAGACAGGAAAACCACAGCAAAGCAGAGAGGGAGTAGTTGTGGGAGATAAACTGTCTCTTGCTTTCTCTAAACTCCTATCATGGACCTTCAGTGACCAGAAATCAATAAAACATGTAACCTTGTAAAGTTAGCTTCCTGAGGCACAGGGTATGGTTGAAGGGTGGAGAATTCATTATTTTGGGTGGGGATATTGAAAACTAAGAATAAAAAGCTTACGTATGGTATATTCCCAAAGTCTAGTGCCCACCAAGAACACGTAGTAGGTCTTCAATTCATGCTTATTTAACATAAATAGCAAATGGAAATAAATGGGCTTTGGAGTTAGCTCAACATGGACCAGAACTCCAACTCTGTCTCTTTAGAGCTGTGGGATATTGGGCAATTTCCTTCATCTCTGTTCCAATTCCCATAACTGTAAGATAAAAATAATAATGCTTTCTTCACAGGGACTTTATAAAAAAAAAAAGAAAAAGTATTTAAAAAACATTTGGTATGTAGGAAATTTTTAAACAGTATTATGTTTTTTCCTTCTTTTTCTTATTTCATTGCATCCTTATTATTGTAATAATTCCAGGAATTTATAGCCCAGCAAGCATGAAATCCAATGTTGGACATAACTGGCAAATATTTTAACAAACTTAAAAGTGTTCAAAACAATCTTTCAAAATGATAGCAAAAGTAAAATAATGCTACTCTTAAAAGAGATTAAGGAAGCCAACCTAAAGATTACTGTCATCTAAAATTCCACTTCTTAAAATAGCTTTTTGATTTTTACATCAGAGCATTTTGGACAATCGTTTAAAAATGTTGTAAAAGTTGCCATCCCTGGGGTGATGAATGTGCTTCTAATCTCTCCCTACTCTGCTCCTCTCCTGTGGAGTTATTTGTCCAAAACCAGAATTGATTATATCACTTTCCTCTCTTAAATATATTTCCCACGTGTCTATAGCACAAAGTTTAAACTTCTTAGCAAGACATCCAAAGGTTTTCCTAATCAAACTCCAAAATATAGCTCTAATCCAATCTCCTAGCACTCCACAGAGCAGATCAGCCTCACTGAGCTACTCACACTTGGCAATACATTTTCATATCTCTGCTCCCTATTGTTCCCTCTGCCCATATCTCCCTTCTTGGCCAGGTGAAAACTTATTCATCCTTCAAATCTTGGCTCTAGGGTTGCTTCCTTGGAAAATAGGTCATTCTTTTTCTTCTGGTCCCATAGTGCTTTATTATAATTCTTAATTCTGCCTTGCATTCCAATCTCTTGTATAGCTACTTCCCTAGGCAATTCAGCTTAGATTCAAAGTGCAGAGTCCATATGTACTACTTATAGTAAATACCACTTAATTAAACAATTATAGAATAAGGAGTAAGGAGGAATTCATTAAGGTGGGCTTTCAAAGGACGGTTCCTGTGAAATGAATGTTAAATGTGTAAGGTGAGGAATATGGGTGCTTTAATAAATGAAATGCCAAGGCCACTGCTTTGAGAATGAGACAGAGCAATAGTGCTTTCATGGATAAACAAATAAGTAGGATACAATTTATGGAGAGGCAACGGAAGTTAAAGAAAGAGAGAACAACTAATCCTCAATGCTTTGGTTTCCCCACACAGCTTTCCCACTTCAGTAGGAAATTATCCTGTTTTGGCTCAGTTCTGTCGCTTCCACAATCGTGAGCATTTCTTTGGCCCATCTAGACCTGCTGTTATTAACTGTGCATTTCCTCCTCATGAAGTTGCAAGCTTCCTGAAAGCTGAAATCCTATCTCATTATCCCCAACCTGTGCACACACATCAGTGAATTGTTGAGTGAAATGATGAAAGACTTTAAATCCCCTAAGTTTCACTTCGTTGGAATGGACATTTGAGGGGCACTGCCATCTGCCTCCCTCTTCCTCCCCCTCTCCACACACAAAAAACATAAAAATGCTTATTTATTCATTTACTTTATATTTATCAAGCATTTGCTGTGTGCCACTTCCTACTGAGGGGGTGGAGATATAACAGAGAACAAGACAGACAAAATTCTTGACTTGATAGAGCTAATCCTTCACTGAAGGAGACAAACAATGAATAAACAAATACAAAATAGTATATTTCAAGTAGTGGTAGGTGCTGTGAAGACAGATAAAAATGGATAAGGGTCTTAGAGTGATAGGGTAGCAATATGAGAAGCAATTTTCATCGGATAGCCAAGAGAGGCATCTCTATGCATGTGTTCTATGATCTCAGATGCATATATTGTGAGAAATGAAGTCACATAGAGATGGTGCAGTTAGAATATGCCAAGACTTTCTCAACTAATTATTAAAGCTGTCCATAAACTCATTTAACAAGTCCTTAAAAGGGAGATCAGATTCATAGAGCACAATTGTTTCTTCATAGTCCCTCAGCATCCATTGCCAATTATTTCATTAGTTTCTGAACATTTTCTTTTATTACTTAGTTACTCACTGATTTCTGAAATGATATTTGGTTGATGTTAACTTCCAGGTTATTTTTTCCATAGACACATTGAAAATTAGGATTCCTTTGCTTAATCATATCCATTATCCCTTCCGTATGAAGTCACACTGCAACATTTATTGACAATGACAAGTTTGATGGATATCATTGAAAGGCAAAAGAGCAGAGATGTTTTCATATTGATTCCAGGACAGATGGCATTTGAATCTATTCAAGAAAAATTTGTTGAATGTCTTCTATGGGCACACCATTGTTCTGCCTGATACATTGGTGAAAAAAAAAACCACTGAGGTTTCCCTCCTCTCATGGAGCTTGTAATCTTATAGGAGGAGACAGAAAAATAAACATAGGACATATACAAATTACATGGTATGCATAAAAAATGGTGAATGCTATGAAAAAAAGAAGACAATGTTGAGCCACATATGAGGAATTGGCTTGGGCTGCTGGTGCTATGAAGCACTTTAGACTTTACAGAGAGAAGACTGTATGAGGAGAGGTGCCTGTGTGTTCAAGGAGGCCAGTGCAGCTGGAGTGGAAAGTGCTCGAAGAAGAGGGGTAGAGAATAAGGAGAGACAGGCAACAGGAACCAGACACTGTGAAGCCATTGGCTTGAGTTCAGAGCTTGTATTAGTTTTCTGTCAATTAGCTGTCTTTCAATACTAGCCCAAAACTGCAGTTCTAAAGTAAACAGGGCTAGTGAGCAATGTGATTGAGGTTACATGCCACTTTGGAACTGATAATCTGTTTTTACATATAGTCATTCATTTGATTCCACAAATCATGTTATTCCAGCCTTAAAATGAAGAAACTAAGCCTTAGAGATGTAACAGTTTTGGTGTCTCTGCTAAGAGAGCAAAGATCAAGATGTAATTCGTATCCAGGAATGTCTTACTGGAACAGTGTGTACTAGTCTACTAATAGGTAACCTATGACCCTACTACCCTAGGTTATAGGTTACCTTCCTATAACCAGCTGCACTCTAATCTTCCTGGGACTAGCTTAACTGCCACTCAAGTGATGGGCTTTCAACCACTCTTTTCTGCAGCAACAGTCCGTCTGACCAGGTAGCTTCCTTATTTCAATGAGTTCCCAATTGTTAGTGTGGAGCAGGACACTAAAGAAATGGGCTGTGTTTCTCTCTCCACCTTGGCACAGCCCCATCTCTCCCCTTTGAACTATAGTATATTCAAGGTCCTTTATCCTTGGGCTTGCTGCAGGCCCATTGCACACAGTGTTCTCTCTGTATGGGAAAGAGTTCCCTCTTGAGCCCCTAATTATTTCTGCTTTTCATATCTCAGCTCAATCATTTCTTCATATTAGCCCTTCTCTGAATTCCTGGGATCTCAAAAGCATTGTTCCTTGAAAGAGACTCCATAGTCTCAATAAATATTTGCTAGATGAATGCATACACAAATGAGTAAAAGCCTGGGTGTAAAGGCCACATTATTTTCATAATACCCACTAGGCTCACACGCAAGTATTTTATACTAGCCTATGATTCATATAGAAGGGTAAGCCAGAAGGAACCTTCGCTAACAACAGGAACAGAGCTATGCACAGTTAGCCAGTTAAAACATCATTTATTTTTATGACAAATACGTTAATTCAGGTACTCAACATATTTGATTTGTTCATTAAGGTAAAGTTGCAATTATGTTCTATTCCACCATAAAACCTACACTTGTCTAGGCAATTAATAGCTTACACTCTACTTACTCTAGTTCACTGACACCTGGTAAAGGTCCAGTGATGCGGTTGTTAACACAACATAGCCCCGGCTGCCATTGGTTTAACCAAGTGTTTTCTCAATGCACCAGTGACTCAGGCATCACAAAACCTAAAGTCAATCATAATTTTGCTGAGACAAGATCTTAAAACTTGTGTCACAGCCATTTAACAGGTTAGTAAGTCTAATTAACCATTTAACATACTCATGATACCGTGGCTTTGTTTTTCTTTATAAAAAAAAATGGAAGCAAAATGCTGCTGAAGAGAAAGTAGAAGTCTCTAAGAAAGTCATTTGCCTGGGGACCAATGACTGGCTATAGTGACATTGTGTGATGTAATGCTGCAAAAAGGTGGTCCACCTGCCGGGGTCACAAGAACATATTCAACAACAACAAATTAAGTAAATTAATATTTTCCCCAAATTTTGTGAACAGGATGTAAATTGCTTATTTCTCTTTTTCTTCCATTCTGTTCTATCGCATGTCACAGCTGCTCCCACATCTTGTATGTCAGTCCCCTCTAATTGTACATCCAGCCAGCCGGGTGCCTTTGCCATGGTCCTTCTTTCTCTCCCATTTTTCCAGAGTTCTGCATTGGATGTCCAGAGTATGAGACTGTGAAGTCAAGCATCTGGCACTGGGAAACCAAGAGGGGATAACGATTTTATGAGCTCATCCAGAATTCTCCTTTAATGGACGCAGAGAGGGAAAAGCTGGGGCATTTCCACAATAATTCTGTTGTTACTCATGAACTATGACCTGCAGAAAAGAGAGTATTTTCTTGGTGAATGCTAAGTGTTTACAAAGATTTGTCCCCACGTACAGTGAAGAAACGGATCCTCAGAAAAGGTGTATAAATTTGACACTGTTTTCCTACTCTGTTAATGACAATTTTGTTAGCTTCTCCTAGCTCGGTAAAAGGGGAATTACCTCTCCTACCTTGTCCTTTTCTTTTACCTGCTTTTGACCTTGAACTTGCTCAAGACCCAAGCTTTGCGTCTATAGGTTGTCCCCCTTTTTGCATACAAATGATCTCTCTTAATGGACCCAAGCCCTAACTGGTTGTTATAATTGCTACTACTGGGTAAGTAATGTCAGCTCAGCATGGGTGCCCCAGCTCAAGGGCCATGAATGGGCAGTGCTATATGTCCAAGATTCAAAGCCAATAGAATGCAAAACTGTGGCCTAAGCCTGGTCCCAATCACTTGTCAGAATATTGCCTGGAAGGTTATTTCCTGAGTTCTTAGACAAAACAGAATTGTGGCTGGAGTCAATCTGATCTTTGGGGTTTTGTTTTGTTTTTTCTTTCCCTTTCATCATATACTTATGCATCTTATTATTTTCTATCTTACTCTCCTGACATTAAACTTCCAGCCATTTGCACAGCGTCGCCTCTCTTATTCTGTCCCAAACTATACCACCTGCTGAGAGACTTGACTCTTTCATTCAATAGTTCTCCTACATTATTCTCACACAGGAGTGGGAAGGCAGCAGAGAGTTGGATTTTGGAGTGTGGATTTTGGTAGCCCTCAGCTTGATTTCCAACACTCCTGAGTGCTTACTTTTGAGTTACAAACCTAAATTGATGTTCATGGCCATCATGTTATAGGTGTCTGGTTCAGTACTACTCCAACCCTGTGACTTCAAAGCAATCTCACATGCTTATCTCTACCAGGTGTTAATTTATTTCCACAACTTAACACAATTTGCCTTTTAGTTGAAAATCTCTAGGAAGTTCCAACACAAAGGACTCCATTTTATTTTTTTTTAATTTTTAACTTTTTTTTTTAATTGAGAGACAGAGAAAGACAGAGCATGAGCATGGGAGGGGCAAAGAGAGGGGGAGACACAAAATGTGAAGCAGGTTCCAGGCTCCGAGCTGTCAGCACAGAATCTGATGAAGGGCTTGAACACACAAACCACAAGATCATGTCCTGAGCTAAAGTCGGATGCTTAACTAACTGAGCCACCCAGGTGCCCCACAAAGGACTCCATTTTAGTCAGAGTTATCCAACAGACCTTTCTAAGATGACAGAAATGCTTTCTATATGGACATGATGTATGGTAGTCACTGGCTCCATTGCCACTATTGAGCACTTTAGCATGTGGCTGGTGCAATTGAGAAACTAAATTTTTACTTTTATTTTAGTTTAATTATTTTAAAGCAAATCTAAGTAGCCACATATGGATTGGGCTGCAGTACTGAACAGCACAGTCTTAAATTATAAAATTTCAGACACTAAGAGGGGTGATGGGATAAATATTATGTGAACAGCCAACTTCCCAGCACCCCCCAACTATTAGAAGTTGATACTTTGTCTACTCCTCAGCTCATTCGTACAATAGGACCACAAAACTCTAAAGTTGTGTATATTTAAGTATACAGAAGGTTATTATTGCTACTGACTTTTAAAAATATGTCTTTATTATTTTCCAATTATCCAGATTGCTATTTTATTTTCCTTTGTTCAAGACAGATGCTAAAATAAATTCAGGAAAGAACCCAGTTTAGAGTCATCATTAATTTCATTTAGTAGCTTTTGTCTCCTCAGCCCCTGCTGCCTCTTCTTTCCTTTTCTTATAAATGCATTTATATTCCTTTAACTCTCTTGGGGTAGGTTTAACTCACTATTGATGGTCTGATCTCAGCCCTTTATTAAGTCAGAATCCTACAATTTGGAAGTTTTCCCTTGTGGAACATTTGCTTCGAATAAAGGATGTGTTCCCTATATTTCTTCTGCCTGGATGGGACATCGTTTAATAAATTACCATTTAGACCTGATCTAGAGAAGTCTAAATAAAAACTGGAATGAAATAACTCAACTTTTATTAAACGTTCTGTATACATATTTTATCAGGGTCACCCATGATCTGCCTTCTGAGAAAGTGAGTTCCTTACCTCTGGAATTATTGAAGCAAAGGTGTGAGGTCAAGTTTCAGGTTTGTATTCTAAAGGTATGAATCTTGACTCTAAGTGCTTGACAATTAAATGACTTGACGTTGCAGCAATAGAATGTGTGGAGCCTTGCCTCAATTTCTTAGACTTTGTCCACATACAAAAATCTCTCATGTTGCAATGTTTCTGATTTCCCTCCTGGTTTATTTTACTTATTTTTATTTATTTATTTATTTATTTATTTATTTATTTATATTTATTTACCTTTTTGCTGCATTTTTTTCTGGATTTCTTTCAAGAGGCTATCTTCTCCTTCCAGTTGCATGAATGGTTGGTTCTCCCAAAGGCTTTGCTCAGCCTTTACCCCATATCTGTCTGTGTATGTGCTTCATGACATGGCATCTATCCCCATGGCTCTACCTGTGTCACAGACACTGGTGGCTGTTAGACATGTCCTCAGGCAAAGTGCCTCATCACACATAGAGCTGCCTACCTAGAGGTCTCCATCTGGGTGTCCCACAAGGACCTCACATACAATATATCAACAATGTAACTCACAGTCACCCTCAAACAACCCAAAATATCTATTTTTCCTACATTTCCAGTGTAGGTGGTTCCATCATGTGACTGGTTATTACCTAAGCTCAGAACCTGGGAACCATCTTTGACTTTTCCTCCTTTGGATTTGTCTCCCATCTGAAAGGTCACTAAATCCTGTACATTTTGCTGCCATCCATTCATTTGTTCATTCAGCAAATATTAATATGTGCATCATGTATTCTGCTGGATACTGTGAGGGGAGAAGTAAATGAGACGGACATAGTCATTGCCCCAGTGAAGCTTAGAGTACATTCTTGAGAGATACAATTAAAATGAAATAAAAAACACATCAATAAAAGTAATTTGCAAGGTGTCTGGGTGGCTCAGTTGGTTGAGCATCCAACCAGGTCATGATCTTATGGTTTGTGAGTTCAAGCCCCATATTGGACTTTCTGCTCTCAATGCGGAGCCCACTTCAGATCCTCTATCTCCCTCTCTCTCTGCCCTTCCCTGACTCTCTCTCTCTTTCTTTCAAAAATAAACATTAAAATATGTAATTTGCAATTCACACCTCATAGTGCATAGACCAGAACTGATTCAGTCGCCCCTGCATTTTTATTCCCAGAACAATTCTCCAAAATGGCTCTGAATTCCTATTTTCACATAAAAAGAACACAGACACCAATACTCTGGAATTCTTTTCAAACAGATGACTGCTTGTCTGTGCAAGTTGTTTAGAGTCTGCATCGTTTGTGCCCTGAAGAGGCTCTTCCTTGAAGGCTCCCGTTACTTGTACAGTCCATTTAGTCTAACCTCTAACTCCACATAAGATTCCCTTTTACAATGGCATGACCTGCTTTTGGGTCATCAAGGACTGGCCAATCTCACAGACTCACTAGGCAACCCGCTGAATTTTTAATAATTTTGCCTGTTTGAAAGTTCTCCTGAAACTCCTCTCCATGGCCATTGTTCTGGAATTACATCACATATTTAATATTTTCTCCTGTGATTGCCTCTCCAATACTAGAAGAAAATTATCTGAAACTTACATTCCCCACACTAACTTTTCTCACTCCTGTCCCACAAAGATACAGTCCCCTGATTGTGCATGGGGCAAATCCTAATGGCACTCTAATTTGTAAATGTCCAAGGTAAAGTGTGGTCACTGAACACAAAGTTCCAGATGTGATCCGACCACTTGTGATGACAATGCTGATGATGACAAAAATCATAAACATCACTACTTATTATTGACTTTCTAGTGCAGACATGGGAAGAACTTAATTATCTCATTTGATACTCACAGTAATTTTATAGGCAGCTTATTCTCTCCATTTTTGCTGATGTGGGGATTGAGATTCGGAGAGGTCATATGACCTAAACGGTAGCAAGTGGCTTGTATATGTCAGTGGCCAATGCTTGTCCCCAGCTATGTGTATCTCCATGTGTATGCCCATGTTCATGAGCACTCTCTTGTTCTCTTTCCTCTGTACAAACAAAACAAGGAAAGTAACATTTATTTATCTCATTGTGTCTCTGTAATTTCAACTTGTATCTTATGGCAAGTCTTAATCTATAGAGTAATGATTTTACCTACCTCATAAAGTTGTCATGAAGATAGTAATACATGTTAAATACCCTATGAACATCATAAGTTTAAAAATGTGAACTTTTAACAAGGCTCCGTAGCTCAGGGGTTAGAGCACTGGTCTCGTAAAAATGTGAACTTTCATTATTATTGTCATTATGGTGCCCCACATGATACTTGATAGTCATGAATAAGTGAGTTATTATTATTATTATTACTATTATACTTGTTTAGGGAGAGAGAGAGAGAGCACTAAAGTGGGGGAGAGAGGCAGAGAGAAAGAGAGAATCTAAAGCAGACCCCACACTCGGCATAGAGCCCAATGTGGGGCTTTATCCCAGGACCCTGGGATCATGACCTGAGCCAAAATCAAGAGCTGGACTCTCAACCTACTAAGCCACCCAGGTGCCCTGTAAATCCCAATTATTAATGTCTTAAAACACAACAACCAAAGGTTTATTTCTCACTTATTCTGTTTCCAGTATGACGTTAAGGGGGCTCTGCTCATCTACTTACTCGAGGTCCAAGAATAATGGGGTCTCCATCATCTTGTAGCTTGTCGCCACCCCATCAGAATGGTTTGCCACTTTGATGGCTGCAGTGGGCAATGAGAAAAGTCCAAGGGTAAGTTTAGTTTTCATGGGGTTCCCTGAGCCCAGGAGAGAAAATGTGGATACAAGTAAAATTAAGATTTTTGGGTGACCGTACAGAACTATTTCTTCTGGCAAGTCCCAGTCTACACCCATTGTCCTGGCATTTTGTCTTCTCAGAAGTGTTTTGGTTTGGATGATAATCTATAGTTACCCTGGATACCATAAACCCCATATTCCTACCTATTCTATTAGGAGTCATTTTGTGAGAGAAGCCTTCCTACCCACCTAACCAAAAGTAGACTTCCCTTTTCTCTCTATCCCATCAACCCCCCCCCCACCTATACACACACAGACCACCTTATGGGTATCACAGCACATGTCCCTACCTCTTTGTTTGCTTGTTTTGTTTGTTTATTGTTTATTCCAGCAGAACAGGGGTCTTTTCCCTATTGTTCAAGGCTGTCCTCCCAGTTTTTAGCTTTGGAAATATTTACCGAGCACATACAAGAATGTGCCATTCTTGGAGCATTCAGGTGGCTCAGTCGGTTAAGCATCTGACTCTTGATTTCAGCTCAGGTCATGATCTCACAGTTCATGGGTTCAAGCCCTGCATCAGGCTCCATGTTGATGGAGTGGAGCCTGCTTGAGATTCTCTCTCTCCCCCTCTCTCTGCTCCTCCTCTGCTCTCTATCTTTCTCAAAATAAATAAACACTTACAATTTTAAAAGAAAAAAAGAAAGTGCTATTTTTCTAACTTTGTATTTGTAATTGGGAAATGAACATTAAAGGTACATTAAAGCATGAAAGCTACTCCTACCTGAAAGGAAAACTAAAAATATCTAGGAATAGAAGTATTGATGAGGACATGGAGAAAGGGACACTCTCATCCATTACTTTTGAAAATATAATTTGGTAGAACTACTTGGAAAACAGCTTCATATTCCCTAGAAGAGCTGGTCATGGTGTGCTCCCTCTACAACCCAGCACCCCATTATCAAGTGAATAACCAAGGGAGTATGCCCTCAGTACCAGAAGACATGCTTGGAAACATTCTTAGCAGGAAAAAAAGGTCAATCTAAATGTCTATCTATGGAGAATATGTGAATAAACTGAGGACATTCATAAAATAAAATATTAAATAGGCAGGAAAAACAAAGGAACTATAGGAACATACAGCAATATTAATGAATCTAAAACATGCAATGTTCAGAGAAGAAATGCTCCAATCACTTACTAGACCTTGTGTCCCCAGTGCCTCTAGATACCACCAGGACTACAAAGAAAAAAAGGAAAAACCGAAACAAGACTCCTTTGGAAAAGCTGCCTCCTAAATTTCCTTCTTGGAGAGCCACATACACAGTAGCTATTCAAGGATGTAAGAAATCTTGCAATGTAAGCTCAACTTTGTTTAAATACATATTCATGTTATGTGTGTTAAGAGCAACAATAACAACTTGTGGCACACATTTTGGAAATATGTAATCAAATTTTATGATTTTCTGCCTGGAAAATTTTGCAGCCTAGAGCGCATCTCGGAATTGTGTTAAGGTTTTTGACTAATCAGATTATTTTTTCTAGTTCCTCAATAGATCTCACTGTTGACCACAGTGAGGTAAGTGCTCAGCCAGAATTCCCTGATTTAATAAATTGTTTCATGGGCATTTATAATATATACATTCATTTATGTCATGTCTTTATTTGTCCCTTATTAACTATAAGAAAAAGTCCAGAATTGTTAACCTGAGACCAATAATAAGCCTAATTCAAGAGGGCTAAGTTTTTTACAGAATCATTGGAGAGCCCAGTGGAGTAGGTTCTAGGGTAGAACTGTAATGACTTTGGGGGAGAATAGGCCTAGTAGGGAAACAGACAAGGCTTCGGGGCATACCTGTGTTAATCACTGGCTCCACCATGATCTGCCTTCAAGAAGCTGTCACTTCAGATGCTGCTCCAAACCCCACATTTTGCCTTTCCAAGAGCCGGCAATGTCATCAGGATTGGTAAATCCAAAACCACACCCTGTCTAAAGGATCTGCACCTTGTGGACACCCTCACAAAGCTGGTGTTTGGACATGGGATATTCACTGATAATCTACTGGCAACCCCAAAGTCTCTATGATCACATTGTTGGGGGACGCGTCAGAAGGAAGTCATAGCATTCCCATGTCTGACTTCTAAATCTTTCACAACTCCACCAGATTGACTGAGCCTAGATCACATCCAAACATTTGTTACAAAAGAATCTAGAAAATACAGGTTTTGGTTTTTTAAGATCCAATTCTGGACACACCAGAAAGACTGAGGAATGGGTAGGGACCATCACATGACCAAACCTACAATAAGGACTTTTCTTAAGACTCAAGGCCAAAGAGACAACAGGTAGTAAGGCAAAGGGGAAATGATTTTGTTTCCGAAAGCAGCTTAGCATGCCTTGGAGGTCTGTTCAATTATGAGATTGTTCTGAGAGCTGAGATCTGTTTCAGTTATGAGATTTTTGATTAATCAGTCTAAGGACAGTTTCTGGGGTGCCTAAGTGGCTCAGATGGTTGAACGTTCAACTCTTGATTTTGGCTCAGGTCATGATCCCAGGGTTGTGGGACTGAGTCTCATATCAGGCATTACATTAAGCGTGGAGCCTGCTTAAGATTCTCTCTCTCTCTCTCTCTCTCTCTCTCTCTCTCTCTCTCACACACACACACACACACACACTCTCTCTCTCTCTCTCTCTCCCCCCCTCATCTCTTCCACTCATGCTTTCTCTTTCTCTTTCTAAAATACAATTTAAATAGTAAATTATTTAAAATAAAATAAATAATTTTTAAAAATTATATAAAAATTAAAAACTTAAAATATTTTAAAAATTAAATTAAATTATATAAATTAAATTTTAAAAATTAAATTAAATTATATAAAATTAAAAAATTAAAAATTTTTAAAAATTAAAAGTAAAACATTTTATGCGGTGATTTTTTTAAAAACTTTTCCTGTATAGTGGACATTCTACATGACTTTGATTTTGGGCAAATGCTTTTTCCTTTCTTGGTAGGTCTCTACAGCTATCAGAATCCCAATCTAATGGGATTATATTCTAGTCAACATGTCTAAAATAAGATCCCGCTCCCCAAACATTTGTTTTGTTCATTTTGTTTCAATTTTCCTGCCTTGAGAATTCTTATCTACTCCAGATTCTCAAGATGGAGGGTTGTTCACAGTCAGAGAGGAAAGAGAAAGGAGGCTAAACATCAAATAGATTGAGAAAAGAATCAAGAAATAAAAAGCAAAGGTAAGGAAAGACAACTGAGGATTTGGTATTATTTCAGCATTTTTATCCAAGTTCTCAAGATTAATTTTACTGGAATAGATGCCTTGAAGTATGAAATGGATCAGTGTGGTTTGTGGCAACAATGCTTAAAATATAAAATCAAAACAGAGCTATCTTCAAAATGCTCCTTTTATAAAGGAAAAAAAGTTCTTAGAAGCAAAGCTGAGTGGGGGGAAAATAACAGGTGAGTTCAAATGAAGATTCTGAGGATCATCAGCCAAATGTATCTCATTTAGCAGGTCTGTAGTGGGGCTCCAGAATATACAATTTAGTAAGGACCTTACATAGAAGAGATCTTCTATACTTAAGGGACTAACGCAGGTGGTCCCTTCACCACCTTTTGAGAAATACCTTTTTGATTGTAAGAGAGAGAGTCATAGTCATGTTCTCCAGCTAGAGAAAAGACTCTTTGGGAAGTAGCCGTCATAGCCTTGTTGACAAAGAGCACAGACTGGGTCTCACGAGTATGGTCCAAAAGGTGATGTGCTCTTGAAAATGCAGGTACCCGGATTCTATCTCAGAGTAGCTGAATCAGGATTTCTGAAGCTGAGATAGGAAACAGCATGCTGCAAGCTCCTTACACAATTAGAATGCATACTAACATCTGAAAATTACTGCCACAGATAATGTAGAAGATACTGTAGTATTTTTTTCCCAAGAACTCTAAACTCATCCAACTAGGTTTATGGACAATGATACATTTTAGTATATGTTGTACAGCAGTGACCTCACAATAATCTATTTCTAAATAAACCACTGAAGCAAAAATCAGCCTTTCTTTCCATTTCTATAGATGAACTTGGGACCAATGCAGGAATTGTGACTTAAAACTATACTTTCCCCTGTTGGTAATCTCAAACCCAATCTTTGGAAAATTGCTAGAAGACATAGAGAGATAATCTCTGTGGAGTCGAATGCTAGAAAATATACTTGCCAAATTATTGTAATGATGAAAGTTTGAAGTTGCATTCTATCCCTACAGTTTTCACAAACAAATCTGTTACTGTACTATGTACTGACCTTATGAAGATATCCAATAGAGCAGATTGTCATCATCAGGGGAAATTGTCATGCTTGGAAACAAAAGTTAGTATCTTTTACTTATTTGTATACAGAGGAAAAGATCATTACGGCAAACACTTGCTGCTCTGGTTTTAAAACAAATTGAAAGGGAATACAGTTGTGTTTCTACATTGTGTTGTTTACTATGTCTATTAAAAGCCCCAGGTGAAATTCTAAACTTTTATTTCAGTCTTTTTGTTAAGATTATTTTGTTCTCCATCAAAACTATAAGTATGTTGCAAAATCCATGTGCCTTCACTGAGCCTCAATGTAACTACATTAATCCAAGCTGATGGCTGCATGTGAATGCCAAGCTGATGTCATTTATGAACAAACACCTTGGCATACTGTTTTAACAACTTATTCTTCTCAGCTTGACAAATGTAAACATTTATATTACAAAGTAATTTACATTTAAAATCCCATGCCAACAGCTGATAAGAGAAGATAGAATATTGAATTTTGGCACATAAATAAGCTTTCCCAAAACAGCAAAGAGGATTCTAGTAATGGCTTTCATTTAGACAGCATACTTCACCCATTGGGAATTCTAACTAGCACACTTCACAAAAACATATTGGGGGAGTTTGTACTTTTTATAAATTAAAAATGATGAATGTGCACCATATCTACCCTGATTTTGTGTGATGGGTTGTTGGAACCCAGAATTTTAATTGGCTTATATGCCAGTGCCTCTTTTTAAAAGGAACTTACACAGGGAGGTGTAACTTCACAGCAACCTCTCCTCGGGCTTGGGAGAATATAAAGAAGTCGGAATTTAAAATCAGGGTAATAAAACTATATGTATTTAGGGACACCTGGGTGGTTCAGTCAGTTAAGGGTCTGACTTTGGCTCAGGTCATGATCTCACCATCCATGAGTTCGAGCCCCGCAGCAGGCTCTGTGCTCGGAGCCTGGAGCCTGCTTCAGATTCTGCGTCTCCTTCTCTGTTTGCCCCTTCCCCACTCACGCTCTGTATCTCTCTCTCTCTCTCTCAAAAATAAAGTAAAAAAAATAAAAAGAACTAAAATAAATATGCATCTAGAGTTACAGGACCATCTCTGGAATATGGCTCTTTTATAAATGGCCAAATAGCTTTGTCCAGATGTAGAAAACTATGAATGTCCCTTAAAAAAAAAAGTGACGGGAGCATTTGGATCTCAGTGAATATGGGTATGAAGTTTTCAGAATTCTTAATAAAACCAAATATCAGAACCATGAAATCCATACACTAAAAGGATTGTGTTAGTAAAGAATTTAACAAATGGCATCTAGTTGTTTTTTTTTTCTTTTACTCAAAAGCATTCTTCAACAAGCAGGGAAGCCTAGTACGAAGGGCAAAGGTTTTGAAATAAACCAAAACTGGCTTCCCATCCAGTTTTGTCACTGACTCTGTAACTACAAACCACATGTGTCCACCAATGAACTTGCGTGGCCTTAGGAAAATATTTTGTATCTTTAAGTCACTGTTTTTTAAGTCTATGAAGTAGGGGTAATAATAGTCAACATAATGGCATCTATTTCAAAAGGCTACGTTATATTACTAATTAAATAAAATAATAAATGCATGCAGGAGGCTTAGAACAATGTTTGGTACAGAGTAAAATTTCAATAAACGGGAGACAAAAATATATCCACTTTTTTTTTCTAGGCCTAACATGGGACCTGTTCTTAACATGTAATCATTTAGAAGAAATGTAAAGATAGAGAAATCACTGCAAAGGAAGATAATAATAGAAGGTCGAAGAAGTTAGTGAAAGAAGAAATTTCAAAAGAAGGCCTGTTAAATTGGAAAGTAAAGATGTCTGATTCTAACAAGTGTTGATAAGGGTGAGGTAGAACAAAATGTTGGTGGAAGTGTAAACTGGCAAAACCACTTTGGAAAATAATTTGACCTCATCTCAAAAAGTAAAAAAAAATACATACATACCCTTAGAACCAGTAATTTCACATTTCGGCATCGACACTAGAGATTCTTTTACATATGTATACATCAGACAGGTAGAAAGATGTTCACATTAGCCGTGTTCAGTAGAAAAAAATTGAATAATTAAAAAAACTAAAAACAGGGGTGCCTGGGTGGCTCAGTCGATTAAGTGTCCAACTTCAGCTCAGGTCATGATCTTACAGTTTGTGGGTTCGAGCCCTGCGTCAGGCTCTGTGCTGACAGCTAGTTTAGAGCCTGGAGCCTGTCTTCAGCTTCTGTGTGTGTCTCTCTTTCTCTGAACCTCCCCTGTTCACGCTGTCTCTTTCTCTCTCAAAAATAAATAAAATATTAAAAAATAAAAAACCCTGAAAACAACAAAAAAAATTTCATAAAAATAATAGAAAACATTATGAAGAAGTAAATTTACATTGTTGAAGTTTTGATTTTGTTGTCTTGCTCTAAAGATTGTTGGGCATTCCTCTGGCTGGCTATTAAGTAAGTTAGAGATAAATTTGATCCCTTTGAGACCTGTTTTGCTAGGCTGAGTCTAGACTAGGTTTTACTTTAGGATAGTTCAAGAGCAGAATATACATTCTTCTCAAGTTCAAATACAACATTCATCAAGACAGATAACACTTTGGACCACAAAACATACCTTAATAACTTTTTAAAAATTGGATTAATAAATAATTAATAACTTTCCCAAATAAAATTATGTTCACAGTTTCACTGGTGAATTCTACCAAATATTTAAGGTAGAAATTATGCCAATTCACTATGATCTTTTCCAGATAATAGAATCAAAGGGAACATTTTCTAACTCATTTATGAGGCCACCATTATTCTAATACCAAACTGAGATAAAGATATTAAAATAAGTAAAACTGCAGATAATATATTTCATGAATATAGATGCAAAAATGCTCCCCAAAATATTAGCAAGCCAAATTCAACAATGTGTAAAAAAAATGCACCCTGACCAAATGAAATTTATTTCAGGTATGAAAGGCTCATTCAATATTTGAAAATCAATTACTACAACTTACCATATCAACAGGCTATAGAAGAAAAGTCATATGATCATTTGAACAGATGGAGAAAAAGTATATGACCAAATCTAACATCTATAATCACACACACACACACACACACACACACACACACAAACCTTTTAACAATTAAAAATAGAGGGGAACTTCCTCAACTTGATAAAGCACATTTAATGTACAAAAAGCCTACAGCTGACATAATACTTAATGGTGAGAAACTAGATGCTTTCCAATTAAGATCAGGAGCAAATCAAGAATGTCCCCTCTTGCCACTCCTACTCAAAATTGCATTGAAATTCTTAATACATTTAGGAAAGAAAAAGAAAAAAAAGGTAAATGGATTAGAAAAAAAGAAACAAAACTGTCTTTGTTTGTACATGGTATAATCATCTGTATAGAAAATCTGAAAGAACTGACCAAAAAAACTAATGGAATTACTAAGTGAGGATAGCAAGGTTTCAGAATACAAGATTAATTCACAAAAACCAATTGCCTTTCTACATACTAGCAATGAACAACTGGAATTTGAAATTTAAAACACAACATTATTTACACCAGCACTGCCCCCATTGAAATGTTTTGGCATGAAACTGACAAAATAGGTACAAGATGTATGTAAAGAACACTAATGAAAAACATCAAAGAGGTCTAAATAAATTGAGAAATATTCCATGTTTGTGGATTAGAAGACTCATTATCATTAAGATTTAATTCTTCCCAGTTTGATTCAATAAAATTCCCATCAAAATTGCATCAAGTTATTTTCTGGATATTGATAAAATAAGTCCAAAGCTTATATGGAGAGTATAAACCTCAATAACCAGCACAATATTGGAGAAGAAGAACAAAGTTGGAGAACTGACACAACCCCACCCACCTCAGAACTTGCCATAAAGCTACAGGAATCACAACAGTGGTGTTGAGGAAAGAATAGACGAATAGATGAATGGAAGAGGATAGAGAACCCATACATATACCACACAAATATAATCAACTGGTCTTTGGCAAAAGAGCAAAGGGATTTCAATGGAGAAACAATAGTCCTTCCATCAAATAATGTTGGAACAACTGTAAATCCATATTTAAAAAAATCTAGGTACTGATCTTACATTTTTCACAAAAACATAACAAAATGAATCATAGGCTGACATGTAAAATTCAAAAATGTAACACTTCAAAAAATGTATAAAACTTATACAATATAAACCATAGGAAAAAATCTGGACTGTCTTGTGCTTAACGATGAGTTTTAGTACATTAAAGTCCATGGTCAGTAAATGAGAACTTCAGCCTGAAGTACATACCAGAAGCAGGTTTGGCCAGCTCAGTGGAGAACTATGGAGCAGAATCTGCCTCTTGGAGGCACCCTATGTTGGGCAGAAATGGCCTGGACCAAATATCTCTGCCATGCTCAGTCCTTGATGGAAATTGCCCAGAATATCCAGTTCTTGACTAGAAAGCTGAAGCAGATCTGAAAGCACTAACAGCTAGAGGCTATCAAATAACTGAATTTCTTGTAATGAAATGGCAAAGTCTTTCTTGGATGAGGATTCAAACATGCACCATTGTGGCTGCTCCAAGTATGTTGGAAGTGTCGAGAACTGGCCATCAGAATGAGTAATATACTTGAAAATGTCATCCAAATCTCCTCAATTCACAGCCTAAGCACATATCTGCCAGCCCATATGGGGATCTTCATCAACATATATTTGTCTTGGCAAATATTAGACTTTATATCCTGAAGCTAATTATCAGAAGAGCAATCTTTGGCTGGGTACCCCAATGGCTAATCATCTCACCAGTATTGTTACTATTATCCACACATTGGATAGTTCTTCCAGTTTAAATAAGCATAATTTGGAACAAACCCAAGGGAATATTTATTTCAATTTTATGTGCAGATAGATATTTTTCATGAAATTTATTTTTGTTTTGAGTTTTATGACCCCATATCCAGAGATAGGCTCTGGTCTTTTTGATAACTGCACTGCAACTTAATGCTTTATCCTTAAAACAATCTTAAAATATCTATGCATTATTTTTCTCTCATAGTTTCCATTCATGAAGCTTTCTATTGATCATACTTATAGCAAGGATGGAATCAGGTGGACTTTCATCTTTAGGCTCCCTCTTCTCTTCTGCCTTCACCAAGAACTTCTCTTAAAACTTTATTTGCAGGGGGTACCTGAGGGCTCAGTAGATGAAGCATTCAACTTCTGTTCAGGTCAAGGTCTCATAGTTCCCGAGTTTGAGCCCCACATCAGCCTCTTTGCTAACAACTCAGAGCCTGAAGCCTGCTTCAGATTCTGTGTCTCCCTTTCTCTCCAGCTCTCCTACATCACACTCTCTCTCAAAAATAAATAAACATTAAAAATAACATTCATCATTAAATAAACATTAAATAAAGCTCTATTTGTATATTGTTAAAGATAATTACATTTGCTTTTCTTTTCAAAAATGCAAATGGACCAGAACTTACCAGTCATGCTTTAAACGTTCTTCTAACCACAAAATATCACACTTGAGCTAGAGAAAAGGTGGGTAGAAGTAACAATGGCTAAAGTCTAGGAAAGACATAGACTCTAAACTTTTATTGGTTTAGGATAAGGGATTCCGCTTATAGCATCATGTAATTATACCTGAGAGCTTAGGATTATTTGTTCAGTCAGGTCCAAGTGATTTTTATTAAGGATAGCATTGGGAACAAGGCCATCAAAATGGGTGGAACAAACTTGAAGTGCACATCATGGGCTTCAGAAAGGAAGGACTCTAATATACAAAATATTTGTTCTTCTGTCCATGTTCAGGCTGGAAATAGAAGAGACGAGAAGTCACATGTGCCCAAGACTAAGAACTTCTTTTCTCATAGTACTTTGGGAATAGGATATCTACCTTGAGTCTTGTTTGCTTTCTTTTTTTTTTTTTAATTGTTTTTGATGTTTACTTTTGAGAGACAGAGCACGAGCTGGGGAGGGGCAGAGAGAGAGGGAGACACAGAATCCGAAGCAGGCTCCAGGCTCTGAGCTGTCAGCACAGAGCCTGAAGTGGGGCTCCAACTCACAAACTATGAGATAATGACCTGAGCCAGAGCTGGACATTCAACTGACTAAGCCAACTAGACACCCCTGTCTTCCTTGTTTTCTACCTGGTAGGACAGGAATAATTGTGCATTCTCTACTGGTAGATGATAAAATGATCATAGAAATTATTGATTTTATTAATCTATTTATTCTTTATGCTATATTTTTAAAAGTTTTTTTAATGTTTATTTTTGAGAGAGAGAGACAGAGACAGATAGAGTGCAAGCTGGGAAGGGGCAGAGAGAGAGAGAGAAGGGGCAGAGAGAGAGACACACACACACAGAATCCAAAGCAGGCTCCAGGCTCTGAGCTGTCAGCATGGAGCTCGACGTGGGGCTCAAACCCACAAACCGTGAGATCACGACCTGAGCTGAAGTCAGACGCTTAACCAACTGAGACACCCAGACGCCCCTTCTTCACACTATTTAATCCCCACCTGCCATGTCTGTCTTTGTTCCCATCCATATTCCTAAATTTGAATCTGAAGTTCTAGAGCCTGAAAACTCTAGGATTAGGAGGCCAATCCTAAACTTTCTAGATATCCCAGTACTTCTGTGACCCTTTCTTAGGCTAAAAGTTGAAAATTACTGTGATTGGAGTTCTCTTTGACTTACACTCACTCCTTCTCCTGTCTGATTTAATTAGAAAATGAAAGCTGTAATCTTGGGTGTCCTTCAGGGGTCAACTCAAACCAGACATTTTCTAGAAATATATGATTCCTGGTGAATCTAAGCACATGATGGTCTTCTTTTTTTAGATCTGATGCTATAGAATCTAACACCAGAATATGGACAAAGTTATCATTTTTCACTGATTGTTTCATGCACTTAAATCCTATCTCAAACATTTCACTCAGGAATCAATTTATGTCACACACAAAACTTGTTAGCTTGAGTTAACTAAAGTAAAACTCATTTTGAAGGATTTTTTTGAAATGTCCCTGAGATGGTAGTTCTTAATAAGAAGGACACATGAGATTCAGGTTAAAGAATTGTCTTTAAAAACCTAAGGTGCCTATGGCCTCTCTTTAGAGATTTTATTTCGATGGATCTGAGGTAAAGCCCCTTTGGAGTCTGTATCTTAAAAAATTCTTCTCACAAAGTAAATATATACACCCCTAGATAAAAACTACCACTTTAAAACCGTTGGAAAATACTGATATGGTTTCACTTTCAAGTGAATTCTCCTTTTTTTTTTTTGAGTAAATTCTGCCTAGGGTCGCCATATTTAATAAAAATAGCATATTAAAAAATAGAGAACACCCAGTTGAATTTTAGTTGAAAGTAAACAACAATTACTTTTTAGTATGATTATGTCCAAAATATAGCATGACAGGGTGCCTGGGTGGCTCAGTTGGTTGAGTGGTCGACTTCAGCTCAGGTCATGATCTCATGCTTCATGGGTTCAAACCCCGCTTTGGGCTCTGTGCTGGCAGCTCAGAGCCTGGAGCCTGCTTCAGATTCTGTGTCTCCCTCTCTCTCTGCTCCCCCCCCCCCCGCACTTATGCTCTGTTTCTCTGTGTCTCAACAATAAATAAAAACATTAAAAAATCAAAATATAGCATGACTTCTACAGCAACGCTAATCCTGACTGATACGCAGGTCCATATATACACATAAGTTTATGTATGATAGAAGAGTAACTGTAAAACCCAGGGCACAGGAGGGATAATTTAATAATAGTGTCAAGAAGAAAGACTTTTCTTAGGCAAATAAAACAAAGGTGGAGCTCTACCCCACACTATAAACAAAACTTAACCCCAGATTGATTAAATTTGGAAACAAAACTTTCAAACCTTTAGGAAGAAATGTAAAAGGATATTTTATGTCTTCAGGATAGGCATATCATTGATTTCTTTACAGAAGACATGAAAGGGGCAATCCAAAAAATATTGGTAAATGTGACTATATTAAAATTAAAAATTTCTGTTCAACAAATGACACTACAAAGAAAGGGAAGAGACAGGATGAAATATTAAATCTCATATGTTCAACAAATGATTGGTAACTACTATGTATAAAAAAATCCCTGAAACACTAGAATAACTGAGTAGAAAAATGCAGGCATGAAACTGCAATTGAGAAATACAAGTCCATAGAAAAGAAATATATGAAACAATATTTATATTCTATTGTTTTGTAGTAATGATAGAAATGGCAATTCATTAATATTAATAGTTAATAATAATTAACAATGATATAATTCTATGACCAATAGATTGGTGAAATTAACAAGTTTGATAATAGGAAATGTTGATGATATGGAACAATTGAAATATTAATGAGAATGTATAACGATAAAAATATTTCAGAAAAACGTGTTCATATTATATTGTAAAGTTGAAAATTATAATATTTTGTGATACAAAAATTCCAATTCTAGAGATAAAGCATAGAGAAATTCCTGTTGTATAGCTCAGAGAAATATGCTCACCAGAGAAATAGCTCAGAGCTTATATGCTCACCAGGAGACATTTTCTGAAATATTTGCAATAAAGAAAATACCATAGTGGATAAACGTAACACAGCTACATGAATCAACATAGATGAATTTGAGAAACAGAATATTTTTAAAGCTTATTTATTTTAAAAGAGAGAGAGCACACGAGAGATAGAGCGTTCCAGAGAGGGGAAGAGAGAGAACCCCATGCAGAGTCCACACTTTCAGGACAGAGCCTCATATAGGGCTTCATCTCATAAACCATGAGACCATGACCTGAGCTGAAATCAAGAGTCAGAGGCTTAACCAACTGAGCCACTCAGGCACCCTGAGAAACAGAATATTAAGCAACAAACAAACAATCAGAAACCCCAATCTCAGAAAGCTATATTTAAAACAATACTTTTTTAATGCACAAAATAAACAAAACTAAATATAGGAATACTTGAATATTTGATAAAAAATTTTATGGGGGGAAAATGGCTAGAAAATTCAATGCAAACTTCAGGATGATGGCTACCTCTTACAGTGAGGCCACAAATGGAATAAAAGAGTAGGAGATGGGTAGTCTTAGATGGGTAAAATTGTGTCAGTAACATTTTAAATTGTAACATAAAACAATGGGTGTTCATTTTATTTTTATGCTTTACAACTCACATATATGTTAAATATGTTGTGTTCTATCGATCTGATATCCCAGTAAAAAATAATGAACAAACTGACATCCTTTGTTCCAATTTTTCAATTTTGTAAGAGTTCCCCAAAGTGTGTGCTAAAAAACAATTTTCTACTTGCAATAAGAAATAAATTTTTCACTGTGACCTGAAACATGCACATTTATGCACACATTCCTACAACAAAGTACTTCACATTTGCATATGGAACAACACACACTTGGCATTGCATTCTGAAATTTTTTATTCTATTCTCTTCTTTGATGCTTACACAGCCCACTCGGATGATTTCATGATATCCTCTTAGATCATGACCTACAGTTGGAAAACATTGCCCTAGAATTTACCAGTTTTGCTGATTGCCAATAAACATTTTCTTAAGCAAAGGAATCTGTTATCTAATAAGTTTAATAAATTACAGGTTAAATAAGTTTATTGAGAGGTCCCCCATTATTCTTAAATAAGCATTAAGTTAACTTGCAATGTGAGGGACCTAGTATTCAGTTTCCCAAACTTAACTGATTATGAAGCGACCTGTGGGCCTAGTGACATACAGAGCACACTCAACAACCAGTCCCTCAGGATAAAATCTCCACTTTCATTCTCTTTCCATTTCCCTATCTCAAAATTCTTTGTTTCACTTGTGATTTCCCCAAACACAACATTAGTCGTGCTTACGATGCATGAAGCATAGCATTAAAAATACACTTAATTGAAATTGGTGAAAAGCAATACTACGACCATCCAGCCATAAAACTATTGGTGTCAAGAAATCTCTCATCTTCACAGAAACATCCAGTGGCATTCCTAATCTCCTCTCATTAAGCCTCACCTACCTTTAGGAACATTTCAGAGAAGATCATTTCAGACTATCTCATTCAATTTGGTTGTCTCTTCAATGTATTGATTTTTACAATAGTTATCATTTTCTACCTTTCAGTGGAAATCTTTAAGGGTTCATTGATCTTGGTAAAATACACTTTTGTGGAAGGACTGTTTATATTGTAATTTATATGAGATAATGTGCACTAAGTTCCAAACAACTGACTTACAAATGACTAACAAATGTGCTTTAGAGAGAGTCAACAATAAACTTGGGTCTGCCTAATACTCTGAAATCTTAATAGATTAAGCCATTACCAATGATTAAATTCCTTTATGAGCATTTCATCTGGAGGAGGAGTGGAAAGACCTGAACTCTATGGGCTTGGGCATGCTGTCACACCTCCAGACGGAGATATTTCAGGAGGGTACTTCTTGGTGAGGACACCAAAAGAAGGTGGGAGGGTATCAAAGACAAATTGCATATTTCATTTTATCTATTTGGGTTTTTTCCTTATTTTATATGGGGATATATGTTGCTTCGTATAGAATACAGATGAGTCTCATTTTCTGCTATATAGGGAAAAAGATATTTACCATTTGGAGTCTCAGGACTAGTTGCTTTAGGGTCATTGAAATTTCATAAATATGTCTTTTCTCAAGTTTTGACCTCAGAACCTTGACTTTCTGAGCAACCATTGTTTCCCCCATCTCAGTGATGTGCTTGAGCTGGGATTACTGGCTCACAGGAGCTAATTACGTGCATCTCTTCCCAAGCTGGCTTAGAATCAGCTATGTTGGGAATATTTACACACAAAAAATTATAAAATGCTACAACTTGGCTCCTTCTCCTCCCTCTCTCCCTCCTCCTCCCTCTCTTCCTCCTCCTCCTCTTCTCCTCCTCCTCTTTCTTCTTCTTCTTCTTCTTCTTCTTCTTCTTCTTCTTCTTCTTCTTCTTCTTCTTCTTCTTCTTCTTCTTCTCTTCTTCTTCCTCTCCTCCTGCTCCTCCACTTCCTCTTTCTTCTTTTCTTCCTTCTTCCTTCACTTTCTCCTTCCCCTTCCCCTCCCTTCTTCTTCTTCCTCTTCTTCTTTCTCTCTCTCTCTCTCTCTCTCTCTTTTTTTTTTTTTGGTGAGTTGGCTTGCCAGCACATATCTGTCTGACATTGACCACCTACCCATATTACCACAACTGCATTATATTGTGTAAGTTACTTATTTTCCTTGAACTCACTTTAATAGAACATAAATACTTCCCTCTCTTTTCTTCCTGGTCCACAGAGGCAACCTGAGGCTCAAACAAATGTCTGTGCTTGTTTTTTGTAAAGATCAAAGAACCATGAAAATAAGCATTACTTTTATCGGAATCAATTCTGCCTTCGTTATACCTGGTCCTGAGCTGCACCCCATAAGTTGGTCCTTTTATTTCATTTTCATTGTGACAGACTGTTACTTTTGCAGCTCCCAAGGAGACACATCTCAAGCTATTTAAGCCCCAGTGTCAGCAACCTCCCATTGGTTCTCTGCTAAACTGTGTCACAGACCTTGACCAATAGAATGAGATAGAAGGGATGCTGTACCTAATCCCACTCTAGGTTTTAAGGGCGGAGAAGCTTCTTTCACTTTAAGTCAGGCAAAATATAACATACTGCCATGCTGTGAAGGGAATGCAGCTAGTCTTGTGGAAAGATTAAGTGAAGAAAAATAGAGATGCCTCACCAACTATCCCGGCAGCCAGCAGGCCTGGGAGGGAAGAAGTCATCCTGGGGTTTCAGCCTAAGATGCTCCACACGGAGCAGAAAAAAAGCCATCTGCCTTAATCCCTCCCCAAACTGCAGAATTGTGATCAAACAAAAATATTTTTGGTCATTGGAAGGCACTAAGTTTTGGAGTGATGTGTTGTCCAGTGACAGAGAATGAAAAGACTCATCAACTTTCAAGACAGAAGCATCATCTCCGTTTTTTTTTTTTTTCAAATGAAGAAACTAAGGGCTCAGAGGCGGTGGGTAGCTTCCTCAAGCTCACTGAGCAAGTGAGTGTTGGATTTAGGCTAAAATCCCGGCGTCCATACTCTAGCCCTGTGCTCTCCACATGTCTTCATTTACTAGTGAACATGATTGCAGGGAAACTGAAAACCTTGATTGCACAATAAACTTCATTTTAAAGTTATTTTTCTCCATTGTAACTAGTCGAGGACTATATACAGTCGCTGCCTAACCGTGGACTTGGAAGGGCAACAGGTGTAGTGGAAAGGGAGAGATACTGAGAGCTACATTGTAACCCCAGACTACTCGTATTAGTCCGGATTCTCCAGATAAATAGATCCGATAAGATATATTATATATAAATATATAATAATGGATAAATATATACATATGAAAAGAGGGTTTCATTTTAAGAAATTGGCTCATGAAATTATGAGGTTGGCGAGTCTGAAATGTGTAGAGTAGGCCTGCAGGCTAAAGACCCAGGGAAGAGCTGCTGTTAAAGTTCAAGGCCAAAGGCCTTTTGTTGGCAGAATTCCCTCTTGCTCAGGAAAGACCAGTCTTCATTTTTCAAAGCTTCGACTGATTAGATTATGCCCAATGTTACAGAGACCAATCCAAAAACATCTTCACAAAACAGCCAGAGTAACGTTTGACCAAATATCTAGGTACTGTGATCCAGACAGGGTGATGCATGAAATCAACCATCACACCAGTCCTTCTCTAGCTGAGAAGCCTGGACCCAGTCACTTAATTTTTCTGAATGTCAGTTCTCTCCTTACGATGACAGGCATGTCAGGGCACCTGGGTGTCTCAGTCGGTTAAGCGTCCAGCTTCAGCTCAGGTCATGATCTCACAGTTTGTGGGTTTGAGCCCCGTGTCGGGGTCTGTGCTGACAGCTCAGAGCCTGGAGCTTGTTTCAGATTCTGTGTCTCCCTCTCTCTCTCTGACCCTCCCCTGCTCGTGCTGTCTCTCTCTGTCTCTCAAAAATTTAAAAAAAGTATAAAAAGGTGGCAGGCATGTTCATATTTTCCTCACAGAGGAATGCAGGTGACTCAATGGGACAGAGTATATAAGGTACAACACGGGCGCTCTGATTAGTTTACATGGTGACGGACACTGCAGGACATGGGAACACGGGGCTTCTGCATTAAGCTTTTGAGAAATTGTTCTAGAAAGGAAATACCACTGTGAGTCATTTTTTTGCTTTGTATCACAGGGGTCTTCTGTCAGAGAAAGGCAGTGGGAACACATCAAGGACTCCCCCCACCCCTGCTAAATAGATAGGTTGCAATGGTCCATTTTTACAAAGTTGGCTCAATAGCACTGTTTTTCTTCAAACATCTCTTTAAAGAAGAAGAAAAAATACCTTGTTCATTCAAATTGCTCTCCACTTCAAAGTGTGCATGACTGCAAATTTGTCTCCAACCTCCCGAAACACCCTACTGCATGCTAATGAAATTCACATTTCATTATTTAAAAAAAAAATTTTAGTGTTTGTTTATTTTTGAGACACAGAGAGACAGAGCTTGAGTAGGGGAAGGACAGAGAGAGAGAGAGAGAGAGACAGACAGACAGACAGACAGACAGACAGACTGACAGACAGAGTCCCAAGCAGGCTCCAGGCTCTGAACTGTCAGCAGAGAGCATGACTTGGGGCTTGAACTTCCGAACTATGAGATCATGACCTGAGCTGAGGTCTGACGCTTAATGGACTGAGCCACCCAGGAGCCCCAGATATTAGCATTTTATTCTAACTGCCTCCCCTCTGAGAGGGTACTCGGACTATGCCTTCCACTCACTCAGACCCTCACCTGCTATATCTGAGCAAGGTCTCTCCTGATCTGGGCCCTCTTATGGCCCAGTGAGCTCTTTCCTATGCAGACTGAGATTCATGGGGCGCCTGGGTGACCCAGTCAGTTAGCGACCCACTCTTGATTTCGGCTCAGATTGTGATCTCATGGTTTGTGACATTGAGCCCAGCATCAGACTCTGTGCTGACAGCGTGGAGCCTGCAATTCTCTCTCTCCTCTCTCTGTCTCTCCGCTGCTCATGCTCTCTCTCAAAATAAATACACATTTAAAAAAAACTGAGACTCATAATTCCTTAGGACTTAATCTATAAATATTAAAGCTTTAATCCCTGCAAAAATGAAAATCACCAGGAGCTTCAGAGGAATGAAGGAGTCCAGAGAAGTTTAATTTGACACGACTGGGATGTGTGTGTGTGTGTGTGTGTGTGTGTGTGTGTGTGTGAATGCAGCAGGGACAGAGTGGTACCCTTGCATTTGGAAAAGGGAAGAGAGGCTCTAAGACATAAATACAAACTTCCATCAAGTGAAAATCTCACTTAAAATTGGCCCTTCGCAGAGTCTGGAGACCAGACTAGGGGCTCCTTGTCCCAGCACCTTGGGACATCCTGGGAGGCAGGCAAAAATTGTCTGCTTTCTTTTAATATGGGAGGGACAGACCCAAAGTTATCAGGGGATGCTCGTTATTGGAGCAGGAAATTCCTTACTGAATAGAACTCCCACTAGCTTTAGAGGGTGTGTGTAGTTGAGCCATTCACCAGCTAAGAAAAAAAAATGCCATAGGGCAAGAATAGCTTGGATCCCACACTGAACCTTTCAAAGAGGCTCTGCGTGTGCTCCCTCTGGGTGCGTTTTAGCTGCGTGGAGGAGGGCTTTCCCAGAGGAGCCTCC
The DNA here is from genome assembly GCF_006229205.1 of Suricata suricatta. NCBI lineage: Eukaryota > Metazoa > Chordata > Mammalia > Carnivora > Herpestidae > Suricata > Suricata suricatta. The sequence continues at coordinate 64,616,257 of NC_043714.1, forward strand.
TAATGGTCGGCAGAAGAGGTGTAATAATAACTAAGATCCGCAGAGCTCCTGAGACATCACATCAATGATCTCAGTTGATTCGCAGACCAATCCTGGAGGAGGGAGGACGGAAGTCTGGGTTCTTCTCACTTCCAGAGAAGCCAAGTGCCTTGCCCGAGCCAAGGACCACTAGCCTGAGAATTCGCAAGGGCCTACTACTTGTTCAGTTTTTCCCAGTATAACTTAGGCAGAGGACAGAGATTGCAAATCAAAATTCAATTGAAAGTGAGGAGTAAGCATTTCATTAAAAATCCTGGCTCTGGGTAGAGAAAGAAAAAAATTTTTCAGCCCCTTGGATACCACTATGGTAATGCTATACATCATTGCACTGCATATTTGAGAATTTGGGGTGATTTCTTACCTTCAGTAGTAATTGTGGAAGCACACATTTAAGCTAATAATGACATATCATTTCATACACACACACACACACACACACACACACACACACACACCACCATTAGGCTGGAAATTTTTAAAATTCCATAATAGGAGATGTTGACAAAACAAGAATGAATAAAAACTGCTACACACAAGTGGGGGTATAAATAGATACAACTATGTTGGAGAACAATGTGAAAATATCTAACAGAGCTGAAGATGTACCTAGCCTATGACCTAACGATTTCATTCCTAAGTGTTTTCTCTGAAAAAAAAATAAAAGTCTACATATGTACATAAGGCTGCATATATAGGACGTTCATTACAGCACTGTTTATAGTAGTTGAAATTGAATTTTAAAACTGGAATGAGGGGAGTCTGGAAAGCTCAATCAGTTGAGTGTCTGACTCTTGATTTTGGCTCAGGTCATGATCCCAGGGTCGTGGGATCAAGCCCTGCATAGGTCTCTATACTGACCATGGAGTCTGCCTAAGAGTCTCTCTCTCTCTCTCTCTCTCTCTCTCTCTCTCTCTCTCTCTCTCTCTCTCTCCCTCTGCCCCACTCTCTCACTTGTGTGTGCACTTTCTCTCTCTCCCTCTCTCTCAAATAATAAAATAAACATAATAAATAATAAAATAATAAAAAATAAAATTAAAAATAATCACTTTAAAAAAATAGAAGAAATTGGAATAAACCTATGACCATTCACTTGTCACTTTATCCATCTGTCTGTCCACATGTGTGTGTGTACATATACATGTGTATATATGTATGTACATATATATATATACACACACACACATATGTGTACTATGTGCTAGATGAAATTCTAGGTTCTGGATACACAGCAGTGAACAAGACTTAAAGAAAGACCTTGCCCTTGTTTACATTTTGTTGGAAATAAGCAATAAACCAGGAACAAATACATAATTTTAGTAAGAACAAGTGCTATGAAGCAAATCAAAAAGAGTCAGGACCTAGAAGGCGCCTTGGTTGGAGAGGAACATATTGGTCAGGCCTCCTTGTTAGGGCAACATTTAAGCAGGTATTGGCTGAAAATGAACAGGGGGCACATGAGTAAAATACAATCACCCAGGGGAGGGGGGAGTAATACATATCAGGGAATGAAACCCACAGGGATACGGACTCTGAGGAGGCAAAATGTTTGGTAGTTTCTGAAGCTCAGATGTGTAGAGGATGACCAGAGGTTGATGAGTGGAGAATAAAAGCAATGGAAGAGGTGTTCCTTTTATTCATGGATTTTTTTCTCAGTATGGTATTCAGGTCATCTTAATAAGTAATGCAGAATAACAAAAAAGGAAATCTGTCACCAAAATCTAAGTTATTATGGGAATGGACCAACCAAGATTATCAATGACAACTGACATTTATTAACAACTTAAAGTGTGTTAAATGCTGTGCTAACCGTTTCTGTGTGTATCAATTCGCTTATTTGTTTATAACAAATGTAGTTGTTTGTAAGACTCTTTAGTGTGGATACTCCAACTCTTGCTTTACCAATGAAGAAATCACAGTTTGAAATGTTTAAGAAATTTGCTTAATGTGACCTCCTTAGCAAGCAGCAAAGGTGACATTCAAACCCAGCTCTGCCTTTATTGTAGGCTCCCAGCCACTCCATCAAAAATCCAAGATGTTGGGTCAGAAGACATGCTCTGTTTCTTGGCAGGCTGGATCGCCTCTGTTTGGACAGCATCCACTTTGTCTCTCATTCCTTCAGAGGTCATGTACACAACCCATCTCCTTATGCCAACCATCTGCTATTCCTGATGGAAGAAAGGCCAAAACACAGAGCTGAAAGATGGATTATCTCTAGAGCCTGACGCATCATTCACAGGGCTATCACTTTGAGAATGGCTGAGATTCTGCCCCTTTCTATCTATTTTCCCACAAATTAAGAGGCTGTCCATAACAAGCAGTCCTAACCTTTGGGCGGGGAGGACAAGAATGACAAATCGCTGTCATTCTGCACGTTCACTGCAATCCCTTGGAGAACAGAGTTGAGGGAGATTCTGAGAATTATACGGAATGCTGCCGGCTGATAGACCGAGTGGGACAACCTGGCTCAATGAACTCGATTTACTGGCGCTGTCAGTGACCACACTCGCAGGACAAAGGCTTGGGATGCTTGGTATTAGAAGTTCTTGAACACGTGTTCAGTGTTATCCTGTAATCCGAACTCAGTTTTGCTCTGGTTGTGATCTCATCTTACGCAGCACCAACCCTTCCCAAATAATTCCTCAAACCTTCTTCACAGGTGGACTGTATCCAAATCACATCTCTTGTCCCCTTGATTATTGTTTTCTTCATTTGGTCATGGCTTTTCTTGTTATAATATAACAGCAAGGGGCTCTGTTACCTAGGTGACCAGGCATAACATCTGTCCTGGTTCATCTTTGTTAGGACCTGTCAATGCTTGGAGGGGACTCTTGAAGTGCTCCTGATTCACCGCACCCTCAAGGGCACAAGACTTGGCAACAGCAGTGTCCTTCCTCTCTATCTGATGGACAAGGGCTCTATTACCATTCAGACCACATTCACCATAACTTTCAGCAGTGTATCTTTTCATCTTCAATACCTCAATGTAAAGTTAAAAGTTTTACAAGCCTTCATATTTATTATTCCTCAGATCGCCTACTTTGTCCAACTGTGGATCATAGTTTTATAACTTTAACTACATATTTTAAAGCATTTTATTTTGACTTCCTAAATCTGATACAGTTTTCTCCTCTGATACAGAAGCTTCCCATTCTGATTAATGTTTCCAAAACATACCACACTAAAAACTTCACAGATTTCATCTTAATTAGGGTGTCAGATTTGGAAAGATCCTCAAGATCAAGCACCATTACATTTTCATGTTATATATGAGGAAAGCCAAGGACAAAAAAGGAGAGGACCGGGGCCTGGAAGTTACATGAGAGCCATAGTCACACATCGGAAGACTAGTAATTCATTAATTCATTTGTTCTCATAGTCATCCAGAATATATATTCCCTATGTGCTAATCACTGTTCTAAGCATTAAGAAAAGAGCAATACAAAAATAAACAACCAAAAGTTCTTATCTTCAAGGAACACTTTAATCAAAACAATCCAGAAGCAAAATCAGAAATCAAACCCTGAAAGTCTTAGAGGTATTCTGAACAAAGTCTATGTTTGAATATCCACACTATCATTCAGAAACAAAAATTAAGGCCACAAGACATGAAGTAAAGAGTTAGCGTTTTAATCTTATTTGAGTTGTTAACTAGCTAGATTAGACAATTTTCTTGATCCCTCTGATCTTACCTAAAAACAGCAGCATAAGACTAGATCACCTTAAAAATATCTCTTGTAAATCCAGAGAATAATGATTTCCACCAGAAGCACATGGGAAACGTTAAAATAACAGAGACATCCAGGCTCCACACTGATCTGATTGAACCATAACCTGGGCAGATGAAGCCTCAGTAGTGGGAAGGGGTCACTCAGTAGTGTGGCCTTAGACTCCAGGTTTTGGGCCTCATGAGTGCCCCTTGACTCACTGCTTCTTATCCTAACTGCCTGTTATGTATAACTATTCTCTAACATTCACTTTATGAAAATTAAAAAAAACAATAATTTAACAATTTTGGGAAAAACTTGAATACTCGGTAGCCATGGTAAAAAGCAGTCATCAGATTTTATACTTGGTTGATTAATCCATTACAGTTCTACAACCATGGAAAAAGCAATCACTGCAACTGGCTTTTTACTCATTTAATCAATTAGTGGTTCACTTCAATAAACAAGCTCCCTAAAACCAACTGGCAGGAATAGCTCTTTCCTTCGAAAAGTCAATCAGGTGGGCACACAAACTTCCTATGTACATCCATTCAAAGGCAATCTCATCTAAATAATCATGTTGTTACAACTGATTTTAATCTACTCACTTCTGCTGAAAGTCCACCAGTACCTGAACATATTCTTTCCAAAACACCATGTAAGGTCGGAAGTCTGCTTTGCCTGAAGAGATGGTACTTGATGAGCACAGATAGCACTGTCTTACTTAAATGAGCAATACATTGGGCTTTGTGTTGTTGTTTCAGATATTGAGTGGTGATATTGTCTGTAGGCAATTCTGGGGGTACCATCAAGATTACTGTAAGCCTTCCACAGAACCAGTGGATCAACAGGAACATTCTTTGGTTTTCTTGTGCCTAAATTCCATTGGCACCTCAACAGTAATTTGCACTGTAAGTTGTTACACTGGACTCTCACTAATGACTTCATTTTGTTATCCTAAGGTTTGCAGAAAACAAGGTATGTTTTATTTATTAATTTCTTTTCCAAAAATAATTTATTGTCAAGTTAGCTAACATGCAGTGTATACAGTGTGCTCTTGGCTTTGGGAGTAGATTCCTATGATTCATTGCTTACATACAACACCTAGTGTTCATCCCAACAAGTGCCCTCCTCTGTACCCATCACCAATTTTTCCCTCCCCCTGCAACACCCATCAACCCTCAGGTTTTTTTCTCTGTATTTAAGAGTCTCTTATGTTTTGCCTCTTTCTCTGAAACTATTGTGTCTCCTTCTCTTCCCCCATGGTCTTCTATGAAGTTTACCAAATTCCACTTATGAGTGAAAACATATGATATCTGTCTTTCTCTGACTGGTTTATTTCACTTAGCATAATACCTTCCAGTTCCATCAACATTGTTACAGATGGCAATAATTCATTTTTTTCTCATTGTCAAGTGGTATTCCATTGTATATATAAATCACATCTTCTTTATCCATTCATCACTTGATGGACTCTGGGCTCTTTCCATATTTGGCTATTGTTGATAGTGTTGCTATAAACATTGAGGTACATGTGCCCCTATGAATCAACACTCCTGTATCCAAAGCAATCTACACATTCAATGCAATCCCAATCAAAATTGCACAAGGATTCTTCTCAGAACTAGAACAAATAATCCTAAAATTTGTATGGAACCCAAAAGACCTCAAATGGCCAAAGTAATGTTGAAAAAGAAAACCAAATCAGGAGGCATCACAATCCCAGACTTTAGCCTCTACTACAAAGCTGTCATCATCAAGACAGTATGGTATTGGCACAAAAACAGACACAAAGACCAATGGAATAGAATAGAGAGCCCAGAACTGGGCCCACAAATGTACGGCCAATTAATTTTTGACAATGTTTGTGAAAATATCATTACTACCCAAAGCAATCTACACATTCAAGACAGTCCTTTTTAGCAAATGGTGCTGGGAGAACTGGACAGCAACATGCAAAAGAATGACACAGGACTGCTTTCTTATACCATACCCAAAAATAAACTTAAAACGGGTAAAAGACCTAAGTGTGAGATAGGAAACCATCAAAATCCTAGAGGAGAAAACAGGCAACAACCTCTTTGACCTCAGCTGCAGCAATTTCTTATTTGATGCATCTCCGAAAGCAAGGGAAATAAAACCAAAAATGAACTATTAGGACCTTATCAAGATAAAAAGCTTCTGCAGAATAAAGGAAACAATTAACAAAACTAAAAGGAAATTGACAGAATGGGAGAAGGTATTTCCAAATGAAATATTGAATACAAGTTTATTATCCAAAATGTATAAAGAACTTACCAAACTCAACACCTGAAAAACGAAAAGTCCAGAGAATAAGCAGAAGATATGAATAGACACTTTTCCAAAAAAGACATTCAGATGGCCAATGGACACATGAAAAGATGCTCAACACCATTCATCATCAGGGAAATGCAAATCAAAACCACACTGAGATACCACCTCACACTCATCAGAGTGACTAAAATCAACAATTCAGGAAACTACAGATGCTGGCAAGGATGTAGAGAAAAGGGAACCCTCTTGCACTGTTGGTGCATCCACTCTTGAAAACAGTGTGGAGATTCCTCAAAAAAAAAAATAGAATTACCTATGACTCAGCAATAGCACTACGAAAATTTATCCAAGGTATGTTTTATTTAAAAAATTTTTAATGTTTATTTATATTTGAGAGAGAGAGAGAGAGAGAGAGCATGAGATCGTGGAATAGAATCTGAAGCAGGCCCCAGGTTCTGAGCTGTTAGCACAGAGCCTGACACAGGCTTGAAATAACTCTCTGGGAGATCATGACCTGAGCTGAAGTCAGACGCTTAACTGGCTGAGCCACCCCGGCGCCCCTATCCAAGGTATGTTTTAAATAATACATTTAAAAAATATTTTTTCATTTATCTATTACTGTTTTCAACTGATGGGATATAGTTATAATACATACTTTAAAGTCCTCTGGTCATTATAACATCTGTCTCAGCTCTGGGTCATTTTCAGACAATTCATCTGTCTCCTAATTAGGAGTCATTTCCTTTCCTCTCTGCATACCTCAAAATCTTGGATGGAATGACAGACAATGTGAATTTTAACTGCTTGGTGGCTGGATATCTTTGTGTTCCTATCATTTTTATTGTTTTGAGAGAGTGCGTGTGCAAACTGGAGAGGGGCAGAGAGAGAGGGAGACAGAGGATCGGAAGCAGGCTCTGGGCTGTCAGCGCAGAGCCTGATGTGGGGCTCAATATCAGAGAGCTTACTGTATATAAGTTCGGTTTAAATTCCCATTCTGGTGAATAATTAAAGATTGGGCAAACTGGAAAGACCCTAAGAATGTGACTGGATAAAAGGAACATTGTAACCTAAAGTTAACTTGTTTTTCAAGAGTCTGTTAAGTAACCCCGCCCCTCTACTAAAAGCTGGCTGAAGCAAAGTCCACAGGAGAAAGTCACCTGGTCAAGGTCTCTCGCGGTATCTTAGGTGTCTAACTATGGTTGGTCATTCTAAAGGGACAAAGAACCTTAAAATGATAGGTTCCCACCAAAACTAACGCCTGTGTATTACAATGTAATTGGCTACCAAGGAGTGCTGTAAATTGTAATTGGTTAACTAAATGATGACGTGTTCTGTCCATGTAATCTCACTGCTGCCATTCTCTGCTCCTTAACACCAGGGAGATCAGGTTTGGCCCGGCTGTGATAAAAGCATGTGGCCGCGAACAAAATTATGCCTCGCTTCTATTCAGCATTGCTGGTCTTTTCATAATCACCCCACAACATTTATGTAATACATTTTGAGTTTTACTTGGAGACCTTTTGCTTTGAAACTACACCATTTGGTAAATGGTTTTTTGTTTTTTGGATTTTTTTTTTTTTTTGGTCTATGAAAGTGCTTACTCTTCACTGGTTACTTTGCATTTTATTTGGTTTGTCTTTTAGTATAATGTTGTTATATTTGCACAGTGTCTGTGTACATGTGTATGTGTTTTGTGAGCGGATGGCTGGGCTTCTTTGCTCCTGAATCATCTTCTTTCTGTTACACGCCTAAGAGTGTGCTCCGTAAGAAACAGGCAAAGGAATGGGCGCGATCAGTCTCCTATCCATCTTGCCAATTTATGAAAGTAGATCATTTTGTTTATTTCATGTTCCAAGGTACATACTTGTATTTTGATCACACAGTCCATCCCTAGTCCCCCTATGGTTAGGGAACCCAACATTATTCGTAAATACACATTCTTGACCAATTGTAGTGGCCTTTCCCTGTTTGTCATGAGTGTATCAGAAGTAATGCCCTAATCCGTTCTTGGGAGAACGGCTGCTCTCACCAGACTAATTTTTGTGCTTCTCTTGGTGAATGGCAAAACTATTCTTACTTTGAATAACAATAGCTATTATGTGGAACTTTTTACATGTCAAAATGTAGAGGAGCTTCAGAAAAAAATAGGAAGCAAGAAAATCAATCATTCAATAGTGAGCTTTTCCAGCTTGCATGCTGACTTCAAATAAACAAAGTGCTGACTTCACGAAAACCTCTGACAAAGGCTCTTTGCTCACTCCTGGTAACCTTTTGAAATGTACACTTTTTGCATCTCTCCTTATCTCTCATATCTTACCCTCCTTTGCCTCCTGCTCTTTCTTTCTGACCTTCTATCTTTGCACCCCTTTGGAAGCGGGGGTGTTCTTGGGAAAGGACCAATCACGTGGCCCACAATGTCTTTTCATTCCCATATCAGAAGGCAATACGTATCAGCACCATTTAAGTCCCAGTCTAGAGAAGAGTTGAGGGCTACAATTAAAATTTCTCCAATGCTTAGAAGTTTGACCGGAATCTGAAATAGAATTCAGGATTTTACTAGATAGTTCTTTTCCTGGATGGTCATAGACGTCCAAGTTTGTTCACTAAATTGTTAGCTCTTTAGACAGGAAACATTGTTAAAAGTACCAAGGAGGGAAAGACCAAGAGAGAATTTAAATAGCATTGTCATTTTTATTTTTAAAAAGGCTCTGACAAAGCATAAATAAATAAATAAATAAATAAACAAACAAATGCTACACAAAAGCAATCCTAAAAGGCTTTCTCTTAGAATTAGACTGCGTAAAGAATAAAAATTGTAAACCAAATAAAGGTGAATCAATAACAGTCTTCAAAAAAATAGTCTTTAAAACTCCCAAGCAGAATTTTCAATAGACACAACAGTTTAAGAAAAGAGACTTGTCTTCTTTTTTCATAAATAAGTTCAGACCTGCATTAGGGGACTTTATCAGAAAAAATAAGTAAAATAAAATGGGTAAGTCTCAATTCACAGTGTCTTCACCACATAATTGAACATTTTCAAAAACTCTTGAGAAAGCAAACAAGTTAGGAACCAAAACAAGCTTCAGTTTAATAGGTAAGATTTACCTTCCAGACCTCATTAGAAGTCTCAGGAAAATATCCTGGGTATGATTAATATCTATATTATGTGTGATTAAGGAAAAAAAAAAACAATTAGCTGTGATTCCAGAATTCTTATGAGCAAAAACCTCAGGTACTAAGATAGAATAATTAGTACAGAGCAAATAAGAATTCAGATCAACTTACCTCAGATTCTCATAAAATTCTCTTTTGTATTTCTTAATATGGTAGGCCATGTTCTATAGCTATTAACTCAATCACATGTTATAGTTCAAAGATCCACTGTTGTGTCTTGACCCAGGAGTCAAGGTTCCTCTTTGCCTCAACAATTGCAGACTCAGCTAAACTATTTAAAGTATCTTCAGATTTCATAGCAGAATCATCTTTAAATCTGATGATGCCACATGTAACATAATCTCTAATCTTAACTGGTAATAGCCAACATTTTTTGCTAGGTGACTAGCTAATTATGAAATATTGTTATTGTATCTTAATCTAAAAATTGTTCTACATTTACTTAACAACAACAACAACAAAAACAAAGCTGTCTTGATTGTGTTTCCATGATTCAAGAAATATCTATGTCTAGAACAGTCTTTTGGATATTCTCTTAAGTCCCTGAATATATTTTTGTTATTAGGTCTTGTCTTAAAAATGAAGAGGAATAAGGGTGCCAGGGTGGCTCAGTCAGTTGAGAATGTGAGTCTTGGCTTATGCTCAGGTCATTATCTCATAGTTCAGGAGTTCGGTTCCCACATAGGGCTCCCCACTGACAGTTCGGAACTTGCTTGGGATTCTTTCTCTCTCTCTAAGCCCCTCTCCCACTCATGTGTGCACTCTCTCTCTCTTCTCTCTCTCAAAATGGATAAATAAACTTTAAAAAAATGAAAAAGGATAAAAGTTGTATATGTAGTAATTAGTTCAGTTTCTTGTAAAATCCAGTCCCTTACTGGAAATCAAATTGGTTCAACTAACTGAACAATGATCCTTTGTAGAACACATCAAATTGTTAAAAGTAAAAGGGGTAAATGTATTCTCTGATAGCCAATATAGTTTTGAAATAGTTTGTCTAGATTAGGATAATATTCAAACTAAGAAGTTTCTTTCCTCCCCTAAAATTGCTATTCTCAAGGTCGAGACTCATAGTAAAATAAAAAACATTAAAGTTACATAAAATGAAAAATTGCTATTCTAAAGGAGGAGGATTACAGTAAAAGAGATACCATTAAAGTTACATAAAATGCTTTAGCATACCAGCATGCTACTTTGATCTCCTAAATACAGTCCTTACATGTGAATCTCTTAAATACAAAGGCAATCCTATGGAAAACTTAAAGAATTCCACTAAAGACACAAATTTTGAACCAAGTTCTAAAAGAAATACTGGAAGCAAATGAGTTTTAAGATCTTTAAGAATTATTCTAGTAAAGCCAAGATGGCTGATTTCTAACACTAATTGAAACCTCAAATAGACACCAAAATCTCCCAGGAGATACATCACAGTACAGGAAAAGTGTCCACAATATAGAACACTGATAGGGGGAATTTTCTAGAAGATGTGGCCCATCCATGTTGTACCTGTATATAAGAACTGTAATGGTGGACGTGGAACAAAACCACGATCCAAAAGATTTTATACATGGGCTCCTGCTACAGCTTCATACCGTCACGAGTACATGTTTCATACCAGTGTTTATTTGCTCAATGGGATAAAACACTCATTACAGATAAAAACAAAAAAACAAAAAACACCACCACAACAAACGGTTAAACTTTGTTTTCCTACATGTGGCATAAGAACTTATTCAGACAGGGATAAAGAAACATTTCAGTGACAGATGCTTGTGAATTATACATGGCTTTGCCCCTTATTCTGAAACGTCACTCTCATTATGAGCCACAAACATCTGAAAACATGAACAGGATCTCAGATGTGTAAAATTCGCAGTAATCAGAGACTTTAAACTAAGTTTCTCTGGAGATCCACTAGAAGCAATTGGTCCACGAAAGTCCAATAGCTAAAGCTAAGTTCATTAGGACAAACTAATGACGTGGACAGCATCTACTTAAACCATCAGTAGGAAAGACTATTCCAGTGAGCTGAAATCACTGATTATCACACTCCATGGACTTTTTGTTCACTACACTTTGGTCATATGTACCTATTCACTAGCTTCAGTTTATACACTTCTAACTCAGAACTACCAAAGGTAGAAACTAGAAGTTGAAGAGAATTATGTTCTTAATAAAGCCTATAAAGTGTGGGTCCAGAGTGTCTTTTAGTCCCTTCTCATAAATATTTAGTTAAACTTTCTTGCCTTACAGTTTGTTGATGTCTGTTTCCTCAAGTTTTATGTTCTTCTGCATAGTTTCTGTCTATATAAATGATTCAACAACTAATTCAAAGACAAAAACAGGATGAAATCATACTGATCACATTTGAACTAAAAATAATACCTTTGTAAGGACGCCTGGGTCATTCAGTTGGTTAAGCATCCAGCTCTTGACTTTGGTTTAGGTCATGATCTTGTAGTTCGTGGGTTCAAGACTTTGTCGGGCTCTGCACTGACAGCTAGCTTGGGATTCTCTCTCTTTCTCTGCTCCTCCCCCAATTGCTCTCTCTTTAAAGATAAACGTTAAAAAAAAAAAAAGCTTTGTAAATGAATATCTTCAAGAAGAGTCATATATATATTATATAGGATAGTAAACATCTTTTTATAGCCCACAATTCATAGCATGGTGATTAAAATCTATTTAATGACATGGTCCAAGTTCTGAAATACAATATCCTCCCAAGATCCCAAATATATAATGTCCTGAATGGAGAACAGTGAGTTCAGTTTAGGACACTTTACTGCCAAAAATAAAGATTGATGGAAGCATCTATCATATAGAGTTGAAAAACTAAGATTAGCCAAGAAGAATAAGGAAAAGCAAATATGCTTGGTTAGCAGGTTAAGTGAAAAAATTAAGTAAGGGGAATATGGTGGTTTTTATAATATTCCTACAAAAGAAAAAATATGTGATTTTTTTGAGGAGAAAAGAAGAAAATCAGAAAAATGTGATAACAAATATTACGGGAGTTAAAAACATACATGAAAAAGCAAAGAAGCTAGAATAGCTAAAACATTTTTGGAAAAAAAAGCCAGGAGGAGTCTGTCTGCTTGTTTACCATGAAGACTGTGGTATTGGTAGAGGGACAGACATATGAGTCAGTGGAACAGAATAGAGCCAGACAGAACTGGAAATAGACCCATGCAGACAAATCTAACTGATTTTTTACAAAAGTGCAAAAGAAATTCAATGCAGGCAAAGCTGTAGAATCTAAGGGTAGGCGAAGAGTTCTTAGACTCAACAACAAAAACATAATGAAAAAATTAATAAATGAAAAATTAATAAACAAAAATTAAACTTCATGAAAATTAAAAACTTTTACTCTGCAAAAGATATTATTAGGAGGATAAAAAAGGTCAGCCCTGGAATGGAGAAAATATTTGCACACCACATATTGGACAAAGAACTAATGTCAAGAATGTATCGAAACTCAACAGAAAAAAAACCATCTAATTAAAATGTGGGCAAAAGACATAAAAAGACATTTTAATGGATAAGATAGATGGTACAGATGGAAAATAAGTATGTGAAAACATGTTCAATATCATTAGTCATCAGGAATATTCAAATTAAAATCACAAGGAGATATTACTACATATCTATCAAAATGACTCAATTAAAAAAAAAATAGTGACAGACCTAAATGCTGGCGAGGATGCAGAAAACCTGAATCACTCATATATTGCTAGTGGGAATGTGGCATGGTATAGCCACTCTGGAAACCAGTTTGACAGTTTCTTAAAAACTAAATATGCAACTACCATGTGATCCAACAATTATATTTATCCCAAAGGAAACACACACACACACACACACACACACACACACACACACACACAAAACCAAACAAAAAAAAAATCAACCCCCCCCAACAAAAACCTGTATATAAATGTTCACAGCAGCTTGATTCAAAGCAGCTAAAAATTAAAAACAACCCAGATGTCCATCAATGTATGCATGGTTGGACCATCTGTAGAATACCCATACCATGGAATACCATTCAGCAATAAAAAGCAACAAACTATTGATATATGCAAAAACCTGGGTGAACCTCCAGAGAATTATACTGAGTGTTAAAAAACCAATCCGCTAAGTTTACATACCGTCTGATTCCATTTATACAACACTCTTGAAATGACAAAATTACAGGAATGGAGAACAGATTAGTGGTTGCTAGTTCTTAAGTCGGAGGTGGTGGCTGGAGAGAAATGTGACTATAAAAGGGAAACATTAAAGATGAGTATGATGAAAATATTATTTATCTTGACAGCATTGTGTCTTTATCTTGGCTTGATATTTTATTAGATAGCTGACCCTTGAACAGCACATAAGTTGGAACCACGCGGGTCCACTTATAGGCAAATTTATTTTGAATAACACAGTATGATACTGCAAATGTATTTTCTGTTTTTTATGATGTTCTAAATAACATTTTATTTTCCCCAAATGACTTTACTGTAAGAATATGGCATATGATACATATACATACAAATATGTGTTAATCGACTGTTTATGTTATAATAAGGCGTCTGCTTAACAGTAGGCTGTTAGTAGTTACGTTTTGGGGGAGTCAAAATTTATAGGTGGATTTTTGACTGTGCTAGAGGTCCGTCCCCCTAACCACTGTGTTATTCAAGGGTCAACCGTAGTTTTGAAAGCTGTTCCTGGGGTGCCTGGGTAGCTCAGTCGGTTAAGCGGCCGGCTTCGGCTCAGGTCATGATATGGTTTGTGGGTTCAAGCCCCACATTAGGCTCTGTGCTGACAGCTAGCTCAGAGCCTGGAGCCTGCTTCAGATTCTGTATCTCCCTCCCTCTCTGACCCTCCCCTGCTCTCGCTGCCTCTGTCTCTCAAAAATAAATAAAAAACACTAAAAAATTAAAAAAAAAAAGAAAGCTGTTACCATTAAGAGAAAATGGGTAAAGAGTACACCATATCTCTGTATTATTTCTTAAAATTTCATATGACTCTGTAATTATCCCAAAGCAGAGTTTAATATTTTTTAAATGAAAGAGCATTCATCACCTACCAAACAATTGTTTCTCTTTAGAAACACTACTATCAAGAATGGTTAATAATAAAAATACTTTTCTGGTTCTCTTCAAATCAGAAAGTTTAAGAAGCCAGAATACTCTGTCCGTTTCAGCTGCCATCACAGAACAGAGGGCATCTGCGCCAGGACACACCGAGATTCAACCCCTATGTCTAATTTGGACCTCTGAGAATTGGGTGTCTTGCTCTAGGAGTGAAGATATTAATGTCTGTTTCACTGCGTTGATATAAGAATTGCAAGAGATAAATACACAAGAACACATCTGTAATAAACCTACTAATTTCAAATTGCATACACACATGTGCGCACACACCCACAATCCTACTGTAATTCATGAAGCTATGTGCACATTTTGTATAACTGTGTATCTGTGTCTGTGTGTATTTAATAATATAATATTACTGTCATATGGGTATACAAATGGATATTTCAGAAGTGGTGATTGTCAGAATAAATGACTTTCTTTTTTTAAAAAAATGCAAGCACAGAGGACATTGTCTAGTAAATTATTGAGGGTTCAACAAATGTGAGTTCCTATCTCTTTCCCATTCTGAGTAATGGGAACTCTTATTTTATTTTGTATAAAAATCCAGATCCAAGAAGGAGAGAAATGTCAGACTATATCTGCAATACAAATTGCTTTGTGGGGAAAAAATTTTAAGATGACTTACCAGGATGAAAAATAATCTTCCCAACAGAGTTCAACGATACTCAGAAACGGACTCTTTGGGGAAAGTTTCCACCAGCCAGGGAAACATGAAACAGAGGCCACAGTAGTGCCCTGAGAGGGGAATGGCTAATTTGACCCACTATTTGCTTAGTACAAGTTTATTGGTTGTCCTTATCATAAGCCACGAAGGAGGCACTGGGGTGGAGAAAGACCACGGACTCTGCAGCCAGTTCTTTGAGGTTCTTTCTGTTGCCAGATAGCTCTGACACAATGTTCCGAGCCCTGATATACTAACCTCTTTTACCTTACAGCCTTTCCTAGGATGGGAGGATATTGAAGGAAATATATATGGAATCCAGGGAGGCAAGGGTAAATATAAGGCAAACGTAAGGTGCGATAAAAGAAGGTTGAAGGAGGAACATCAGAAAATTAATTTCCTGGCTCCAAGTGTTATTGGATTGTAGCTCAGCAAGCTGCCTGGGACAGATTAGGCGTTCATCATGGAAAATAGGTGAGCCGAGTGGATGGAAGTATCAAATGGTGAGTAATAGAAAGATGTCTGAATAGGCAAAGATCTCAGTAACCCCTGGAAGTCTTGTTCACCTGTTTCTATGATGCAGAAGATTTTGTTGCCCCGCTGACAAACAGCCTCAAACAAATGAACTTCTCTAGAAAGCTTACTTGCATTTTAATGGGAGAAGCAGGTGTCTGCCCCTAGCACTAAGTACTTCCTAGAACTTGCTTGGGACTTTCCTGAATGCTGCTTATTATTTATGGCTTTCCTAGATCTGCCTTTCCTGTAAGTTCATTAGAACTAACTACACACTATCAGATTTCAAACCAGATTGAGACTTCAAAAAATGGTTGGTTACAAATTTCTCTTCTCCCAAATCAGAAAGAAAGACCTGTAGATTCAAGATACTTTATCACTATATATAATCAACCCCATATATTTGAATAGCAGATTACAATTTACAATTTACTTCTCCACAAATTATCTCTTTAGATCCACATAAAATCCTTTAAGCCAGGTGGGGCATACGTTATCAGACAGATAATCATCTACAGATGAAGAAACAGGGCTTTAAATGATTGTACAATGTTACCAAAGAACAAAGTCAAACCTAGATAACTCTGATTCTTACAATACCGTTGATATTGAACCAATAGCCAGTAACACACAGGCATTCTGGAGCTGTAGATTTTTTTCATAATTTTTTTTTGCATTTTCTTTCCCTGAAGGAAAAGAGGGTTAAGATGGTGTTGAGTGTGATGCATTACACCTTAGAGGACACTTGGGAAAGCACAGGTCCAGTCATGGACCCAGATCTGCAAAGACTTGCATTTGGATTGGGAAGAGCCACACCATCATTGAATCATTTATGACCCTCAAAGGAATATGTGAATATATACTGAAATGAGGGCAGAGTAGACACTTCCAGGGAAATCCCCATGAATTACATGTCATTATGATCTAGAGGATAAGCAGAAGGCTGTGTGGTGAAGGCCATTATAAGCAAATATTTATAGAATGACAAGGAGGAAAGGAACAGGTGAGATGTTTTAACAAAGAAAGAGTTTGAGCAAAGGCGCAGAGTAGGGCATACGTTTTAGAGCTGTAATAGTTGGTGTTAGAGGCTAGAATGAACGCTGTAGTCCATATTTAAAATAGAAACTCTGAAATCAGATATTTTGGAGTTCAAATCCCTATCGCTTACTAAACAAGTTACATGACAGCTTCTCCAACTGTAAACGAAGACAATATTAGTGCCAACTTCATAGAGTGTTGTGAGAATTAAATAAAATAGTACACAAAACATCCCATTAGAATAGTACCTACACTTGGCTGGCCTTACAACAAACAACAAAAACAACACTGTTTCCTTTTGTAAAAAATCGCCAGGGCCCAGGGAGTGGTTAAACTTGGACTACAAAGTGAGCAAATAAGTTATCATGTAAATCATTTAGCCTTTGAGATGAAAGGGGATGCTATGAATGATTTGTCAGGGCACTAAGTATAAAAAGAGACATATTTGGGACAAACCACAAGGTATGATGACCCTAACTATAGGAGACCCTACAACTGTTTACTTGTTTATTCAAACTTCCCAGAAGTGTCATAGATAAAATTCCATAATCAAATAGCATTATATAGGCCAGATA
The DNA here is from genome assembly GCF_006229205.1 of Suricata suricatta. Taxonomy (NCBI): domain Eukaryota; kingdom Metazoa; phylum Chordata; class Mammalia; order Carnivora; family Herpestidae; genus Suricata; species Suricata suricatta. Next base: position 64,633,391 of record NC_043714.1, read on the forward strand.
CTGTAAGTTATTTCTTTTTTTTAATGTTTATTTATTTTTGAGACAGAGAGAGACAGAGGGTGAGCAGGGGAGGGGCAGAGAGAGAGGGAGACACAGAATCTGAAGCAGGTTCCAGGCTCTAAGCTGTCAGCACAGAGCCCGACGCGGGACTTGAACCCACAAAACGTGAGATCATGACCTGAGCCGAAGTCGGATGCCCAACTAACTGACCCATCCATATGCCCCATTGTAAGTTATTTCTGTAATAAAATCCAAAGTGTTGAGCATTGGACCGAGAATACCACAGGTAGACAAGATCTTAGAGGTCACCTAATATTCCTTCAACATTTTCCACTTTGGAAGGGACCTCACTGAGAGCAGATCCTGATGGAGTTCTGAGAATTCATTGGGCAACACTGACACAATGGATCAATACATAGAACTTTTGGAGACAATTTTATAGATTCCTAATTATTGTGTGAGTTCGGGGCTTACTACACAGATGAGGAAACTGCTTTGCATTGGCTAAGAGCCTTATTCAAGACTTCCTAATATTCAGTTCAGGAATTTTTCCCCAACACATCAGCTTTACTCAAAGTATGTTCCACTGAACTCGAGTTCTGCCAGGTGTTTTAGCAGCGAGGGTAAGTAAGCTTAGTCGATCCTGCTTATTATGTTACAGCACACTCTTAGAAATTCATACTATATTTTCAATACTCTGAGAAGTCCTGAGTAAAAAAAAAATTCAATTTTTCTCAAAGCAGTATTTCCCAAGTGTGTTTTACCACAAAGCCCTTTTATCATGCAATATAAATTAACATTCTGCAGGATGCTACAAACTTTCCAAAAGGCAATACCGCACAAATTTAGTAACTTCTGAAGAACTCCCAAACCAGTAAGAACAAGAAATAAATAGATCATTAGGACATTTTCTCATTTCATGTGGATTTACATGCAGTCATAAAATCAACATGTCTCTTGTCAAATGTATTCTTTTAGCTGTTTTTAAGTAACATATTCAATCAAGCTTAAGACAAATGGATATACCCAATTGATCATTTCTTTATTATTAAAAATTTTTCTTTAGCTTTGTCAAAAAGCACCAACATTAATATAAAGTGATTTTCACTTAAATATTTTGTAATCTCAAAAAAAGGAAAAATATATATTCTATCTATACAGTCAAGGAGAACTTTTTAAAAGCAAAAGAAAAATGTACAAGACCAGAAAGATTAACTTTTAAGATGATATACTTCTTATGTCCCTAAAATAAAGCCAATTAAACAAATAGTAAGAAGGATTTACAGTTAAATATGAGAGTGAATAATACAGATCTTAGGTATATAGATGGCTTACAGAAGTTTTCTAAAGCATACAAACCATAACAAAACTCATTAATAGAACAATAGAAAGAAGGACCATGGATCTGAACAGAGGAAGGAGAAAGAATGAATAAAGAAAGTACTTGACTTCCCACATCTAGCTTGCTAGGGGTTACACTTTCTCCATGAGCATTGAATCTACTAAACAACTTTTCATAGTCTGTTTCCACCTTCCATACCCCCCACCTTATCACAGTCCTGTGTGATCTGCAACCTAGTTACAGGACCCACCAGGAGTTACTATTAGCTGTTTATTGTAGGCTTGGTTCTCCAAGAAGACTTCCTCTTAAACTTGAAAGCCTATTGTTCAACTTGAGACATTTAGTTTAGGACACACACAAAAGAAGGGAACTTCCACAGATGTAGTGCCCCGGGGTAACCTTGCTTCTAAGCACAGCCTCCCAGATTCCCAGGGCATCACTCCAGGAATTGACTCAAGAAAGAAGCCAGATAAAACCTTCATCTCAACCGTCATTTCTGCTCCCCGCTGGCAGTATTTGACTAGTGCGGCTTCACATTTCTGCTTATTTGTCTTGTCAAATGTTCACCATTCATCTTCTAAAAAGCCAACCCTCCTGGCAAGTCTAGTGTCCTCTCCATGTGAGGCATACATATCAATCAATTGCCTATGTTTCTGAGAACAGGGGATTTAACTACTTTTCCTGGCTACCTCAGTTATCATTATCAGCCGTATGCCACCTAATACTCCATCTCCAAACTTAGTGGCTTACATTTATTGTTACCTATCATGGTTCTCTGGGTTGGCTGGGGCTTTGCCAGATGGTTCGTCCTTGGATGTCTGGTGTAACTGCAACAGGTGGTGGCTGAAAATGGTACCTCAAGTTTGTGCCTCTCAGTCTACGGATAGCGATGCTGCCAGCTAGGAATGCCTGGGACTCACCTGGGCCTTACGCCTCGTGATGAGCCCTGCAGACATTTCCGTGACCAGTGCCAGTCTTGTGGCGGGACCAACTCATGTGCTTCTCTTTGTGATTGCAGGACACACCTTAGCAACAACCATCAGGAAATTTTGAAACACTAAGGTTTATTCTTATGAGTCCTGGAGGATACACAAGGCAACCCCAGCATGGTTGAAGGTAGATATGGAGAAAGCACAGGCCTAGGTTCTGCTTCTATTGGGGTTGCAGGGAGGGTGGCTAGGGTATCACAGATGTACTCTTTACTGGTGAATTTAAAACATAAGAGCAGGAATTAAAGCATGGGAGGGGAAACAGGGTTGTTCAAGTGACCAGTTGCCCAAGTCACCCAGGGCTTTCTAAAGGGGGACCTTCATGGGTGGAAGAGCCTACTTCATCTAGTTGTGTAGCTGGTGATGTGTTTGCTAGGGAAGCATGTCTTTGAAATAGATGCTTCGGGTGGGGGTGGGGGGGGCGCCTGGGTGGCTCAGTTGGTTAAGCGTCTGACTTCAGCTCAGGTCATGATTTCATGGTTTGTGGGTTCGAGCCCCACATTAGGCTCTGTGCTGACAGCTTGGAGCCTAGAGCCTGCTTCCAGTTCTGTGTTTCCCTCTCTCTGACCCTTTCCCACTCATGCTCTGTGTGTGTGTCTCTCTCTCAACAATAAATAAACGTTAAAATTTTTTGAAATAGATGCCTCAGTAGACAACAGCATAATGTCAGGTGCTTCCATTATAATAAAAATAAAGCTAATTGTCTTGTCAGGCATTTACGTTACCTGTGCACACTCCAGCGGGCTGGATGTGAAAGATGACTCACTCACGGGTCTGGTCACTCAGTATCTCCCAGTGGCTTCTCTCCCATAGAGTGGTCAGGCCCTTCTATGTAAGGTCTCAGGTACCCAAGAGAGAATGTCCCAAGAGCTAATAGTCTGAGAAATCCAGGCAACAGCTGCAAAGATCCTTATAATCTAGCCTCAAAAGGACAAATACATCACTTCTGCTGAGTTCTATTGCTCAACAATTCATGAAGACCAATCCAGATTCAAGGGGAGGACAATTACCTTTTGATACGCTTGAGCAAGCCAGAGGAGGGATTGTTTGCAGTCATTTTCAGAGACTGTTTCCCACACTGACATTCACCATCTTGTGTTTCTTCTTCTCTGTTTTGCTTTTACTTGTGTGATCCAGGTATTTTTGTTTCAACTTAGCTCCTCACCACTCCATCTCCTTTGCCCTGTGTGTCATGGGAATACCATATTAAAAAGAGAAGAATGTTGTTCCTAAGTGATATGATCTCATGTCTTCAGGCTTCAGATTCTTTCTTGCAGTACCCATCGAGGTGATGCTATGAACTAAATTGCCTGATGTAAAAGTAGATGGCAGCTCAGCGCTATCCCGCCCCACACGGCATAGAGCATGGTACACGCATGACCTGTCATCGGATCTCTTGACCATCTGACAGAATGAGAGAGTGCGGCCTGTGTCCCAAGGCAGAACCTGTCCTCAACTTGGCGTTGAGGTGCCCAAAATGCAGAGGTCAAAGGAAACTGAAAACAGAAATTAACATATTGCACTTTCAATTAGGAATAAAAATTGTGGAGAAGAAATGAGTTTTAGTAAAAGAACCAGAGAAGACAAGCGTTGCTCTGCAAACCCGTCAATTTTCCCACTTTAGATAGTGAATTTGTGTTTCAAATGTCACTTTCCAAGGATTCTGTACATAGCCTATGAAACACAGAGGGTCATAAAAAATGTCTCAATTGGAAAATTCTCCTGATTGAGCTTTAAATTTTCTAGACAATTGGCTAGGATTGACAGTAGCTGTAGTGAACCTAAATCTGAAGAGATTTTCTTGTTTCTCTTTGATCTCTACACCAAGAGCCAGTAAGCTACAGTCCATGAGCCAAAATCCAGTATTCCTCTTGTTTTTACAAATAAAGATTTATTGGAACACAGACACGTTCCTTTGTTTACACATGACCTATGACCGTTTTCATGTTACAATCTGAGCGGAGTAATTGCATTGGAAACCATGTGGCCCGTAGAGCCGAAGCTGTTTACTATCCGACCCTTCACAGAAATGTTTGCTGATGCTTGCACTACCACAATCCTCAGAAAACCTTATTTGCTTGCCAGGCCTTATGACTGGTAATTCTAATGTGACCCTAGAGTATAAATTACTGGGCTTTGGGACACTGTATATTTTACTTGAAAATTATATTTAATAAGAGAATCATTATCTTGCCATAGTTGTGGCAGTGGTAATATTTGATTCTGTGATTTGATTATTCATTTTGAACATTGTGTCTGCTGTGGTTTGAAGTGGGTGCTTACCCTGTTTTTGTTTTAATTTTTGTTTGTTCTGTGCCCTCTAAGCAAGACCTTCTCACCCCACATATTATAAAAGCAAATAAGAATGAAAATGTGTCCGAGAGAGAATGAAATTCAGTGGAAGCAAGTTAATCTTGTCTCTCATCTTGGCAAAGTATATCATTGTTGTCATGGGGGCATCTTCTCAGATTTATCAGAGTGAAGAGTCTCCTTAGGGATTTGGAGCCCAAGCACCAGCCAGTCTGAATGGCTACTATAACTTCCATTCACTGTACATTCACCACATGCAGATCACTTTTTGTATATTATCTCATTTAATCCTTAGACCATATTGTTGGTGGAGGAGGTCATTGAGAGAACATGAATGCCGATTGTCCCCCAAACTGAACCTGGTCAACTGGAGGCTTCTCACTCCCTCCTTTGCCCTTGGACTCTACGTTCTGCCTACAGTTCCCACAGTGGGAGCCATTTTCAAGGACACAAGCTTGAGAGAGCAAGGTGTCATTGAGACCACCCTGGCAGTATACATGGTTGAACTAGTTCAGATCCCTATATAACTATGCAGCTTCTATCCAGGCGGATGCAGACCTCTACTCAGCTTGCAGCCGCCCTAGATAAGCCTTAAATGTAAACATTCCCTCGCTTATTAAACCTGCCATCTACCAGTCTGGAGGGGCCTGCCTCTTTCTTCTGTCTCTCCTTGCCCCCCCTGAAAGGAGCCAATTTAAGAACCAACTATTATAAGGTTGATTTTGTTACAGACATGTTACAAAAGAAACAGAGCCGGCAAAATTTTAAATAATTTGCCTACAGTTACATGGCCAGTAAATGGCAAAGCCACAAGTTTACCCCAGTGCTATCTGGCTTCCAAATCTGTTCCTTTAATAACGACATTATAGTTAATAGGGGTCTTACCTCTATGCATTCATGCCCCACTAATCTGCTAACCATGACATACTGGAGACCCAAGGAGGACTTAGACATTGTGATTCTGGTTTTATATGGACAGTGCTGACAATTGAAAATGGAAATAAAAATACTGGACTTACACTTAAACACTATCTACAGATGTTCAACATTGAAAGGAATGTCTTAAAGATTATATTTAAAATATATTTGGTTTATTTAAATAGAAAACTTTTAACCCGCATTTTATCCATCCACATGTTGAAGAACATTTTGGTCGTATCTAGTTCCTGCTGATAACAAATAAAGCTGCTATGAATATTTGTTTACAGGATACTGCATGGGCATAAGTTTTCAGTTCACTTGTGTAAATACCTAAAAACAAGATTATTGGATCATAGGATAAGTACGTGATAAATGTACGATGGATTGTTTTCTCAAGGGGCTGTACGATTTTTCATTTTACTCTTTGTGGGGGACCAACCCACGCACCACTGTCGAAAGGGCCCGAGTAGGGAGTTGGTGTTGGCTCAGTATCTCTAGAAAAGAAGACGGACAAGAAGGACAAGACAGACGAGACAGACAACGTGGATGGTGGATGGTAAAGCCACACTTTATTAAGATAGCCAGGATCTTATATACCATGGGTGATTACATCGTTTCTTTAATGGTTACATAGTTCAAGGTCCTAGAAGACATGCTCCTGAAAAGGTCATTCTTATCAGGACAGTAGTAAGTAACAGGACTAAGTCATTACAAAAGAGAAATCCCCTAATAATAGTCTGGTTTTAAACATAAGATAAGCCTGAAGAATTCTATGAGGAGGTATACATTCCTTAAGGCCCTTCATCAGTTATTCAAGGGTAAGATGCTCATCCTTTTATAAGCAAATCTTTTGGCAGAGGATTATGTTCACTTCCAACAGCAGACAAAGAGCCAGAAAATAAAGTAAGGGAAGGTCACTGACTGACCCAAGTTGATTCAAAGCCTAAAAGTATATGCCTCTTTGCAAAGCAATGAGAAAATCATAGGATGAACAGAAGCCATATGTGGGGCCCAGGAGGCCAAATACTGTTTGAGGGTATTTTTTGCCTACTGGGCCCCAACAACTCTTCCTTCTCACCAGGACCTGGCATTGTCAGTCATTTCCCTCCAGACATTCTAATAGGTATGTTTTCGTGGTGGTATCTCTTTGTGGTTTTGATTCCCATTCTCTAATGACTAGCCATACTGTCTCTTCATTTGCTCATTTGCTATTTAGTATTTTCTTTGAGAAGTGTATCTTTGCTCATTTTATCCTAGGTTTACTGTCTTCTTATTGTTGAATTGTAAGAGTTCTTTATATATCCTTGTTATGTGACTTGAAAATATTTTCTACCAATCCATGACTTGTCTTTTCATTCTCTTAACATTGTCTTTCACAAAGCAAAAGTTTTAAAAATTTTATGGCTTAATTTATCCCTTCCTGTTTTCATTTATGAATTGCACACTTGGTATTTCATCTAAAAAGTCTTTAATAAACCAAAGGTCACATAGATTTTTTTCCTCTAACATTTTCAAAATCCATGTATCTATGTACATCTGTTGACTGACTTGTTTCTTAAAAAGATATATGTTTATTGGGACACCTGCGTGGTTCAGATGGCTAAGCATTTGGCTCTTGATTTCAGCTCAGGTCATGATCTCACGACTTATGAGATTAAGGCTTACGTTAGGTTCTTCGTGGACAGTGTAGAGCCTTCTTGGAATTCTTTTTCTCCTGCTTGTGCGTGCATGTCTGTGAGCATGCTTGCATGTATGTTCTCTAAATAAATAAATAAATAAATAAATAAATAAGTGTGTGCGTGTATTTTTTTTGTGGTTGTTGTTTCTTTGTGTGTTCTAGTTTGTGGTTAGAAATGGGACATTTTACGTAGACCCTAGCAAGTTCAACAAATAATTTTGTGCCTGGAAAGAGAGATACTATTTGCTAGGCTTTAGTATAGAGATACTGAGTCAACCTAGCCAAAATCTGAGATGGAATTGAATTTTGGTGTTTCTTTGGCTATATCCAGTATCACCTTCAAATTCCACTAGTAGCACTTTATGTTTAGGTTGAGGGCTGGTCTATCAGAGGATTTTTCTCAGTAATTTTTCTCACCTTCAGCTTTATGTCTTTCCTTCCTTTCCTCCTGCACATCCGGACACCTCTTCTTGTGCTCTTGACCATGTCTAATACTAGCCCAGTATGCGTGCAGTGTATGTGTGGGAAGAGGTTGTGGGTTGTAGGTGTGGTTCACTGTGGTTCAGCCTCATTCTTAGGCAGGTGTTCTTATCCTGGGTCTCAGGAGTCTTTTCGGTGTCCTTACCCACCACTTCCGGAGGAGTAGGTAGCGAATCTATCCCTCCCCCAGAGGTAAAGGGTCTTTAAAGGTCTATTCGCATACACCTGCCTCTTCCAAAGGGGTTTTATTTTTGTCTTCTTTTGTTTTCTCTCCCCTTCCCGTATTTGCAATGGGTCTTGACCCGGGTCCTCAGGGCAACAGGCTTTGATCTGCTTGCTCAATCCTTTAAGGCTTCTGTTCCACAGAGGAGAGAGAGGAGGGCAATCCGGGTGGGGCTGTGCCTTTCCCTGGCAGCTGCTGTTCTCTTCCAAGGCTGTGTCACTAAGGCTGCTTTATCTACACTCTCACCCTGACCCTAGACCTTCCTGTGATAAACCCCGGGATCTGCGGGATCTGCGGGAGGAGCCTGCAGGTGGATGCAGATTCTCTTTGTCTTAGCGGCTCCCTGGGGGCACTACACTTTATGGTGGTCCACACTCAGCCTTTAGCGATTTGTTAACATTTTTAACTGAATTATTTCTGGCTTGCACGGCAGATGGTATCTGCGGCAAGTACTTATATTATATTTCTCCTTGGAGAGATTTATCTTTCCTGAGATTTCAAATCACTCGTCGGTTGTCCTGAAACCTCATCTTTCTGGTAGATTGCAAAAAGTTGCTATTTTACATTCTTTAGTTGTGACACTGAGATCTATCCACTTTCTAGCTTTCCCCATTCTAAATGGAACCTGAACATTTTCCATTTTATTTTGAAAAAAATAGGGGGAAAACAGCCATTAAAATTTTTTGAGCTGGGGAGGAAGAAGTTCACGTCTCTTTTGGTGGGGTTTGGGGAGGAGATTGCTCTGGCTGCGGGACCCAGACTGGGTTGGAGAAAATGGAAGTCCAGAGGCAAGTTACAAAGCGGTTACAATAATCTGGGCAAAAGATGAGCAAATCACAGCGTGGCATGGGGACTAAAGATAAAGATGTATTTGAGGAGTTTAGGATTTAACAGGATTTCCTGACAGATTGTGGACGTGGGAGCATAGATGCATATTCATGTACCTCAATGTGCTGGATTATGGTGTGAAAAAGAGGGGAGATTTTTTTAAAAAGTGCCCATGTTACTAACCTAGGCAAGCAGGAGAATGATGATAAAGGAGTCAAGATAATATTAAGGTTGTAAGCAAAAGAGAGGTGCAGAAAACATACGTAGGTGAGTGCTGTCCTTGGAGAATGGGGGCCAGTTTACCGCAAGGACTGTGACCAAGCATGACAGAGGACCTCAACTGATCAGCAAATAATCTGTAAATGAATGAATGAGTGAATGAATAAATAGATCAGAGCTACACCAGTTAAAGAAGACAGATTTGTTTCTTTTTATTCCAGCAAGGGCAATAGGTTTTATGACATTTAAAAGAATTTGAGGGCACCTGGCTGGCTCTGTAGGTTAAGCGGCAGACTCTTGGTCTCACCTCAGATCATGATCTCCCAGTTCGCAAGTCTGAGACCTGCATCAGGCTCTGTGCTGATAGCGTGGAGCCTACTTGGGATTCTCTCTCCTTCCCTCCCTGTTCCTCCCTTGCTCACGCTGGTGCTCTCACTCTCTCTTAAAAATTAACAAGTAAACATTACAAAAAATCTTTGCCCACTATGAGACATTAAAAGAATTCAGTGGGGATAACTTGTATAACTTGAAACACTCCCATCAAACATGAACTGAGGTAGGGAAGCCCTTCACTGGCTCACTTCAAGAGCTTTCTCTTCTCTCTCCCATCACTGAGATTCCAAATACAGTGTGCTAACCGCATGGGTCAATTAGTATGAAATTCAACTTGTGACAGTCTGTCTGAGGCCACTTAACAAACCTGATACATAAGCCTCAGGTCTGGGGACAATTAAGAGAAATTCATAGTGTGAAGTCATTTAAGTACCTGTTAGGAATGAAGAGAAATAGTTAATGCCCAATTTCCTGTTTCATCTTTCAGAAACAGGAAGAGATCACTCTATCACAAACAAGTTAATATAATAGTGGTTGTTACAGGAAAAGTAATTAACGCACCTTGTCTGTATCATGATATCACAGACTTCTCTCTTCCTTCTTCCTTTTTTTTTTATTTTTAATTTTTTAATTTTTTTATTTCTTTCTGAGAGAGAGAGAGAGAGAGAGAGAGAGAGAGAGACAGCATGAGTAGGGAAGTGTCATAGGAGTAGGGAAGTGTCAGAGAGAGAGGGAGATACAAAAGCTAAAGACAGGCTCCAGACTCTGGGCTAGCCATCAGCACAAAGCTTGATGCAGGGCTCGAACCCACAAAGCATGAGATCATGACCTGAGCTGAAGGTGGACGCTTAACCCACTGAGCCACCCAGGCACTGCAAGAGTCTATACAGCCTCATGCTCACTCAACTTGGTGCTTCTCATCATGTGCTTGGTATTTCAGATGAAAGAAGAGAATTCCTCTCTTAAAGGAGCTGCAGCCTTGTGAGGGAATGCCCACAACAAACATTGGCTCTTGTAAAGTGATGAGTGCTGAACTTGGGGCGGGGGAGGGGGCAGGAAGGGAGGGAAAGAGTGTCACTAACTTAGACAGGGTATAGAGAATGTACCCATTCAAATGAGCGTTGTTCTTCAAATAATCACTGTAAAAAATATATATGTCACAATTATGTTGTACTTACTTAAAATATTTTAGACTTTCCTTTTAGAGTTATCTTAGAGAATATTTGCAAGTTATAAAAAAGTTTGATTGCCTTTCATTTTTATCAAATTATACTAACTAGCTCAGTTCTTCCCAAAATGTATTTCCTTGCATAGTTGCCTGTATAGATGTTTCCTGAAACATGCTTCGATGGTCAAATAAATATAAGAAAAATCTATGTAGGCTCACCCATTCTTTGATGAGCATTAGCAGATCCAAATCTCTGAGAAGGCCTGCAGTAAACTTATTTAAGTCTGTAGGTGAGTGCTTCTCCAGCTCCATTTCATCAAATCTAAGACGCCATTTATCACAAGAGGAATCCTTAATTTATGTAGAAGTTATGTAGAAATAATTTACTAACTAAGCTGAGGCTGGATACTTCCTTAACACTTAGAAGAATTTCTATTTTATGCTTATTGAAATAATTCTTTGACAAATATTTTATTATACATTCTTCTTGGATCTAGATCTATATATGAAATCAGCCATTCAAAAAGTTTCTGAAACTTGTAAAACTTGTAAAACTCTTCTGAGTCACTTTTTGTCTCAGAATAATTAATACTCATATTTTCCACACAATACCATTATCTGTGCCACCAAGAGCATGTTCCCGTTTTCAGCATGTGTCATTATTTCCGCCATGATTTTTATCCAAACCACAGACACCTATTCTGCAAGTGTTGATGTATTTGCGTAGGAAAAACAAGCTCATCAAAAGTGCCACCTAGAAAGCAGTGATAGTGAGGCGCATTTTAATCTTAGAGATATTAAAATGTGAAAGAAAGGAAAAATGTGTTTTGGAATCAGTGAAAAACATCATATACCCACAAGGTTCCCTGTTTGAGGATTCCGTCACTAGGTTTTTTGGGAGCCTTTGAGAAAGCTGATCTAGCCTATTTGATCAAAGTTGGATTGAAACTAACGATAACTAATTTTCTCTAAAATGAGTATGTAATCATCCTACATCATAGCAGCATTGAACACTAGGAGCTCACAAGGAATTCCTGGAAGGCGGTACACACAGCAGTTGTAGGTGCAAGACCTGGAGCCAGCCGGCCTCAGTTTACACGTGTGTTTTACCAACTCCTCACCTCAGATCTTGGGTGAGTTGCTTAATCTCCCTAAGGGACAGTCGCCTCATCTTTTAAGTGTGGATGACATACCTCCCATATAGGCTTATTGTGAAGCTTAAATTAAAACACATATAAAAAGGGCGCCTGGGTGGCTCAGTGGGTTAAGTGTCCAACTTCAGCTCAGGTCATGATCTTATGGTTCATGAGTTCAAGTGCTGGGTCAGGCTCTTTGCCAACAGCCCAGAGTGCTCAGAGCCTGGAATCTGCTTCAGATTCTGTGTCTCCCTCTCTTTGTGCCCCTCTCCCGCTCACACTCTGTCTCTCTCTCCCTCCCTAAAAAATAAATAAACATAAAAAAAATTTTTTTAATTATGAAGTGCTGACCACTGTCAGGAATCAACACATCTTAGTTACTATTATTTTCCCAGGCATTCACAGACAAATAGCCACCTTCCTCGATTTAGCCCTGGAAGAATCTTGATTGTTTCTGAGAATTAAAATGGCTCTTCAAGGATGAGCGATTTCTCACACGAAGAGGCTCCCAGCAATGTGCTGCAGGGGCTGATGATGATTACTGAGTGAGGCATTCTTAAAAGTGCTTTGGGCAATGGTAGCATTATCAAAACAAGTGCACAGTCTCCCACATGCCTATTATGAAAGCAGCCAGACTCATTTGCACAAAAGTATTTCTGGTGTGATTACTACCATATCCCTCTGCATGGGGCATAAATTGGATAGAAACTTGTTTTCTGTTTTCTGCATTCCATCCTTGCCACCTCCCAGGTCCAGTCCATTTGAACAAACTATGGGAGGCAGCATGGCAAAATATTGGGGGCAAAAGTGTTGTTGCTGTTCTTTAAAGCATGAATTTCACCAAGGATGTAACTTGGGCAAGTCAATTCAAGCCCTTGTAACACATTTCCAGGCACAGAGTAAGTACTGACTGAATGGCAGTATTATCCTTCTTGCTACCAGGATTAGAAAATTCTAATCTAATTAAATCACTGCATTAATTTCTTATTGTAACAAATTACCATAAACCCGGTAGCTTGAGACAACACAAATGTACCATCTTAAAGTTCTGGAAGTCAGAAGACAAAGTGGGTTTCGTTGGGTGAAAATAAAGGCAGCAGCAGGACTGGGTTTCTTCTGAAAGCTCTAGGGAGAGGCTGTTTCCTTGCCTTCTGCAGCTTCTAGAAGCCACCCACATTCCTTGGCCTGTGGCCCCCTTCCATCTTCAAAGCTGGCAATGCACCCCTGTGTCACTCGGACATTGCCTCTCCTGCCTTCCTCTTTTCTCTTTTAAGGACCCTGGTGATTCCCCTGGGCCCAGTGCGATAATCTCCACATCCCAAGGTCAGGTGATCAGCAAACTAGATGCTTCTTGCTGTGGACCTTAGCATGCCTACAGGTTCCAGAAGGGAAGACATGGGTGTCTTTGGGGCCATTATTCTGCCCCTTCTTCACTCTGTTATGTACGGCCCCATAACACATCACCCCAGAAGGCAGCATCTCAAAGTATCAACATTGGTCCCACAGTCTCTCTGGGTCAGGAATTCGGGTGAGGCCGATTCAGGGTGCCTCACAGGGTGCCTCACTGTCCGCTGAGGCTGCAGTACCCCAGGGCTCGTCTGAGGGAGGGCCTGACCCACGCTTGCCCATATGGTGGCTGGCACAACCCAGTTCCTCATGGGCTACTGGCCAGAGGCGTCCCTCAGTTCCTTGCCACACGGGCCTCTCCACCGAGGGCCGCTCACCACATGGCAGCTGGATTCTTCAGAGTGAGCAGCCAAGACGGGGGAGAGAGAAAGAGCATGCGCTCACAGGACAGAAGTCACGTCTTTGGCCATAAAATCTCGGAAGTGACGTTCCATCCTCTTCGTCATATTTTATTTATTAGAAGCAAGTCACTGGGTCCAGCCCTTCCAGGGGAGGGTTTTGCACAGGAGCACGAATACCAGTGGCAAAAATCAACGGAAGCCACCTTGGAAGTCTGCGCGCCACGATCACCAGCATTGCTGCTCCTGTCAAATCCGTCTTCTTCCCCCAGACACATCTGAATCCCGGATCCATTTCCAGCTAATTACTTCTGATTATCTGGAGGTGGAGCTCGGTCCCGAACTCTTAAAGGCCTCCCTTTGTGATTTAATTATGCGGCTGGCATTGAGAGCCAGAACCTCTGCTCTCTGTCACTGGGAGAGTAATTTATGTACAATGCACTGGCGCTGTCACTCTCTATTTAAAATCCTGTCACACATTTTTGATGATGTACTTGTTTGGAGGTCCCTCTCTGACTCACGTCCTCCTAGGATTTGTCTGCACCCATCCACACCTCACTCACTACACATGCTCCCTGAGCACCTCGAGGCGTGCATCTCCCCCCCGAGCCTCGGGCTGTTTGCCACTTCCGTCCCTGGAGGAGGCTGTTCCCTCTGCCCCCCAAGACACACCCACTCTCTTAAAAATGCAATAATTATTGACCATATTCAAAGAAATGCTTATGCAGTGTTTATAAAGCATGTTTATTAAAGTGTAAAGTATAAAGCACAACAATAAAACAGCCATAACCCACCAATTAAGCAGAGAACAGTGCCTTGAACTTTGAAGTTTCCTTGTGTTAATCCCGTGTTCCATCCCTCCCACTCCTTCACAAAGGTAATCAAAATCCTAAATGCTGTGTTTATAACTTCCTTGCTCTTATCTAAGGTTGTAACACACATGCTTATTTATACCTCTAAATTAAAAAAAAATGGCTTTTAGATATGTGTCGTATGGACTCAAGCGCTATTGTTTTCCTGAGTTTCCCCCATCTCGTTCCCAGTAACTGAAATACATCCCTTCCCACCGCTGTACAGCAACAGATTTTTAAAAATACATCTAAGCTTATTTATCTACTCTTATTGATAGATCTGAGATACTTCCAGAATTTCTGCTACTGATGACACTCTTGCCACAAATTATTGTCTGTGCCCACGTCAAAATGTGTCTCGGAGGTGTCACCTAAAAATGAATTTGGTAGCTCACTTGGTATGTGATGTTCAAATTTATTAGATACTATCAAAAAGTTTTCCAACATGTTTAGGCCAATACACACTTCCTCTGGCAGTGGATGAATCTTCCCACTGCTCCAGATACTTAACATCTCATATCAGGTCCTAGCACCAGGCTTTTCAATTTCTGCCAGGCTAGCAGATATGGTTGGTGACCTAATCACCATGGGTGGAACATCTTTTTACATGTTTGTTGACCATTCACGTTGCTTCTTCTGGAAAGTGCCAGCCAAGTCTTTTGCCCATTTTCCTCATGACATTCTATTTAATTTAGAGGAATTCTTTATGTATTTTGAGCCCAATTATTACATTTTTTTGGCTTGCCTGCCATGCTCTTTATGGTGCATTTTGATAAGCAGATGCTCTTTTTTAATATCATTCATTTGATTTATCTTTCAAGTTATGACTTGCTTTTTATGTCTTCTTTAAGAAATGCTTCCTGGGGCGCCTGGGTGGCTCAGTTAGTTAAGCATCTGACTCTTGACTTCAGCTCAGATCATGATCTCATGGCTTATGGGATCAAGTCCCAAGTCAGGTTTTGCTCTGACAGCATGGAGCCTGCTTGGGATTCTCTCTCTCTGTCCCTCTCTTTCTACCTCTCCCTTGTACACTCAAATGCTCTCTCTTTCTCAAAAATAAATAAACTTTAAAAAATGCTTCCCTACTTACAGTCAGAAAGCTATTCTCCTGTATTTTCTTCTAAAAGCTATAAAATTTTGACTTTCTTACTCAAAGTTTTACTCTTGTGGGATATAATCCTATGTAGGGTGTGAGGGAAACAATAAATTCCATTGTTTCCCTATGGTTAATTGGTTATTAGAGCACTATTAATTTATTAATTACATCGTCCATCATTTCTATGTAGAGTCACAAAGTCGGTCGGTGGTTTGGTAAATAAGACTGACAATTACATATGTTTCATTTTCTGGGTTCTTGATTCTGTTTCATTTGTCAACCTGTCTCACTGCACTGCATTATTTATTACAATTACTAGACTTTTATGATTATTTTTGACAGATAAGTCAAGTTCTTATTCTTTAAAAAAATTGTTCTAACTATTCTTAGCCATTTAAGCTTCCAAAATTTTAGAATCAACTCATCATATTTAGGGTTTTAATTGGATTTCGTTCTGAATATCAACTCAAGTTTTAGAATGTCGAAAGCTACGTGGTACTGAAAGAAATGACTAAGCACACACACACACACACACACACACACGCATGCACACATGGACACGCACACACACAAACACTCACACAGTGCAAAACTTACATGTATTCCCTTCGACAGGCGAATCAGGCAGTTGACTCTCCGGGAAGAGGCAGGATTTCAGACACACACTATTTAAGGGGACCAGCCAGTCCCTGCCTGGACTGCTGCTGACGCCTGGCCAGCGTGCATAGAGATCTCCTCTAGCAAGATCCGTTTCTTCTGGTGCTCCGAGGAGATGGGCGCCATCTCTCAGTCTGTGCGCTGTGCTCCAAAGAAAACTAAGTTTGGCATTTTCCAGAGAGACGTGTGAAGATGGGTGTGCCGTGATCCTAGCAGGTTGGGGTTTAATACCAAAACTTTTACCACTGGACAAGGCTACAGATGCCAAAGTGGGAACGTCAATTTTTCTCTTTTCTCTCAAATACAAATACCTTGTTTGTAGAACTTTACTTTCAGGTATAAATGTATTTTGCTCTTTAAAAAATTCTCTTAGGGGCGACTGGGTGGCTCAGTCGGTTTAGCATCCGGCTTCAGCTCAGGTCATGATCTCACGGTTTGTGAGTTTGAGCCCCACGTCGGGCTCTGTGCTGACAGCTCAGAGCCTGGAGCCTGCTTCAGATTCTGTATCTCCTTCTCTCTGACCCTCCCCTACTCACACTGTGTTTCAAAAATAAATTAAAAAATTAAAAAAAAAGAATTAAAAAAAATTCTCCTCAAAAACAAGTGTTCAATAAAAAGTTTATGCCATTCCTCAAGCACAATATGTTCATAATGAACAAAGTGGGATAAAAACAGTCAAAACTTCACTTTTTTGGGTAAAAGAATGAACACTTACACAAGTACTTATTTAAAAAATCCCATATAGTAGTGATTGGAACTGTTCTTAACTGATTGAAGGATATGGAGAGTTATCCACTCTATGACATTGAGTCTTCTAATTCATAGATACAGTATGTTGCTTTATTTCATTAGTTTTTAAATATTATTGACAAAGTTTCATAATTTTCTCCTTAAAGGTATTCTATATCTTTTCTTATATTTTTTCCTATTTTTATTTTTCTGGACATTATAAGTCTTGATATTATAAGTATTATTTTTAAAGATTTTACATTCTATCTGATACTTTTATGTAGCGTTGTAATTCATTGTATATTTTCTGTTTTTTAATTTTTTTAACATTTATTCATTTTTGAGAGAGAGATAGAGAGCAAGTGGGGGAGGAGCAGAGGGAGACACAGAAACTGAAGCAGGCTCTAGGGTCCGAGCTGTCAGCACAGAGGCAGATGCGGGACTTGAACCCATGAGCAGTTGAGATCATGATCCGGAGTCAGATGCTTAACCCGACTGAGCTACACAGGTTCCCCTTCATTTTATATTTCTGGCAAGCTTGCTAAATTCTCTCATAATAATTCATTGATATATTCTTTTACATTCTCCATAGAGCCAGTCTTATCAGAGGATAATGAAAGGTTTACTTTTTCCTTTTTGATCACTATAAATTATAAATTATTCTCAGTATATTGGTCAGGGTTTCCAGGAAAATGTTGAATAGAGGGAACAATTATACCTATACTTTCCTTATTCCTAATTTAAAATTAATTCTTTATATATTTTTCTTTATATATATTATGTATATTTTCTTCGTTCTTTTGAATACCCTTTATCAGCTTTTTGAAAGGCCTTTCTATTACTTTACTAGGTTTTTCTTAAAATAAATAAGTATTGAATTATATCTAATGCTTTTTCTATAGCTCATGAAATGTTTTTAGAATTTGTTGTTTTTCCCCTGTAAATTTTATGTTGATTTTCTAATGTTAATCCAACTTTTATTCCTTAGAATTAATCTATTTTGATAGATTCCTTTTTTATTAGGTGTTTAGATTTGGTTATTAATATTTTATTTATAATTTTGCATTTATGTTCAAGAGTTAAGCTGGCCTATAATTTTCCTTTATCTTAATGCCTGTGTCAGGTTTTAGTATCAAAGTTATGATAATATCACTAAATGCACTGGGTAGTATTTCCTTTATTTTTTTTAATTTTTTCTATGCTTGTGTAGGATTAAAATGTTTTCTTGAACATTCAGTAGATCTTTGTGGGAAAACCTTTGTGTTATTTGCTCAATTACTTTACTGGTTATATCATTATTTAAGTTTTTGATTTCTTTATCAATCAGATTTGGTAATATTTTTCCAGAAAATTTTTATTTCACCAAATATTTCACATGTATTTTTACAAAGTTGTTCAAAATGTCCCTTTATCATATTCTAATATCTGTTATTTCCTGTTTTTGTCATTCATATTGCTGTGTATTTGTTCCTTCTCCCTTTTGTTTTTTGACCCTTCTTTTCTTTTTAATTTAATTAATTAATTTATTTATTTGAGAGAGAAAGCATGAGTGAGCAAGGTGCAAAGAGAGAGAGAATTCCATGAGGTGTAGAGAAAGAGGGAGAGGGAGTGTGGAGCCCAGAGTGGCTTGTGCTCACCCTATATGGACTCAAACTCATGAATGTGAGATCATGACCTGAGCCAAAGTCGGATGCTTAACAACTAAGCCACCCAGGCACTTCTGTTTTTGACCAGTCTTGACAGAAATTTGTTTATTAGTTGCATTGGTTTCCTATTGCTGCTGTAACAAATTACCACAAACTTGTTTTTACATATCTATCTATCTATCTATACACACACACACACACACACACACACACACACACATTACATACATATATATATAATTATAGGAACCAGCTTATGAAATTATGGAGGGTAAGGCGTTCCAAGTTCTGCAGTTGGCAAGCTGGAGAACCAACAGAAGATACATGGTATAGTTCTATTCTGAGTCTGAGTCTGACTTTGAGTTGAAGAATTAAACACCAAGAGAGCCAAGAGAGTAAATTCCAGCTGAAAATGGATAGTCTTAAGACTCAAGAAGAGCCCACGTTGCAGTTCTAGTCCTAAAGCAGGAAAAGACAATGTCTCAGCTCAAGCTGTTGGCAGGGCAACTCAGCCTTTTTGTCCTTTTCAGGTCTTCAGTTGATTCAATGAGGCCCACCCATTAGGGAGGGAAATGTACTTTCCTCAGTCTATGATCCCAACATTAATCTCATTCAGAAGCAACATCATAGGTACATCCAGAATAATGTTTGACTAAATGTCCGCACACTCTCTGGCCAAGTCAAGTTGACATGTAAAATTAATCATCACCCTTGGTTTGTGGCTACATCACACCAATCTCTGCTGAGATTGTCTTCTTCCTTTGACTTTCTTTTCTTTCTTATAAGACCCTGTGATTATATGTAAGGCACAAACAGGCAATTCAGGATACTCTTCCAATCTCAAGATCTCAAGACTCTTAATTTAATCACACATGCAAAGGTTTTATGGCTTGTGGTTGTGGTTTTGTTGTTTTCCCACTAAAGGTATCATTCACAGATTCCAGGATTAGGGTGAGAATGTATGGGGGAGCTGACATTATTCAGCCTCTTATATTAAAGAAGTACCTTTCATGTCTCTTAATATCTTGTGTTCTACTTTTTATCATTGCCTCCTTTTGTGTAATATTGATTCCTTGTATCTGTTTTCTCTTCTTTAATAGGATACTAAATTCATTACATTCAGTATTTTCCCATTTCTAATATTAAAATGAAGAGCTAAATATCTTCCTCAAAATACTGTTTTAGGTGGATACACAAATTTTGGTACAGAGAATTTTCATTATTGTCTAAGTCTAATTAATTTTAATTCCATTTTTTATTTCTTCTTTGAACCATGAGTCATTTGCAAGTAGGCTTCTTAATTCCCAGACACATGAAGGTTTTCTAGGTTTTTTTTTTTTTTTTGGTATTGATCCTCACCTAAATGCATTATATGTTCTATAAGATATTCATTCCTTAAAATTGATTGAGACTTGTTTTAGGGGCCAGTATAGGACAAATTCTCACATAACATCAAATAGATTCTTCCAGAACAGGTGGTTGATAACTAGGTTTGGTGTTCTCTACATGCAATCTTACAACCTGCAATCCTGCTCACAATTTCTCAGGCAGTTTAGACATTCATTTTCTCCAAGAAGACTTCTTGATGAGTGGGCTAAGTGTCCCCTTCTATGCTTTCATTGCACTCCATGTATGATTAACTACAGCTTTGTTCAATACTGTAGAATCTGATTCCTTATTTACATCTCCTATCAGCTTTTTAAGATCCTCAAGGACAAGAAGATGTTATTTATCTACATTTTTCTTGTTCCCAACACTGTGTCTGCCAGATGAGCTCTCAGTAAATAATTATTGAGCTAAACAACTGAACGAAGCTAATTTTTAAAGAAGCTAGCCCAGTTCTCCTCTTCCATGTAAATGATATTCACTGCACTCTAGAAACAATGTCAATCTGCCACATTAAACTTATTGGAATGGAAGGCAAATTCTCTACTCTACTGAGGAGTTTCATTTACCAAGACAAAAGTGCTTATTTTTCAAAGTCATAGATATTCAGGTCACTGAAGTGAGAGTACATAATCTTTGAATATGGTTTTTTCTCTTAACAGGTACATGTGCCTTAATTCTGTTAGGATTACAATGTTGTGTGAACATACAGCTGAGCCACAACAGAGCTTCGCCATGGGTCATCTGGGACATTAATAGGACATAATAATGTTCATACCTTTGAAGTAGTAACTCTAATTGTAGACTCTAAATGTGGAAAACTTTTTAAATCTTCTAGTCTAGCCTAATTCTTATATCCCTTCTCCAAGATCCTAGGCAAGAATTAAAGATTTTGCTTGAATATCTCCAGTGATAAAGAACTCAATGCCTCTAACATTTTTAATATCAATATTATTGTCTAGCAGAGATATGCTAATCTGACAGTAAATTAAGTGGTTTAATTATATGAAAAGAACAGAATAATTTCTTTTTCATAACTCAGAAACATTTCTTTTTCTTCTAGACAAAGGAATCCTTCCATGCGTTATCTGTTTTTCTTAGTCTTGAGTGAGATCACAAATTAGGATTCATCAGAGCAATGAAGCTTATAAGGCAACACCCAAGATAAGAAAACTTCTATGCAAAACTTAAACTTGAACTATTCAGTAGAAAAAAACCTAAATTTATTTCATAAAAACTGCAACATTGAAGATTTTCTCAATTTGGAACAGAGCAAGTATTAGATTATAGCATCTGTTAGTAAAATTTAATTCAAACACAGTTAAGCATTTTAAATTCCCAAATATGTAGACAGAATTTAGAAATCCTGAATGGTCCCAATCCAGAACTAGAATATTCTAAAGTACATAAAAACTTTTGTGACTCAAATATGGTTGAGTAATGCCTGAGCACTTCCACCTAAAGGAGTTTCTAGAGGTGAGAATGTTCAGGAAGTGTGGTAAAGGTAAATATACTTTTAGACTAGAAGATACCTAGCATGTATGTTCCAAGGCCCATCAATATCTATCTTTTCTCACCAAAGGCTTTTATCTCAGTTTATAATAGTTTTACTTCAAACATATACAGTGCATACTTTCACATTTCTTTACATATACATCTTTGCTACATAACTCTGCAGTGCCCTCACACTCTTATGGTGCACTTGACCATATGACTTGCTTTGAACAAACGGATATTAACAAATGTGGCAGAGAGGTTAGAAGAGTGTTTGGGTATAGGGACTGCCCTAGCTCTTACACCCCTGCCCCTTCCATGAGAGCATGCCAAGGCTAGCCTGCTGCACAGACAGGTGTAATGTGCAGCAAAGTCAAGTCTCTCCAGTCAGGTGCAGGGCAACAGTCACTGTGTGACAGAAACTACTCAGACAAGTGAGCAATTTCAGTGTAGACCAGAAGAGCTGTCCAGGCTGGATTGTTGACCTTCATGTTCATGTGTATTCAAATAAGCATCCATTGTTTTCAGTCGTATGCTTTAAATCTGACTTAATCTCTCTCTCTCTCTTTCTTTCTTTCTTTCTTTCTTTCTTTCTTTCTTTCTTTCTTTCTTTCCTTCCTTCTTTCTTTCTTTCTTCCTCTGTCCTTTATCACCACAAAACAAACACCCATGCTTTGACAGTCTGGAGAGTTGACTCTTGGAGTAGATAAAACGGCATTAAAGAGAAGAAGAATTTCCCTCCAAGCAAGGGCTGGGACTAGTGTGGTAAAATGGAGAGTAACTGAGCCAAGAGGCCAACCCCAAGGCTCTCCTCTCATAAACACTACCCTCACTCTTCCCACCTCCTCAGAACACCCAGAACTAGGGCCTAGGATTTAGCCACAGCCCCCAAGTTCACATTGTCAAGCACAATAACAGATATTACCAATGAAATATGAAACAACAGGGGGGAAACAGATGAGAATCATAACTATTTTTTTAAAAAAACCCTAAAAGCCACATACTGAGCAATTTTTCTAGTTGAAGTAGAATAAACACACATGAGAGAAAGAAGAGTTTTAAGTATTCACACTCCCATGTTGAAAGAGAGAAGTCAGGGTACTAGAAATGCCAAGGAGAAATAAGCAATTATGGGAATTAGTTGGAAAAAAGTGACAGAAAGATAGAATTGTTGAAATAAAAAAAATGAATAGATAAGCTAAATAATAGACTATATTCCATTAAAAAATGAAAAACTGAGCTGAAATATCGTGTCTAAGACATTCATCAAAGGCAGAAATATAGCAATAAGTGAAAAGGAATAGTTTAAAAAGTTAAGCAATATAAGGGATAGGAAAAGATGTGTTCATAGTCCCATAATAAGAATGATAAAAGCAGAGAAAAAAAATAATTAAGGGAATAATTTGGGACATCCCTAAAATAAAGAAATATGTAAAAATCTGATTTAACATATTCATACAGATTAGAAAAGTAAAAGCTACAATTAGTTGCCAAATTAAAGTATACTCAAATAAAAGGGAAAGATCTCCATGAAAAAAAGCAGATCACCTGAATCATGTACACCTGGGATGCAAAATAATGGAGTAATAATAGCAAAGTGGTAAAGGAAAAGAATAGCAAATAAAGGGTGTCATAACCAGCTAACTTATCACTTAAGTAGGAGAGTAAAATACAAATATTCTTAATAATGCATGCCTCAGAGATCTTACCATAGCTAAAGCGTCTCTGAAGGAAATCTTACAGTAAGTACTCCAGAAGTAAGACAATGAAAGCAGTAACATGTGAGAAATTACTTCATAAAATGTGTTGTTGCACAAAGAAAGAGTAACAATAACAGACTGCCCCTCACCACAAATTACTAAAGTGTATCCAGAGCACATTTCTGAGTGATAACTATATGGGATGACATAGAAGAACCAAGAAGAAAGACCAGAGACAGTATGGGAAAACTTTACTTCAAGGCAAGACAAAAATTGACAAACTTAAGAGGTTGGTTGGGGGAAAACAATAACTAAAAGCCTCAATAAGTTAGAGATAACTAACAAAATTTCAGTAGACCATAAGACTTTTCAAATTCTTTAAAATTTATCTATGAAAGTTAGTAAAAAGGAAAGATAAAAACAATAAGAAAGTATTATAATTAGAAAACATGAAATGAAATTCAGAAATAGCTAAAATTGGGGCGCCTGGGTGGCTCAGTCAGTTAAGCGTCCGACTTTGGCTCAGGTCATGATCTCATGGTTTGTGGGTTCGAGCCCCACGTCAGGCTCTGTGCTGACAGCTAGTTCAGAGCCTGGAGCCTGCTTCAGATTCTGTACCTCCCTCTCTCTCTCTGACCCTCCCCTGCTAGCATTGTCTCTCTGTCTCTCAAAAATAAATTTAAAAACATTAAAAAAAATTTTTTAAAGAAATAGCTAACATTTATAACAAACTCAATTGGATAAAATAGAGCAATCAAAAGACAAGGATTTCAACTGGAGAATTTGACAGGAACAATGGTATCATTCACCCACATTTCCTCTTCTTGGGCACAAAAAGAAGGCATATCCTAGTCTGCCTGACAGCTAATTTGGGGACATTGGACTGAGCTCTGGACTGTTAATGGGCCAGAAGTGTTGTAAGTCACTCTCAGTCCTTAAAAATACGATGCTCGAATTCTCCTTCCCCTGCTGATCAACCCAAGAGCCTGTGTGTAATGATTCCTATAGCCGTTCCACCCCTGAATCACTTTTGGAGTAAAGTCATACAAAACAACGATGTTTCCTTCATAATGTGCATGAAAACAAGGAGTCATTGCTGCATTCTTTTGGGGTTTTATTTCTAAACACATATTAGTATAGTTCCCTAATCTCGAGGAAGAGTTCTAGCCATAATTATTTCTGAATAAGGCCGGATTCTACAGAACACTGGAAATCTGAAAGGGACAATACTATTCAAGGACACCATCCCTAGCCCTGCACTGATAAAAATCTGACATCAAGAATCAAGGAAACTATGTGTATATGCTTCTCATTAGGCAAAATGATTTCTAGGGTAAGCTGTTCTGGAATTGCACAGTAAGTCTGGACTAAAAAGATGGAAGTTCAATACAAATTCAGCATTTTACTCAACTGTGGCAGGACAGAGGCTTTATGGGAAGTGTCCCTTGCAGCAGGGCACCACATAGACACAAGGCAATGACACAGTCACGCAAAGAGAGGATTCTGCTCTTGGTTGCTTTATCAGCTTCTTTCCACTAAGCTCAGATGCTCTTATTCAATAAATAAAAAAGTACACATTTATCAATCACACAATGATAGCAGGTGTGCATTGTTCGTAGCCTTGTGTGCAATACTGAACACACTCAAAATGGAAAAGAAAAGGGAAGAGTGAAAAATCACATACCAGACAAATGAGGCTGAAAGAAATATGACATAGCAACATTAATTTCAGGCTAAATAATATTTAGAGCAAAGTATATATATAAATAAAAGTTTCCCTTTATGCGAGCTGAAGAAAGGAACAAAAGATCCAAAAGATATGATGATCGTGAATATACTAGTACATAAAATATATATACATAATCTCTAATAGCAACTGGTGAACGATGGGGAGAAATAGCTAAATCAGTCATAGTTAGGCATTTTAAAGCCTGCATATCAGAAACAGAGAGCTCAGGGAAACAAATTAAAAATTTATATATGTGATAATTAATAACTATGAACCAAAAGATACATAAGAAACTTTATACCCTGTGAGCACCCTTTTTCTTTTCCAAGCACACATAAAACATTCATACAATTCAATCAAGTACTGAGTCACAATAAAAGCCTTGATAAATTGCAAAGAAGAAATATCTTACAGGGTTTCCCGAATATTATTCAATGAAATAAAAAACCAAATGTAGAGTTTATGGAAGCTCCAAATATCTGTAAACCAAGAGAACTGTATAATTACACAGGAATTGCATTAAGGAAAAAATCATATGTGAAAGTAATAAATTTACATCTGACTGAGCATAAAAGTACTCCCTGTTAAAGCTTCTAGGAACCAAGGGCGCCTGAGTGGCTCAGTCAGTTAAGCTTCCAACTTCAGCTCAGGTCAGGATCTCAAAGATTGTGAGTTCGAGCCTCTCATCGGGCTCTGTGCTGACAGCTCAGAGCCTGGACCCTGCTTTGGATTCTGTGTCTTCCTCTCTCTCTGACCCACCACCACTCATGCTCTGTCTTCCACTCTCAAAATTAAAATAAAGCATTTAAAAAAATAAAAACATTAAGTTTCTAGGAACAAACAAAAGCATTACTATAAAAGGCAAATATATATACAAAAAATATTTATCATGAGGCGATGAAGGTAATCAATAAATGAGCTGAGTATTCCCCAAAACACTGAAAAAAAAAAAAGGAATAAATTCAGAAAAGAAGGAAAGACATATCCAGAAAAGAACAGACATTAATAGAGTAGAGAAGAAAACAGAGACAACAATAACAGCTAGCATTTTACGGCACATACTGTGGTGAAGGGCTGTTCTAAGTGCCTTACATATATTGGATCTCTCAATCCTCACAACAATGCTTACAGAAGGTAAAATTGTTCATTCTCATTTTACTGAGGAGTAAAGCAGTACACAAAGAGATTACATAACTTTCCCAAGATCACAAAACTAATAAGGAGCAGAGATTGATTTATAATCTGTGCTTTTGTCAACTACACTATAGTAACCCAAAAGCTGATTATCTTTTTGAAAGAATTTTGAAGTAGACAAACCTCCAGAAAGACTGATCTAGGAGAGAGAGAGAGAGAGAGAGAGAGAGAGAGAGAGAGAGAGAGAGAGAGAGAGAGAGAGAGAGAGGAAGAGAAAGGGAAGGAGAGAGAGAGAATCATTGCTCTTTTGGGGTAATTAGGGATAGTTGACAAAATAAACCCTAAATCTCATTGACATAACATGATAAATGTTTATTTCTCACTTACATCACAATTGTTGGTCAGTGGAATCCGAAGGGCAGCTTGCTCTAGCAGTGAGCAGGGGCCCATGGAAGATGCGGCAGAAGGAGAAAGGAAGGAGGATGAGAAACACTGGCTCTGATCCTCCTGGATCTGGAAGCCACACTCTGCTCCTCCTTCTCTGGTTTGGACCTACCAGTCGTCACATGTGCTCACCCCGAATGCTGAGGCTGGGAATGTAGGAAAGCACCTGCATTGTTTCGGTGATCGCTGATGCCATCTGCAATTGTTGGAGGAGGACCCCAAGAGGATATCACTGCTGGTTGATCTGAAAGAGCTAAATCCAGGTGATCGGAGGGTCCTTACCCCTTCCCTTGTCCCCGGAATGTATGTTCTACCCACAGTAGGAGCTATTCCAAGGGTATAGCCTTGAGAGAGTAAGGTGTTGTTGAGACCATTTTGGACGCCATACATGACTGCACCTAGCTAAGGTTTCTATATAAAGTCTTAAACTCTTACATTCTGGCAGCTCCCAAGACAAGCCTTGTATGTGAGTTCTCTGGCTTATTAAACCTGCCGCCTATAAATCTGGAGTGGTCTGCCTCTTTCTCATCCCTCCCTACCTCTCCTGGACTGAGGCCAGGTAAATAAGGTTAAAAAAGATTTTTTTAAAGAAAAGAAATGAAAGAAAGAAAAAGTAAAGTAAATACAGAGTGTAAAAAAGATTTTAAAATACTATAAACAGACTTATAAAAACATATTATTATTTTTACGTTATTTTTAAAGGAGTATTTGGAAAACTATTCAACTAACAATGAATTTGACAGCTGTCATGAACTAATTCCTGGATAAAGATTAAATGCTACAATGGGAACAAGAAGAAATTAAATATGGTCAATAGTCAAACATGAACAAAAATGGAAATGGTAATCAAAAATCTCTTTACCTTTGACCTCCTTCCCAAGGAGAAATAAAGCCCCTATACCAATTAGGACTGTATTGTCTCTCAGCTCCAAATTCTTTCTTTATTCCTGAGCTTCATAATACCAGAGCTGCACCCTGTAAATATTTCTTTTGTTCGATTTTTCTGAAACAACAACAACAACAACAACAAAAACCCAAAGTTTGTTAAAAAAAAAAACAAACACACACACAGCCCCACTCCTACCTCGCTTATGAATATAATTGTCAAATTCTTAAAGCAAACATTAGATAAGCATCCCCAGTATTATTTAAATAACTACATAATGATGATGTAAGGTTTATATCAAGGAAAATATGATGAGGACCTCCACAAGATGGTGGTGTGGGAAGATTCTGAACTCTGCCCCTGAGGGCACACCAAATCTACAGCCACAGAGGATCACATCCCCTTGAAAAAGCTCTAAAAAGTAGATGAACTGTTCTCTACACAAAGGATAAGAAGACCACACAAAGACAGGGAGGAGAGGCAGAGACGTAGTCTCACCAGTAGACCCATACCCTGGTTCATGGTGGTGACACACAAGAGGGATCTCACCAATCCACATGGATCTTGGAGGAGTGAAAGATGGGTGCCCGCATCAGGCACCCCATGCCCTGGGATCTGCAGAGGAGAGACGAGCCCCTGCAAATTTCTGGCTTAGGAAACCGATAGAGCTAACATCCAGGGACCCAAAGTGCTATAGGAAACTGAGGCTCCCCTTTTAAAGCACTCCCATGAGCTCTCACTGACCCTGAGACCAAGGGAACAGCAGTTTGAAATGCACCTAGTCTGTGTGTGAAAGAAATTCATCGGATACTGCGACAGCATCCTTAGAAGACAGGATCCCAAATTTCTCAGAGACAATGGGATCCATTCTTTCACTGGTATGCAGAAGCTTCTAAAACACAAGATGACTTAAAAATACAGGTCTACAAGGATCTTTACAGCATGAAAATAAAAATTCTTTAGCAAAAACTTTGTTCACCTGAATGGGTAATGTTAACTTAGCTCATGTGCCAGAAATATACTTTAGATCCAACTGTTTCTTTGAGTTTTGTTTCTGAGATGTGGCTAACATTTTTAAAAATGTTTATTTATTTTTGAGAAGGATAGAGAGACAGATGTGAGCAGGGGAGGGGCAGAGAAAGAGGGAGACACAGAATTCTAAGCAGGCTCCAGGCTCTGAGCGGTTAGCACAGAGCCCGAGGAGGGGCTTGAACTCATGAACCTCGAGATTGTGACCAGAGCAGAAGTCCCACCCAGGGCCCCAAACATGGCTAATATATTTTTTTAAAAAGCTGTAAGGTCTCTGTTTGTGTCTATCTGTATGCTATGTGTGTCTATATATATGTATGCTATAGAAATGTGCTACTTTTCTAGATCTGGACAGCACTGACAAAATTAATTTGTAAAGATCTCTATTTATTGGCTTTAAAAAGTAAGCATTATATAAATCAAGTATATTCTCAGAAATATATAAACTAACTCAAATGTCTTTCTGCATGATCTGCATGATCTGGGATAATCTGATAAATAAAACTACATTTGTTGGTTTAGGGGCATCTGGGTGGCTCAGTGGGTTAAGCAGCCGAACCTTGTTTTTGGCCCAGGTCATGATCTCATGGTTGGGGTTCAAGCCCTGCATCAGACTCTGCACTCACACCATGGAGCCTGCTTCAGAACTTCTGTCTCCCTCTCTCTGCCCCTTCCCCCTCAAAAAGAAAATAAATGTTAAAAAAAATTTGTTGGTTTCATAAAAGCAAGCATGTCTTCAAAATTTGTCAATACAAAAAGTAACTAAGATGATGATTAATTATTTAATGTTTAATCTAAGAATAATTGTTAAAAACAAGAAATTTAAGTTAATATAAATAAGAGCAAATGTATACTAGGCAAAACTAAATAAAGGAGATTTATTGAATATCTAAATCATTTTCAAATAAAATAAATATTAAACACTAAACATAAATTTATCTATTTTTGGCTTTTTAATTTTTACAGAGACATAAAATACTTGAGCCTATTAATAAACATTTTAAAAATATTTATTTATTTTTAATAGAAAGAGAGACACAAAGTGTGAGCAGGGGAAAGGGCAGAGGAAGGGACAGAGAGAGGGAGACACAGAATCCAAAACAGGCTCTAGGCTCTGAACTGTCAGCAGAGAGCCCGACATGGGGTTCAAACTCACAAACCTCGAGATCATAACTTGACCCAAAGTCAGACGCTTAACGTCTGAACCACCCAGGCACCTCAATAAATGCATTTTGTACCATATTGAAAAAAATTATTTTGAGGATGAAAGTAGTTCTAAAACTTCTGAAGTGTATTTATAAATTTACTAGTCTACTACAGGATGCTAATAAACAATAGACAGCTCACAGTTGCCTCTTCCCGAGGTTTCACTGGAAAGCAAAGATTATAAACAGGTTAGAAAGTTGAAGAAGAACTGAGAATACAAGATGAACCAAAGAGAAAATGTCACAACACTTGGAGTAGTAAGTGTCAATGAACTCGGCTTAAGCTGTGGATCCTGCTGAGGAATGCAGGCAGAGAATACAAGATTTACTCTGCATAAACTGTGGGTGCGGATCTGAATCCAAACTGAGGAATGCAGGCAGAAAACACGAGTACTGAGAACGGCAGGTAGACTTTAAGAAGTGAGAAACAGGGGCACCTGGGTGGCTCAGTCGGTTCAGCCTCTGACTCTTGATCTTGGCTCAGGTTAACATATCACAGTTTGTGAGACTAAGCCCCACTGGCCTCTGTGCTGAGGACACAGAGCCTGATTGGGATTCTCTCCCCACCCCCACCCCCACCCTGCCCCTGCCTATCTTGCACTGTTTCTCAAAATACATAAACTTAATTTTTAAAAAATGTTTAAAAAGATGAGAAGCAAAGGAACTCTCATGGGTACTTTCTCCTACTGTAGAAAGTTTTACTATAATTTCTTGTTTTTCAAACTGTGGCCATGTACCACAGGGAGTCATGATTAGCATTTATGTAAATAGAAAATTGCATAGTATCTAGATCTATGTGTATTTATGTATATAGACAAATGGATTATATATATATCTTCAATTTCATTTATAATTTATAGGTGGATTTATTATCAATATATAAATAAGAATAATTTCATAAAATACAAAATAAAATGCATGCATGGTATATACTGAAAACAAGAAATGTGTATCAGTTTATTAAAGTCTGATTTCAGTTACTTATATCATTCAATGTGCATACATGTGTGCTGGCCATCATAAACACTATATTTATTTCTTTTTTAAACAAAGTTTATTTACCTATTTTGAAAGAGAGACGGTGTAGCAGGCGTAGGGGCAGAGACAGAGGAAGAGAGAGAATCCCAAGCAGGCTCCCTGCTGGCAGCACAGAGCCTGATGTGGGGCTCGATCCCATGGACCATATGATCACGACCTGAGCCTAACCCAAGAGTCAGCTGCTTAACCAACCAAGCCACTCAGGCCCCCCCATACACTGTATTTCTTGCAATGCAATGATCCAACGTATTTGAAAAACACTGCTCTTATCCGACAGGAAATTGAGCAACAGGACGGTCTGTGCGGCCAGCTGAAAAGGCTGATCCAAGAACCCTTTCTGTCCTGTGCGCACGCACAGTGGGAACTCTGCAAACCCCGGCTGTGGTCGCTCTGCTGCAGGCTCATCCTTGTTGCCTTGGCTTTTTCGGACTTACAACCATCAAGTAATCTTTGTTTGGAAGAACTTCCTCCATTTCCTACTGCCTTCTTTCTTACTTCTTTCTACTTGCAAGGCTGGGAATCCTGGTGGTGGCTTCTCAGATATTTATAGCTTTACTATCAATTTAGAAGTTGTCGCATATTCCAAATCTTCATCCTTTCCCCAGCGTCGAGCAGCCCTGTTCAGCAGTCGTGTGCCGATCTGTGGCCCTACTGTACGGTCGTTCCCAGTCTAGCAGAGCGATGTCCGGATAAGCCTGCAGACATCAGTGAATCTCATACTGTAACTTCCAAAAGGCACATGGTTTATTTTAACTGTACTATGTAGAAGGAGTTTATATTCATTTAGTGTAGTGCATAGGCAATTATGCAATTGTTTCAGGGTAAAACTGCAATTATTCTGTAACAGCTGCCTTACATCATGTCTTTTCTAGACAAGCTTTTAAGTTTTTGAAATTGAGAAAATAGCATTCGAACTAATAAAAATTGAAATTGTCAACAAAAAAGAGAGCTTTAAAAAAAACAAAACGATGAGAAATAATAAAGATGAAAGAGAACTACTATATATGAAAAGTAGGATGTGTGTTTTTGTTAAAAAAAGGGATGAGAAGAGAAGATGCATTTTTGGTAAGGGAGGAAAAAAAGAAAGTAATTTTGTCCTAAAGTAAAAATGATTGTTCCTAAATAAGAAAGGGAAAAGATAGTATGAGACTGAAATGGATATAGAAAGTTATAGCAGGTTTATGGAAAAGAAATCTTGAAAAGTAATTTTGTGTGTGATCAAGCTGACTAAGATTAGAATGGATTTATTTCAGTGAAAAAGAGGAAAAAAAAGAAGAATTTTAATATCAAAAGTATACTGGTGCAAAATTAGGATTTGGTGTTTTTCTGTTAGCAGGACAAAGTTTTCTTAGACCATTGGTCTGCTCTTAAGAAAAATACAGGATTTCCTTTATCTTTAATGTAATCTGCCAAGAAAACAAAGATGCTAATCTACACCAGGTCTTTGATTACTTAAGAAAACTGAGTCTACTCTATTAATAAAGCTGATTATTTTTACGACTATGAAGCATTTTATATGCTAAATTCCATAGGAAAAATTGTCAAGTAAGGAGTAATGCTAAACTTTCTTTAGGAAATACTTAGATGTAAGTTATTAATATAAATGTCCCGGAAAGTATGTGAAGTTCCTGGGAATCTGGTGTGCTCTGGTGCAGTGTTATCCGTCATATTCCCACAATTGTTTTAAAATATTGTGTATCACAGAAATAACCAAACTTCCTTGTCAATCACATTATGATGAACTCTTATCTGTTATTTAACCATTGCTAAGCTTTTTGACATTTATACAGTTATTATTTTACCCTGATGTTTTTGCAAAAATGCTTCATCCTCAAGGTGATTCACAGAGAAGATTTGGGCAGGAACTCTAGAATGCAAGTTTCTGATAACTTTAATAAGATCATCACCCTGAACTGGGTAAGAACTTCTAAAACTATGATAGAGAATTGTCAGATTCATAAAACTGATAACAAAACACAAGATCAGCAAGAATTAATTGCAGGAAGTTAATGAACTCATGAGGATGATTGTAAGTTTTATGACTTCATTTAAAACATTGCTAGTTCTTTAATATTTTGTTTTCTAGATTTAAAGGACCCCTCTTGGGGCACCTGGGTGGCTCAGTCGGTCAAGCTACTGACTTCGGCTCAGGTCAGATCCCACATTCGTGGGTTCGAGCCCCGTGTCGGGCTTTGTGCTGAAGGTTCTGTGTCTCCTTCTCTCTCTGACCCTCCCCGTCTCATGCTCTGTCTCTCTCTGTATCAAAAATAAATAAAACATTTAAAAAAAAATAAAGGACCCCTCTTGTCTCTTTTGAGCTGTCTTTAACCTACGGCAATTTGGGAAAGTGTGTCTTTACAACAAAGGTTAGCAATGTCTGTATTTACGTAAATTCAGTAAGAATCTCTTCTCCTGTAACAGGACACAATTGGACAAGTTCTTAGCTTGGGTTGGACAAGTCTTTAAAGAGACTTAAAAGTCTGAGATTCCTTATGAAAAGTTCTAGCAAAACAGATTCAAAAGAACCTATATGGTCAGTCACTATTCTTGCTGCACTTCTGTAAATAATCAGGCTAAGTTTATTTAAACTAGACTTAACTTGAGGTGCCTGGGTAGCTTAGTATGTTAAGCGTCCAACTTCAGCACAGGTCATGATCTCACAGCTCGTGACTTCAAGCCCTGAGTGGGGCTCTGAGCTAACAGCCCAACGCCTGGAGCCTGCTTCGGATCTGTGTCTCGCTCTCTCTTTCTCTCTCTCTCCCCGCTCCCCCACTCATTCTCTCTTTCCCTTTCTCTCTCTCTCAAAAATTAACATTAAAAAAGATTTTTAAAATGATAAACTAGACTTAGCTTGCAAATTAGTCTTGCTATGGCTGTCTTTCATGGGAGTGGAAATGATTGTGGAGAGAAAATTATGTTTTGATAATATACTTATGGATATCAGATTCTAATGCTGTTGATTGTCTTTGAGTTTTGTTTTTTACCTGTAAACTGAACGGAGTCCCAATATTTGACTTCCTCCAATATTTGGTTAAAACTCTCCCAACTACCATTTCCATTTTTCTCCCATGCTATTAAGGTAGAATCAGTGTGAAACGAAAACTGCCCTTTTCCTGATGCCATGCAACCTAAAGATGAATAATATGATATAAACTTCAGAGAAGCCACCACAACAGCTCATGTGTGGACAATCTTTGTGCCTGTTGCTATGTGGCAGCCGCTCAGATGACCAGAGACACTCACACTGCAAACCAGGAGCATTGTCTGAATGCCCCTGCTTGCCCTTGCTCCATCGGAAGATGCTCAGAACCTGACATCTAGAAATCTGCTCAACTGGCTGCTCTCCAAACTTAGAAAATTTGATTTATAATTTGCTCGCACTATCAATCTTTGTTTTCCTTTTGTTTCCATAGAAATGCCTCTCAGTAAATTCCCTGATTGCTCATATCTCATAGCCTCCCAGTGTGGGCAAAAGTCCCCCCACCCCTACTGCAGCCTGCCTCCGGAGTACAACATCCTCAAGTTCAGCCAGTCCTAAGTGCTCACGAAGATATGCATTTGCTATACATCATGTGGTGCCTGTGTAAGTCACTGAAAATCATATATTGATGTAGAAATGTAAAACCTGAATCTGATTATAACCCAATTTGATTTATTGGATTGGTTAAATGCTGGCTCCTGGGAAGCCTGGGGAAGTTTTCAATCCTCCAATCCTATTGTTCTTCTTACGGTCATCATAGTGACCGAAGTGCATTTATATCCTGGAAAGCTTTAAATGCCTGTCGGCAACTGCTCAGCTACCAAATGGTATCCATCAGGATCAGACAACTGGATGAAACCAACAATAATCCCATGAATGGTGAAGATGGTGACTCCGTGGCCCTTGGGTCTGATGACTCAACTAATGGAAACCACAACTGTGTGATTCCTCAGCCTGGCCACATCAATAGCGGTAACTGAGAATCATACTCTCGTGGCTGGTCAAATTCTTAGCCAGCTGAGAGAATGACCAAAACAGAGGAATTCTTAAACATCAAAAACAAATGGAGACCAACCTGGAAAATTCCTTGAGCAGGCAAAACCAGTTTCAAACAAAGCGTAAGTTAGCTTATTTTGCAAGGCTAACCTGGATCATTGCTTGCTTATGATCCTGGAAATGATAAGCAAAGCTTGAACTGTTTCCCAAGGTTGACACAAGGTAACCACTGAAAACTGTAATCCTGTAAGAATAAACAGTCACTGCTTTCCAGCTTTATTAGCTGCTTTATAACAATATACCCTTGAGCATCTTTCCAGGTCCTGGTTTAAGTGCTCAGGTTTCCAAACTGTCTTTTTAGTGGGTGCACAATAAATTTTGATTAATTACTGCTTCAGTGATTCACTGATTTTAACTCTGGTTATTTTGAATCTTTGACAAGGGAGAATTTTACCACCCCATTAAAAGTCATAAAATAGGCCTGAATAAATGGAGAGATTACTACATCCAAGGGAGATTTGCCTTAACATCCTAAAAATTTCAATTATCTCCAAAAATTTTTTTTAATTTCACTAGCAGGGTGCCTGAGTGGGTCAGCTGGTCCAACATCGGTCTCTTGATCTCAGCTCA
Source organism: Suricata suricatta (assembly GCF_006229205.1). Lineage (NCBI taxonomy): Eukaryota > Metazoa > Chordata > Mammalia > Carnivora > Herpestidae > Suricata > Suricata suricatta. The sequence continues at coordinate 64,668,393 of NC_043714.1, forward strand.
GGTCATGATCTCATGGGTTTATGAGATCCAGCCCCACTGCAAAACGCCTGCTTGGGATTCTCTCCCTCTCTCTCTGCCCCTCTCCTGTTTGCATGTTCTCTCTCTCTCTCTCTCTCTCTCTCTCTCTCTCTCTCTCTCTTTCTCAACATAAATAAATAAATTGGCTGCTGGGTCCTTCCTCCAAACATCACCCTGGATGATCTATGAAATGAGAGGGAAGCATAGATCAGAGGAAGTTACAACTATAATCACAAAACAAAGATACAAACAAATTATGAAAAATACATGGGGGTGGGGATTGGGACAAAAGAGGATTCATGATTTGATGTGGATGCAAACTAGCAGTGCGAGGTAGGCAAATGCCAGTACCACATCAGGGAACAGAGGGAGGCGGAGCTGTTATTTTTAACTTTTCATTATAGAATAGTTCAATCACAGAAATAAAGGAGAGTATATGAAACTCCCTTTTAACCCAACTTTACCTATTCTCAACTCATGGAGAACTTTTTAAACCTGTATCCCCTAAATCCCCTGCTCACTGAGAAAATTTTGCCCAGCTGACTTCAAGAGGCTTTCTTATCATTAATCTTCAAATAATGACTGAGCAGTGAGAGAAAATGATGATTCCATTTCACTTATAAATGATGATAACATGAAAATCTGACATACTAGGTGATGAAATTCAACAATTGTTTTAAAAAGAATATTTAAAAAGAATATAAGATGTTTCATAATGCAACCTACCAGCAACATATAATACTACTGATTCCCCCGACCCCTCTTCATTTTTTCTTTTCTTCTGTTTTCCTTTCTTTCTTTCCTTTTTCTTTTTTCCCTTGTCATAAAGGACACCACTTTCTCTTGTTTTCCCTCTTGATTAAAGAGTTATTCCTTCTCAGTCTTCTTTTCTGCCTTCTCCTCATGTTTCAAATCTTTGGCATTAAAGTTTGCCAAGGCTAAGTCTTCTGACCTCTCCTCTATCTAAACTTACTCCCCAGGGAATCTCAACCATTGGTATGACAGGCAATACCATCTGATGATTTCCAAATTTAATCTCTACTTGGACTTGTCCCCTGAACTCTAGACACACATATGAAATTGTCTATTCCACGGTTATATTTTAATGTTTAATAAACACTTAGTACATCCCTAGTCTTCCCTCTACCTGTACAACACCCTAAAGGATCTTCCTCTTTCGCTTTCTTCATTTCATTAAATATCAATTTCGTTCTTCTGGTACTCAGACCTAAACCCTGGATTCATCTAGAACTCCACTCTCTCTCATAACTCAGATCCAGTCTATCAGGAATCCTGTTTAATATGCCTTCAAACACTGAGAACGGCGCTCCTTTGCACGACCCCACAACCATCACTTGTTCAAGACTCGATGATTTCCCATTCAGATTATTGTAAAGCCTCCTAACTCCTTAAACCTATTCTCTATATCACAGCTAGGGGTTTGCTTGTTGTTGTTTTTGCTTCTTGTTTGTTTTACACCTTTTAATAAGCTTTATTTTGTAGGGTGATTTTAGGTCCACAGGAAAATGGAGCAGGAAGTACAGAAAGTTGCCGTGTACCCCATACCCCATACATACACAGCCTCTCCAATCTAGAAGGGTCCATTTGCTACAACTGAGGAACCTACATGGTCCTAACATAATCACCCCAAGTGTACAGTTTACATTGGGGTTCATTCTTGGTGCCATACTTTCCATGGGTTTTGACGAATGTGTAATGTGTATCCACAACATTAGTATCATAAAGAGTAGTTTCATGGCCCTAAAAATCCTCTGTATGCTGCCTGTTCATCCCTGCCTCCCTCGAATCCCTGGCAACCATTGAGCTTTTTACTTTCTCCATAGTTTTGCCTTTTCCAGAATGTAATAGAGTTGAAATCATACACTATGCAGCCTTTTTAGACTGGCCTTTTTTCCTTAGCAATATGCATTTACGTTTCCTGCATGTCTTTTCAAGGGTTGATAGCCAATTTTTTTAGCAATAAATAATATTCTATTGTCTGGATAGACACAGTTTATTCATCCATTCACCTACTGAAGAACATTTTGGTTGCTTCCAAGTTTGGGCAATTATTAATAAAGTTCCTATAAACATCTCTGTGTAAGTTATCATTTTTTTCAACTCATTTGGGTAAATATCAGAGTGTGATTGCTGAATCGTATTATCAAGAGTATGTTTTGTTTTGAAAACAGTGACAAACTGCTTTCCAAAGTGGATGCACCATTTTGCGTTTCTACCAGCAGCGAATGAGAATTTCTGTTGCTCCACACTTTCAGTATTTGATGCTGTTAGTGTATGGATTTTTGCCACTCTAATACATGGGGAGTGATACCTCATTATTTTGAATTGCAACTCTCTAGTGACATGTGATGTTGAGCATCTTTTCATACACGTATTCACCATCTGTATGTTTTCTTGTATGAGACTTCTGTTCAGATCATTTTTAGTAAGATTGTTTTCTTACTATTGAATTTTTTAGAGACCTTTAAACTGCATATTGGATTAAAATTAAATTTAAAAAAATAGAGCCCCCTGGGTGGCTCAGTGGGTTAAGTGTCAGACTCTGGATTCTGGCTCAGGTCCTGATCTTATGGTTTGTAAGTTTGAGCCCCACATCTGGCTTTGTGCTGACAGTGTGGAGCCTGCTTGGGATTCTTTCTCTCTCCCTCCCTCTCTGTCATTCCCCTGCTCATTCTCTCTCTTTTCTAAAATAAATAAGCTTCTTAAAAAATAAAAATTAGTAAATAAATATATGTTAGATCATGTTACTGTTATTCTCAAAATAAGAATAATTCTTTTTTATGCTTTACCAGGAATTGTTCTAAGTGCTTTTTATATGGCATTCCTTCATTTTTAATATGTACTTTTTTTTTAATCTTTCCACATTTTACCATTATTTAAATTGGGATGTATCTCACTATTGTTGGCCAAGCAGCAGTCATAATTCATGGTCATTGGTGATGTGTGCACATGAAAAGTTACCAAAGGTTTTGGTGTCATAAAAGAAAAATCTCAGGGGTAATAGTAGAGCATTCTTTTAGAAATTGCATTACCAAAGCTCTTACTGGAAGCAAGAATGATATTGGATGGAAAAACACAAACATAGACAACACTGAATGAAAAGGCATAGAAAGCTTAAAAGTTACCAAATTTGGAAATATTTTAATCAATTCATGTAAAGTTTAGTTGAGACACTGTGAGTGATACCCTTTGATTATGGAAAAACCATAAATAGACCAATCATCACAAAGGCTGACACTCCACCTTAAATCGCTTCAATACATGTTTACATCGAGTTGATCTGTTCTTTCCTCTGTCACTATCGGAGCAAACCACAAACATCCTTGGAGAAAGATAATATTATTCACAGTCTTTCCAATTTTTTGCACACAACTTCAGAATACAATAAAAATCACCAGGCATGATAGAAAGAAGAAATAAATGAAAGAAAATCTTCAGGTGATACAAATATTGGAGTTATCAAACATGGAGATTAAGATCATGTGACAGACATGTTCAAGAAGACAGAATACAAGATAGTACCGTGGCCTGAGAAACAAATCAAATACAAATTGTGGCATTGAAAAAAGCGATTAATAATTCAGAGCTTAATAGCTGAGAATGCAGAATGAACACAAAAGAATAAAGAAATATAGAAGTATTTAGATCAGTGCCCTGGTTTTCTAGCAGATGATGTAGGCCCAGAAACGTCAAGTTATTGCATCAGAATTCCCTCGCTGTCTGGCGCCTGAGCTGGGCCTGGAGTAGAGTTCCGTGACTCCACCCCCAGTGCCCATCCTGTGATCCTTCACGCTGAACAACATTTTCCTCCCAGAAAGTCCGATCTCTCCAGAACTGCATTCCCTCTTCAGAGACCCCAGAGAAGCTGGAGCTGGAGCTCACCTACAACCTCCCGACTCTCAAGAGAAGACAATTGAACCCTGAATTATAAGTGAGGTGTTAACTCTAAAATGTACCTGGGAAAGGCTAAATGGTTCTCACCACTTGGTTCTCAAGAGTGAACTGCCCCTCTCCCGCCCCACACTGAGCAATGTCTGGAAATGTTTTGGCCACGACTAGGGGAATGCTGTTGCCATCTACATAAAGGCCAGAAGCGTTGATATACCTTCTGTAATGTACGGGGTAATAGTCCCCCACAGAACACAAATGGTCTGATCCAAACTCTTTGTATTGCCAAGGCTGAGAAACCCTGATCTAGACTGAGTAACAGAGTGGAAACTAAAACGAATAGCAAAGAAAAGAGAATAAGGGACATATGGGACATAGTTGAAAGATCTAAAGTGTGGATAATTAGAGTCCCACAAGGAGATGACACAGAGAATGGATTGGAGCAATTGCATTCAAAAGAACCCAGGCCAAGAAGATTCCAAACTCACAAATGCCCCGAGCCACAGACTCGAGAGAGTCCTGAAACTCCAAGTATGATCACATCACAGGAAAATTCCTAAAAATCAATGAAAAAACATCATTAATGCATTTCGAAAAAAAAAGATATTCTACTTTCAAAGGAATGAAAGACTAACATCAGATCCTTTGAATCTTTAAAGGACTACAAACCTAGCATAACATTCTATACCTAATGAAAATGGCCTTTAAAAATGAGGGGGAAAATTAAAATGAAGGGAAAACAAAAATGTTTTCAGTTTAAAAACAACTATAAGAATATAAATCTGGGGGTCGCCTGGGTGACTCAGTCAATTAAGTCTTCAACTCTTTATTTCGGCCCAGGTCATGATCTTGCGGTTCGTGAGTTCAAGCCCCGTGTAGGTTTCTGTGCTGACAGATTGCCAAGCCTGCTTAAGGTTCTCTCCCCCTCTCTCTCTGCTCCTCTCCCACTCATGTTCTCTCTCTGTCTCTCTCCTCCTCTCTCAAAACAAATAAATAAACTTTAAGTTAAAAAAAGAATGCAAATCTCGGTTAAAAGAAGCATAAAGTATCTTCTTCATGCAGAAGGAAAATAATTCCAGAGAGAAACAGAAATTCAGGAAGAAATATGATCTGCTTAAAGGAGTAAACATGTGGATAGATCTAAAAGAGCATTTACTCCAAAAAAACACTTACTGCAGTGTCTTGTAAGATGTATATTTAAAATTAAATTTCATAAAAACAAGAACAAAAAAGGTGGACAAAGGTTTGTCTTAGTCAGCTCCGGCTGCTGTAACAAAATAGCCTAGCCTGGGCAGTTGAAACCTTTATTCCTCACAGTGATGGAGGCTGGAAGTCTGAGGTCAAATTACCAGCAAACTGAGTTTCTTGGTGAGAATTCTCTTCCTGGTTAGTGGAAGTCTGCCATCTTAATGTGTCCTCACATGGCAGAGAGAGAGAGAGAGAGAGAAATAGAGACACAGGGCCCTGGCTCTCTGGGTTTTTCTCATAATGGCATTAACCCCATTCAAGGGAGTTTCACCCTCTTGACTTCATCTAAACCTAATTACCTCCAGAAGGCCTGAGGGCACCTGGGTGGCTCAGTCAGTTGGGTGTCTGACTCTTGGTTTTGGCTCAGGTCATGATCCTGGGATTGTGGGATCAAGTCCAGAACATTGTGACAGGTTTCATGCTGAACATGGGGCCTGCTTGGGATCCTCTCTCTTTCCCTCTTATGCCCCTCTCCTGATTTCACACGCACACTCTCTCTCTAAAAAATAAAAATAAAAAATAAAATAAAATAATAAAAAGGCCCCACTTCCAGTATCATCACATTGTGGGTTAGAGCTTCAACATATGGATTTTGGAGGACAAAACTATTCAGCCCATGCCAGAGGTTATGGGGGACTCAAATGTTATTGTGAACGTGCATTGTTTGGGATGTGGTCAAGTTCAAGTATAAAATATGTTTATTACTTTGATTGTGGTGAGGGCTTCATAGGTGTATGCATATGTCCAAACTCATAATATTGCAGACATCAAAAAGGTGCTGGCTTTGTATATCAATTATATCTCAATAAAACTGTTTTTAATCAATAAAAGTATAGACTATTTGAACAGCATGTTTATCAAATTCTATCAAACCAATAGGTATAGGACCCTTTATCAAGGACAGAATATATTTTATCTTGAAATACAAATGGGATAATTACCAAAATTGATTATGAGGTAGTCCCTAACACACATTTCATTGTTTAAATAACATAACATGTATCTATTCCTCTTTTTTGTGTTGTTAATCTTTTTTAACTGTGCACTTAACGGTGAACTTTCTTTTCCTCTCCTGCCTTCTCTGAGTAACAACTTGGACTAACCTTTCAAGACCAATTTTTAAAATGAACTAATGAAGACAAAATTATCATTAAAAGGAGTTCCAATTATGAGATTTCAGAAAGACAAGGAGCAATGATTACCTTTTTTTCTCTAAATAAGGGCTTGTGTATCAGCCTCTCTCCTTTCCAAATGGAGGCAAGCAAGCTCAATACATAAATAGAAAATAAATAAGGAAACCATTTATTTCCAAAATGTATTAGGAATAAAGCATATAACCAACCATACCATAGTGACTCATACGTTTAAGTTCAAGACTGTTTTCAAGATATATGTGTTTTAAATTCTGCCCCTTTCTACAAGGAAGGGCCTTCTGCTAGTATTGCTAAGGAAGGTTTTTTGGTTCTATCTGTTTCACACAAAGACTTTAAACTGAACTAAATGGGACTCAATGGGTCACAGTGAATCTAGTCATTTACAACTATCATTTATGAAGGATGTTTTTCAGATAGTGAGAATGCTCAACACACTATTTCAAAGAAATTGACAAAATCATAGCAACCAGGAGAAGAAAGAATTGAAGAATGGTAGCAACATTTTCTAACAGATTTATGTGGGACTCACATGTAATTCCCATCTTTTTCAGCCCATTTTCCAAAGGGCTAAGAAGACACATCAACAAAATATTGTACCTTACATTACATTACAAAGCAGAAAGCCACAGACTTACAGAAACCTACTTACAGGGGTGCCTGGGTGGTACAGTTGGTTGAGCATCTGGCTTCGGCTTAGGTCATGATCTCACAGTTTGTGGGTTCAAGCCCCACACCCGGCTCTGTGCTGACAGCTAGCTCAGAGCCTGGAGCCTGTTTTCAGAATCTGTGTCTCCCTCTCTCTCTGATCCTCCCCTGCTCACATTGTCTCTCAATCTCTCTCTATCAAAAATAAATAAAACATTAAACAAATTTTTTAAAAAATAAAAGAAACCCACTTACAGAAAGCTCCCAGCCTCTCCTAATTGCAAAGATTTGGGGACCAACACATTCTGACCTTTGTTACCTTGCAATGGCCTCTGTGGGAAGTTTTCTCTAAATATTCTACTGGCTTCTCTTTCTGCACCTCTTCTTTCTCTTCCTCTCAGTACGGTACTTCCTGTACACATTCTTACTTGGCCCAACACCCTACTTGGTCTACACAAGAAAGCATCTTTATTTCATTCCAAATGTAGTGAAAACAGGAAAAGGCTAACTTGAACTACTTTCCTTAAGGGTCTCTAGACATTTTCTCAGGCATGGGAAGTCCCCATGAAGGCTCTACCTGGCAATAGCAGTTCATAGTTTTATCTGAAACATTGTAATATTGCTTGGCATCCAAGTGCAGGCCTAGGCTTCTGTCCAATGTTCCAATGCCCTGGCAGCCGGATCATGAGGCTCACTATCTGAGATGTCTTCAAGTTCCTGTGGGAGTGAGAAGTCCAGAGAAGGAACTGCCTACTCTTAGAATGGAATTTTCACCCCCATCGAGTCATCCTATACTTCATTCTGTCTACATTTCATGATTACATAATCTAGCCTCATCAGGATAACATCCTCTCAACTTTCCCTTTGACCCCAAATCACATATTTCTGTGTGTTCTTCCAAGTGATTTTAAATTGCATCATCTTTAGGAAGTTCTACATAATGTGTCCTTGTTTACATTACGCTTGCCCAGCCTTGGCTAATAGCAGGTGAAGGCTAAGCCAGGTTCTTTCATGTTGGTATGGGCAATTAAATGGAAAGTAATTCTAATCTCATTTCGTTTGAGATCCTGAAGGCGGTGTTTAAAACTCCTGTATTTCTGAAACATAATATTGAGGTACCAGGGTTCATGCTCATATGACTTCTGAGTTTTCATCTGTGTCTCGGTCCCTATCCTCTTTGGTAATATGAACATTCAAAAGCAGAAACAAAATAGAAAATAATAGGTTAGCTGTACACAAATAATTCATAACTTCTACGTAAAACTTTAGAACTTTTTGGTTATAATGTCAACTTCCACTCCTATTACCAACCTCTAAGAAAATCAGAGCAGATTTCCACTGAAAAAGAACACAACACATTTACCTTTATATAATATGTAAATAAAACAAATTAAAAAAAAAACAAAAAAATCTCTAAAATCTGTCTTTTACAAGACTTTCCTTGCCATTACAGCTTGAAATCACCACCACTGGGAATGAGAACAATATCTTACTAGGTAAAGACAGAAGTAATTGCAGGCATCCTTTAAGGCCCAACTGAAGCCTAGAGACAAAACACTTACTGGGACACCAACTTCAGGGTCATGTGATGTTTCCAGGCAACTCACACCCATGCACAGAACATTTAGAAAGCTGAATTGCTGAGCAATTTGAAGGTTCACTAGGCAAGAATGATAGAGTATAATAGGGCAAGAGATTCTCAGATTTGGGATGCTTTTATTTTTTAAATGGTCTATTTAGTCAAATTTAAGCTTTATAAAGTATTATCTTAATTGATGATAAGTATTAGACATCTATGATGCACCAGGTACTATGCTAAGTGCTTTGCATACATTATCCAATACTCTAATTTGTTCTAGAATGTAATAATTTTTTTAAAAAATATTAATTTTTAAGAGAGAACATGAGTGAGGCAAGGGGAGGGAGAGGGGGAGACAGAGAATCCCAAGCAAGCTCTACACTGTTAGCACAGAGCTCTAAGCAGGGCTTGAAGTCACCAACCATGAGATCATGACCTGAGCCAAAATCAAGAGTTGCTACTTCACTGACTGAACCACCCAGGCTCCCCAAGGATGTAATAATTATTATTATCCCTATTTTATAGATGAAGATGTTGAGTTTCAGCAAGGGTAAAAAACTTGCTTGTAGTCTCACAGCAACAAGTAATGACTGATATTCTAACTCTGGTCTGTCTGATAATCTCACACATTGACCACTTCACTATAGAAAGGTAATAGGGAATGGATAAGATAAAGTGAACAGGGCTGTGGAGAAGCAGTCTCAGTGTGGTTGAACAATAGGATTAGTGGGAGTACATTAGTTATACACACAGACACGACACACATACACACAAGAATAGGATGATCTGAATGGAAATTGGAGGTTAGATTTCAGATTTCAGAAGTAGTTGAATTTTCAATAAAAAGAGTAACCAATTCTATGGGTTGAACAAAAAGTTTTTGCCAAGGAGAAAAAAGAAGTCAGAAGCAAGGGTGTTGGCTATGTCATCCATTTTGAAGCTCAAGTTACCAGAATAATGGCTGCCATTGAATTGGAGACGATATGGTTAGTCTATTTCCAACATCTTTATTAAAGGAGAAGTCAGGGTAGAAAATAGTAAAGAGAAGGGATAGAATAAATATGGCTAAAGGAGATAACAGTTAATGAATTGGGGATTTTCTCATAAGATTGAAAGAGTAATGGTCTAAGAAGCCTTATCACCAGACAAAAACGATGTGAATTCTGACTTACAACCCTGAGATTTGTGAGGCATATAGTATGTGACTGCAGCACATACTACCTCCCATTTAGCACTTAGCACACATTTATTTTCTCATGATTTTTGAGGGTCAGTAATCTGGCCATGGTTTAGCTGAATTCTCAGCTTTAGGATCTCTCCCAAGGCTACAATCAAGTTGTCAGCCAGGGCTGGGGTTTCATCTGAAGGCTCAACTGGAGAAGAATTTACTTTCAAGCTCACATAGTTATTGATAGAATTTTAGCTCCTCAATGTCTATTGGATTGAAGGCCTCAGTTCCTAAGTAGCTGTAACTGGAGGATACAAATTTCTTGCCATGTGGGTCCCTCCTAAATGGTGGTTAGCTTCATTAAATCCAAATGAAAGAGTCTGTTAGCAAGATGGAACTCATAATCTTGTAACTGAATCGTGAAAATGACATCCCACCACCTTTGCTTTTTTTCTATTAGTTAGAATCAAGTCACTAGGCCAGGCTATACTCAAAGAGAGAGGATTACATAAGAGTGTGTATTCCAGGAGATGGGGTCCCTGAGGATCTTATTAAGGGCTTCCTGCCACATAGTATGAGAGAAAATAAGAAGTCTTTCTTTGAAAATAAGGTAGGGAAGTCAGCATCTCCAGAGATCAGCCATGTATCAGTTAAGATCAGGAATTATAGGGAACATCGAGTGGGAGTTTGGTGACTCACAATGGGATACTTATTCTAGGAAGTGGAAGAAAAACTTGAGAGAGAAGAACACTTGGAAACTGGGTGAGAGAAAAAGAAACACAGAGGAATAAGACTAAGAATTCCATGAAGAAAAGAAGTTTAAAGCACACATACTGATTTGTTCTCAAAAGTGAGCTATTCTCACCTTCTCTGCTTACAACTGTCCTTATCAGCTCAGATATCTTCATATTCTTCCTAGGATGGATAACTCTACAGATCTTAAGACAGAAATGAGGCAATGCTGTTAAAGAAGTGTACAAACAGGTCAACCCAACTGGGAAAGATGTTGTCCCACCTGGTTATCCAAATGGACTCAGGGATCATGTACTGATTTTATAGCTTCTTCTGCTTTGTTAATGAAATATAAATTGAGACCTTACATTTTCAAATTCCTGTTAAATTATGGTAAAATCAAGGAATTAGAGTGTGGTATACTTTACCAGAAACCATGAGCTTTCTGGGATGGCCATCTTCAATTCCTATATGACATTAATTCCCATCCCTGGGAACTCTATTCACTGCCCTTCTAATTTTAAGTCCTGTAAATTGCTATGCACACACAGAAAGATTGGGGTTCACTGATTCAGAAAACTTATTCCCAAATCATTTGCTTTCACATTCTCAAAAGCCTATATTTACTTTAAAACAAACATTATGGAAAGTGGATGGAATTAGACGTTTAAGGCTTCTCAATTCTTCAATCACCTATAACTAAAAGATAAAATCAATCCCTTGTCCCAAACTTTCTTTTGTATTACTAATGAGTACTCTGTCTGTAAGAATATAAAATGTCCCTATTTTACTAGTATTCTCCCTAGGAAAGTCATTTTAGGATTTTTTTTATCATCACTTTAAAGATACTCTAATAATTATTTAGCATTCAAAGAGAGTTACCAGGCTGTGGGCCTTAGGCCTTTGGAGATATGGGGATTAGGGAGTTTCTGAAAGTGATTCCATTGACTTTAAAAACATTATTGAACAAATATTATCAAAAGTCCTGGCATTCAGTAGGATGTTTCTTTGTCTTTTTATCTGTCCATTGGGTACCTTCTGAAAAGAATCCTTAGTGACTGAATCAAACACCAAAATGCCAACTTGTTAGGAATTGGCCAGAAGTGCAAAACCGGAATAATATCCCTTTGTTTCTTTTCATATAAAGCAAGTTTGTGAGTAGGGGTAGGAGGGTAAAGAGAGGGAGGCCAAACCCCACAGAGTCTGTTCCATTATTCAGAAAGCTTTGAGAAAGAAGGAATGCTTTGAGTCTTTTGTCATTTTCCTTTTAAATCAGGAGATTTTTCTAACATGCTAAAACACTAGGGTAATGTTGGCAATAAAATTAGAAAAATTTTCTTTCGGGAAAAATACAAAGATTCTGGAACAAATTTATTAGAACTGAGGAGATGGGTGCTGTTTATTAAAACTTGTGAATGTCTTGTCATTTTATGTTTGGTTTCAAAAGAAAAATGGTTTTTGTTGTTACCAACCTAACTTTTCTGCAAAAAAAAAAAAAACCACACAAAACATTCAATTCTTCATTCTTATCTATTTCCTAGGTCCAATTAACCATTAATAGTTCTCATCCGCACTTACCATTTACATGTTTATACAAAATTAGTTGATGTTTCATATCCATTTCAAGGGAGAAAATAGAGCACATTAGTTGTGTTTCTACTTAACATTTCCACTTTCAAGGCAATCCATGCATTGGTTTTAATAAAACATTTTATTTTAACTCAAGTAAGAGCTTACATATTGCTCTGGAACCCTCATGTACTGTAATATGATGAACAATTTTAAATTTGAAATATAATTTTATTAATTAATTAATTTATTTATTTATTTATTTTTAGAGAGACAGAGACAGCATGAGTGGGGGAGGGCCAGAGAGAGAGAGAGAGAGAGAGAGAGAGAGAGAGAGAGAGAGGATCCCAAGCAGGTTCTGTACTATGAGTGCTGATCCCAATGGGGTCCTGAACCAATGAAACTTGAGATCAAGACCTGAGCCAAAACCAAAAGTTGGACTCTTAACTGAGTCACGCAGGCACTCATCGAATATAAATTTAAAAATATATAAGGGGTGCTTAGTTGGTTAAATCGGTTAAGCAGTCAATTCTTGGTTTGGGCTCAGGTCATGATCTCATGTTTTGTGAGTTGAGCTCTGTGTCGGGCTCCACACTGATAGCCCAGAGCCTGCTTAGGATTCTCTCTCTCTCTCCCTCTCTGCCCCTCCCTGCATGTCTCTCCCTCTCTCTCTCTCTCTTTCTAAATAAATAAATAAACAAATAAATAAATAAACATTTAATATATATATAAGACTAATTTTATCTATTATTTTACTCAGTATAGAATGTTTGGTCATATCAACAAATTGGTTTTAGCAGAAACAAACATGGAAACAAACCGCAAAATTTCCTTATTAGTTCAATGCTATGAAATTACTGCCATAAATAAAATAGAGCACCCACTATTTGAAATTGAAGGAGAATCTTAAAAGCAGCAGCCTGACATTTTTCCTCCCAAGTTTCACATTTCCTTCTCTGTTTTTATAATCTGATTATTTCTACCATCTTGTTGGTCTCAGGGTCAGTTTCTTTGCCCTCAATATTGTGGCCTAATTTGGGGTTGGAGTAGGTAAACCCTTCCTTTGATTCCCCTTATCAGTGGTGGGTAGTATTAAATAATGGAAATAATGTCACCGGATAATAGGGGCAACATAATGAAAAGTGAATCATTACAAACACAAATGCAACCGGGGTGCCTGGGTGGCTCAGTCGCTTGAGTGTCAGGCTTCGGCTCAGGCCATGATCTCGCAGTCCGTGGGTTCAAGCCCCGTGTTGGGCTTTGTGCTGATAGCTCAGAGCCTGGAGCCTGCCTTCAGATTCTGTGTCTCCCTCTCTCTCTGACCCTCCCCAGCTCACGCTGTCTCTCTCTCTTTCAAAAATAAATAAAACATTTTAAAAATTAAAAAATAAATAAAACAAATGCAATCAACTTCTCTAAATATAGATTCTTTATTCTCTTCATTAAGATTACTATATTTCACTACTCCCCAAAAGATGTCAATAGGTATGTTGCTTATTGCTCTTGAACTCCCTAATATCAGCCTGTGCTCTGTCCCTTGAAAGCTAATTTTCATTCATTCAGTGCCTTCAAGCCCCAGGTAAAGAGTGCTCTCTATTTCTGCCTCTTCTTCCCAACCCCTTTCTAGTTTTTATCTGTGAAAGGACATCCCCATTCATTCAACACGTATTTACAACACTCTTGCTTGTGTGCCCCACAAAGTTCTAAGTGCTCAGCATTCCACGGTATACAGGATAGATAAGATCTATAACTCTTAGTCTCATGCATTTTATACCTTGGCTGGGGGAAAGGCAAAATCGGACAAAAAACAATGAATACTCTCCAAGAGAGACGCAAATGAGGCACAAGGTGAAATGATGGAGAGGAACCAACGACAGAGAAGCGAAACTGTCCCAGCAACACTGTTCCAGGGAGCTCCTCTGAGCAGGCTAAACTGGAGCTGACACAGGAATGGGGAGAAAGAGCCATCTGTGAGAAAATCTGGGGTCAGGACCTCCCGGTGGAGGGAAGAGCTCCTGCAAACAGAGTGAGACTGGTAAGCTAGCAGCGTTCCAGACGGTAAGGAAGAAGTGTGGCAAAAAGTGTGGTGAGCAAAAAGTCCACCTGAGGTGAAAATAAGCAGGGGACAAGTCTGGTAGGGCCTGGCAGGTCATAGGAAGGAGTTTAGATTTTCTTCTAATTACCATTAGAGGCCACTATATATACCAATACTCTGTCAGAACAATCAACAGTGATTACTCAGTAGATTTTTATTTCAAGCAATAGTTGGTACTTAGCACCATCCACCAAATTTTCCACAACAAACATGCATTTGTTTTATCATTCCCCACTGATAGGAATCATGGATTCTGAGAGAGATGATTTATTTCTAGTGTGAGGGTGGGAAAATACATGAGCCTAGAACATTCTGTTGTGCCTGGAGCAAAGAAGTTCTCTAAGACTAACACGGACATGTCAAGACAGGGACACTGAATGGCTAAATGTTTGACAATTTGATCATTAAAAAAAAAACAAGATTATAACACATTGATTATTTTTCTCAAAAAGTCTCTAGTGTTAAACGATAAACTGAGGCGTATTAAAATTTTAAGAATGTAAGTAAAAATTCTTTCAAGTCAGGCAGCATCAGACTGAAAGTGGTGAGAAGTAATCCACTGATGGGACCTTCCGGGGGGCGGGGGGAGACTTTTATTGAGAAAAGGCAGAAGCAAAGTAAGAAAATTATTGACTGGCTATAGTTTGTAGCTTTGTTGGTTGTTAGTGATTTGTTGTCATTAGATTTTGATTTCCTAACTTTGAGGCAGGCTTAGATTTTGTTTTTTGTGGCTTTAGGCCATCATGGTGTTAGAGCTATGTAGTGATATTCCTTAATCCTGGGGGAAGAGAGGAGAAGGAACCAGGGAAAAAGTTATTTTTTAATGTTTATTTGTTTTGTTAGAGAAAGAAAGAGAAAGAGCACACACGTGCAAGCAGGGGAAGGGCAGAGAGAGAGGGGGGAGAGAGAGAGAGAGAGAGAGAGAGAGAGAGAGAGAGAGAGAGAGAATCCCAAACAGGCTCCACACTCACAGCACAGAGCCTGAAGAGGGGCTCAATCTCCATTTCACAACTGAGAGATCATAACCTGAGGTGAAATCAAGAGTTGGAAGCTTAATCGATTGAACCCCTCAGGTGTCCCCAAAAGAAAGTTATTTTTAAAGAAGAATGTCAAGTAAAAATAGAAACAATGGTAGTCTTAAAAAAAATTGCAACTTCTCCCTCCCACCCACTCCAATGTAACAAGAGATTCAGGAAAAATCACCCATGGTGATTCTTGGGTAAAAGATTTTGAAGAACAGGATATTTACATGATATTCAAAGTGTCGTGTTACTGGTTACTTATTAATTACAAGGGAAAACATCTCTTTACAATGAAAGAACAATTTAATCAAATGATCAAACAGCATCACCAATATGGAAAATACAAAACAAAAACAAACAGATATCAGGTGCCTCTTGATGTGGTGGTTAAATGATAATATTTGAAAGAGATCAGATTATGACACACAGATATGAAATAAATTCATTTAAAAATTTTAGTTAACTTATTAATCAGTGAGAGAACCTGGCAGATGTTATAATTGGTTCAAAAGAGAATTCGAGGGGGGGCATGGGTGGCTCAGTCGATTAAGGTCTGACTTTGGCTCAGATCCTGATCCTGATCTCATAGTGCATGAGTTCGAGCCCCATGTTGGCTCTGTGCTGACAGCTGGGAGCCTGAATCCTAGTTCAGATCCTGTGTCTCCCTCTCTCTCTGCCCCTCCTCCGCTGGTGCTCTGTCTCTCTCTCTCTCTCTCAAAAATAAAATAAAACATTAAAAAATTTAAAAACAAGAATTCAAGGAACAGATGCATTTATAGATCAGAATTATGGAAATTGATGTGCAAATATTGGCAATGCTGGTTTTCCTGCTGGGAGATTTGAGAGAGAAAGAAGGGAAAGACAATTGAACCTCTTGGCTGGGGTCATAATTTGCATATCTATAGATAAGAATTAGGTTAAATTGCTATGTTATCTATAATTCACACACTGTTTAGATGGATATCTTCCGTAGAATCAGAGTCAGATGACCCAGAGGAATTCCTTTAGACATTGGTGCACGGTTTTCCATTGAAGCTCAATGTTTTAATAAGAAATATACAACATTAATAATGGAATATTTTTGCCAAAAAACATTTCATCTGAATTTAGTCAGACAAAACTAGAATATAGCACATTCTATATAATATCTAGTCTCAACCCTACAAAACGGTTGATGCCATGAAACACTAAAAAAACTTGGGAACCCTCTGCTCCTCCCTGTTTGACAGACAGCCACATCTGGTGCAGTGCCAGTTGAGTCCCCAAGACATGATGGTGAAGGTCAGAGTCAAAGGATTTGGCCATATTGGGCACCTGGTCACCAGGGCTGCTATTAACTCTGGCAAAGTGGACATTGTTGCCATCAATGACCCCTTCATTGACCTCAACTACATGGTCTACATGTTCCGGTATGATTCCACTCACGGCAAATTCCACGGCACAGTCAAGGTTGAGAATGGGAAACTTGTCACCAATGGAAGGCCCATAACCATCTTCCAGGAGCGAGATCCTGCCAACATCAAATGGGGTGATGCTGGTGCTGAGTATGTTGTGGAGTCCACCAGGGTCTTCACCACCATGGAGAAGGCTGGGGCTCAGAGGGTCATCATCTCTGCCCCTTTTGCTGATGCTCCCATGTTTGTGATGGGCGTGAACCACGAGAAGCATGACAACTCCCTCAAGATTGTCAGCAATGCCTCCTGCACCACCAACTGCCTGGCCCCTCTGGCCAAGGTCATCCATGACCACTTCAGCATCATGGAGGGACTCATGACCACAGTCCATGCCATCACCACCACCCAGAAGACCGTGGAAGGCCCCTCTGGGAAACTGGCGTGATGGTCGAGGGGCTTCCCAGAACATCATCCCTGCTTCTACTAGTGCTGCCAAGGCTGTGGGCAAGATCATCCTTGAGCTGAACGGGAAGCTCACTAGCATGGCCTTCCATGTCCTCACCCCCAATGTGTCCGTCATGGATCTGACCTGCCGCCTGGAGAAAGCTGCCAAATACAATGACATCAAGAAGGTGGTGAAGCAGGCATCAGAGGACCCCCTCAAGGGCATCCTGGGCTACACTGAGGACCAGGTCGGCTCTTGTGACTTTAACAGTGACACCCACTCTTTCACCTTCGATGCTAGGGCTGGTATTGCTCTCAAGGACTGCTTTGTCAAACTCATTTCCTGGTATGACAATTAATTTGGCTACAGCAACTGGGTGGTGGACCTGATGGTCCACATGGCCTCCAAGGAGTAAGAGCCCCCTGGACCACCAGCCCCAGCAGGAGGAAGAAGAGAAGCCCTCAGCTGCTGGGGAGTCCTTGCCCCAATTCCTCCCCCAACATACTTGGGAATCTCCTGACCTCCAGTTTCTATCCCAGACCCCCTGAAAAGGGGAGGGGCTTGGAGAGCTCTACCTTATCATGTACCATCAATAAAGTATACTGTATCCAGCCAAAAAACCCCACAAACAAAACAAACAAACAACAACAACAACAAAAAAAAAACGTGGGGAGAATGATCTTGCCTGTAACAGAATAAGAAGCATAATAACCATTTATGGTGGTTAAATCTTGACTGGATCTGAATTTAACAAAAATACAGAGTATTAAGAAAATTATTATATGGGCTTCAAACTAGTTGATATTTTTGAATCAGTGTTAATTTACTTAATGGTTTTGTGGTTGTGTAGGTAAAATTCTTTAGTCTTAGGTTGTGGTGCAGAGAAACAAAGGCAAAAAGGAAACGTAGATAAAATTATCTTTCCTTATAACCTGCAGCCCATTGACAAATATTTGAGGCAGACAGAGTATAACATTCCTCCAGGAGCTTTCACTGTCTTACTGTTAAGGCTTTACTAGAGGGGAAAACAATCTTCTTTGGGCTATAGTTAGGTCTCCAGGATCCTGTGAGTCTTCTTTAGCATATGAAAGTCCTTTTGTTTTTTTTATTTTTAATATAATTTATTGTCAAATTGGCTTATATACAACACCAGTGCTCATCCCAACAAGTGCCCCCCTCAATGCCCATCACCCACTTTCCCCCTCTCCCTCACCTCCCATTGACCCTTAGTTTGTTCTCTGTATTTAAGAGTCTCTTATGGTTTGCCTCCCTCCCTCTCTGTTTGTAACTATTTTTTAAGTCCTTTTGGAAACTTCCCTTTGTATGTCCCCCAACTCCCAAGGATATATTCAGTCACTCCTCACAACCCCTGTGCACCTCTTTCTGCCCAGGAGGTATGTCCCCATGCTTTAACACTCTTTTGCACTGAGGACATTTCAAGATTTCTTTCTTGGCCATTGGCTTCAAACACCAACATTTTCCACATCAAGTTGTACATGCTCAAGTATCAGGGTTGACATGTAATCATGTCCTGTGTACTTCAAATGTTTCCAAGGAAAAGATAATAATGCACATTTAGAGAATGAATTGATCAAAATGGTAACTAATTGGTGAATCTAGTTGAAAAATACATAAATCTTTATCAAACTATTTCCATAGTTTCATGTCCACTGAACTATCAATTTTTAAAACAGACTTGAATTTTTTGGTACAAAAGAGTGAAGGAAAAAGGTAAAAAACTGTTTTAAAAATAAAACAATGCCTATAAAAATTAGTTTAAAAAATAATACACATTAAATATGTTGGTATAAAAATATATGAATCAATAATAGTAGTATACTTAGAAATGGATATGAGAGAGATCAACAGACAGACAGATTGATTTAATGCAGGAGTTACAAGTCAATCGAGTATATACACATATATATGTATGATACCCTCCATTCGGCCTCCATGCCAGATTTACTCTGCGTCAAGGAGTCCCAGTCTTCTTAAGTAAAAGATGTCTTTTCAATGTGAAAAAAGTGACTAATATTGTCATTGTCAGTTTCTAGTATCTATTGATTAAAAAAAATACATAATGACAAATGCACCCATGAATTCAAGAAACACTTTAAAATGAATTTCTATGTCATTAAGCACAACACTAGTTACATAAATTTGTGAATTGGGAATTCATATGTGGATGAGGTATTGTATTTGGTTAGTTTAGAAACTAGAATGTAGAATGATTATGGGTTTTACATTGTTTTTAGCATTCTGTAGACAATACAAAATGAATTCAAAACAGAGAAAAAAACTTTAGATGGTGATACAGAAGAGCTTATTTTTATCCTATCGTCAAACCTCCTCTTGAACAAGAAGATTAAAATCTGGTTTACTTGGTCTTAAGACAGTTAGGAGTTACCGAAAACAGACACCAGGGTTCTGAAGCAAGTCTGTCGTGGAATAAATTTTGGTTTCATGATTATCCTTTCTGAATGTTACTTCCTAGAAAAATTGCTTTGCTTCCCTCAGTCATGGTTTCATCTTCTGAAATGAAATAGTAACAACAAAAAAGATAATAATACTGCCTTTCTGGGGTAGTTGTATTTTTCTTCATTCTTTTTAATTTGCCCATGTATTTATTATACCTTGGCATACTTCCAAAACAATTAGAAGCAACCTAATGGTATCCTGGGATAAAAGAGCAATTCTTGGGATGTGTTTATAAATAATACAAGTACAACAACTTTGCTTTCTTTCTTTCTCCTCTATCTTCCTATTTTAAACTTTAGAATTGATAACTCTGTGATCTTAAACATTGAACTTTATTTCAGAACTTCAGGATTGCTGAATGGGGATAAGACTCATTAAAATCTTGGAATATAGGGATGAGATGACCTGTTTCTATGAACTTGAGCAAATTATTGAACATTGTCATTCCACAAATTCTCGCCTCTAAAACCAAGAAATATATCCGCCCTGACTATAATGATCAACTGAAATACTATAGTTACAAAACGTCTTTGCAGATACTGAAGTGTAGACGTATGTGATAGCTACTCTATCATCAAAGTTAAGAAAAGAAATGGACAGAATAAAATCATTTGCCCAAATAACCTTTTTAAAAATTAAAGTACAATTAACATACAGTGTTATATTACTTTGTTATGTTAGTTTCAGTTGGGCAACAGAATGCTTTAATAATTCTTTACATTCCTCAGCGCTCGCGATAAATGTCATCCTCATCTGTCACCAAGTTTCTTCAATGTTATTGCCTATATTCCCTATGCTGTGCTTTTCATCTCCATAACTTACTTATTTTGTAACTGTAAGTTTATCCTCCTACCCATCTCCACTTTGGCAACCACCTGTTTGTTCTCTATACTTAAGAGTCTGTGTGTGTGTGTGTGTCTTTTTTACTTCGTTTGTTTTGTTTCTTAAATTCCATATATTAGTGAAATCATATGGGATTTGTCTTTCTCTGTCTGACATATCACTTATGTCACCAAATAATCTTTAAAATTACACTTCTAAAATTGTACTATTTTGAACTTGGAAAAGTTTTAGATGCTTGGATATCATAAATTTATCAACAGAATCCCCGTTAAATGCTTTATATTTTTTAATTTGCATTTTATAACAACAAGTCTTCAAAATTGACAAAAGTGATAAATGGGGGAATTTATACGGGCAAAATACCATAACATTTAAAGATATCATTATGTTGTTATCACTTTATGATTTTCCACACACTCTTCTCTTATTTGAAAATTAAATGTATGATGAATATAATGTATTCATCAGTAAGTGCCATCAGTCTCTGTGTTACTGGAAAAATACACTTTGTAAAGAGAAGTAAAGAAAAAAGACCATTCTCAATCTCTTGTCTCCCTGGGAGAAGGTACATTACAGATTCCCTGGCGTGTCAAGATGGTTTAATTTGTGAATATCTCCCAGATAGTATCCATCATGACTCAATCAGATTGCATGTATATTTCATTCCATCATTCAAAAGTCGGTGACCTATAGCTGGTCAATGAGGTGTAGGCTTTTGATTAAACAAAGTAACTGCTGATGTTGCACCCTGAGAATGTCAAAAGAACTGGAAATGGTTCTTGCTAAATTCTGTAGTGGCAAGGGCAATGAAAACTGCATGGAAAATTCAGCTCTCTTAAGGAGAAACTCTTTAGCTATGAAATTTCCACAAGGATGATTACTTTCAATCAGAAAGTATGGTACAATGATCTCATTGAAGGAAAGAAGAAGGAGATTGCAACTCAAAGAGGCAGATTCTCTCCAGGGTCCAAGTCATTTCTGGGTAGTGTTGCCAGAAGCAACACTAACATATTCAGGCCATCAGAAAAATGTGTTATTGTTGCCAAGTACTAAAGTACCCCACAGAGGCTGAGTTCATTTATCTTTCTGAGAGCTTAATTTGCTGGGAGGAGTTGACCTATGACTCGCTGAGGGAGAGTAGAATTTGTATGTACTGAGCACCTACTATAGTTCCAGCACTGTGAAATATACCCTTGTGTGCATTGTCTTGTTTAAATTTTACTACAATGTAGAAATAGATGTTAATGCACACAGGTTACAGATTAAAAAGAAATGGAGGATAGAAAGCATAACATTCTCAAGGGCACAAACACCAAGAGCAGAACTACATTCGATTATATATTTGCCTGCAACCAAAGTCCATCATGTCTCAAATACCAGTGCTGCCACTGAGAGAGCCCAGAAAGTACATTCCCTCTTTTCATAGTCTTACGCTCAACTGTCTCTTGGCCATGACCCTCAAACACACCTACCAGTTGGATACAGGTGCTGGCTACAATCTACTGGATTGGAAATCTGGGCTTGATGAAGCCCATTTTTCTCCAAGACCGTGAAGTGCTTGAATATAACAAAGACTGATGAGTTCTCCATTATGCTATATATCTATTACCAAAGCCCTGTTTCAGAAACTAAATGTTCAAAACACATTTTCATTCCTATACTATGATGAGAAAAATGAAACCCAGTTGACAAGATCAAAGCAGGAGCATCAGAGATATTAAAGATATGCTTCCATATGCAAAGATGACATCAAGAATGGCATTCACAAGGGGTGCCTGGGTGGCTCAGTCAGTTAAGCATCCAGCTTCGGCTCAGGTCATGATCTCACAGTTCGTGGGTTAAAGCCCGGCGTCGGGCTCTGTGCTGACAGCTCAGAGCCTGGAGCCTGCTTCAGATTCTGTATCTGCCTCTTTCTCTGACCCTCCCCTGCTCACGCTGTCTCTCTCTGTCTCTCAAGAATAAATTTTTTAAAAATTTCAAAAATTAAAAATTAAAAAAAAAAAAGAATGGCATTCACAGAGTAGAGAGTGAAGAAAGGCCTATGGGAAGGAGAGTTAGGAGCAAAAAAGTTAAGGATGACTCTGAAGTTTCAGAGTATAGGAAATGCTGGTGCTATTAAGTGAAACTAAGAAAGCTAAGGAGTAAGTTGAAGGAGATAACAAAGTTTTAGACCTATTTGCCATATTGGTTATTTGGGTTTTTTGTCTAAATGCTCAGATCAAAAACTTGACTGCCATTCTTGAAATACCTACTTCACTCACACTCTGCATTACAATCCACTAGCCAATCTTGTTGGCTCAACCTTCAGTGCACTTCCCACCACCTCCATGTTAACCTGCGGACTTAGCCGTCATCTTTCCTTTGTATTATTGTAATAGCTTTTAATGGATGATACTGCTTCTGTATTTTTCTGCAGTCTCAACACAGCAGTTAAAGATACTCTTAATTTTTTTTTCTACCCTATAGTTTGATGCAGAGTAAAAGATTGCAGAGACCTGCAATGGTCAGTAAGAACATAATCTTGCCCCACTCCACTCTGTACCCAACCTTACTCTGTGCTACTCTGCCTTTCAGCTCTCCATCCCAGCCACACTGACCTCCTCGTTCTTCCTGGAACACCCTAGCTGTAATCATGTCTTAGTGCCTTCACACTTGCTATAACTTAGAAAGCTCCGTTTCCAGATAACCACATGGTTTTCTTCCTCTCTTTCTTTAGATCTTCACCTATTTTCTCAGAGAAGCCTTCCCTGCTGATTCATACAGTCCTTTGACAACCCAACCACTCCCTAATCCCCATCTGTTTTGATGTATTTGTTTCCCTTCATAGATATTCTCACTTTCTAACATTTTGTTATGGTCTATTGTCTATCTCCCTGTATTAGAATGTAAGTTACACAAGATAGTGGGAAGTGTCTGTTGGATTCACTACTGTGTCTTCTGTGTCTAGAGCAGTGCCAGGCTTATAATGAGTGCTCAATCAATACTTTCTGTACGAGTAAATGAAGTAAATAGGAAATTGAGGATTCAGAGGATCCAAGACTAAAGTTACTGACTTTGACATCTTTCCCCATTGATGGAATAGTTAAACTATATGATAGATCACCAAAGGAGGAGAGTTAATAAACAAAAGGACACATCATAAAGTGCTTGCATTTATTTTGCAGGCAGCACCAGGAGATGAAGAAAGGGAATTTGAATAGGTGCCATTTGAGGTGCCTGGGTGGCTCAGTCGGTTAAACGTCCATCTTCAGCTCAGGTCATGATCTTGTGGTTCATGACTTTGAGTCCCATGTCAGGCTCTGCGCTGACAGCTCAGAGTCTGGAGCCTGCTTCAGATTTGTGTCTCCCTCTCTCTCTGACCTGCTCCTACTTGCATTGTCTCTCTCTCTCTCAAAAATAAATATTAAAAGAATTTTTGAAAAGGTGCCATATATGTATATAGTGCATGTGTGTGTAAGGTAATATATGTGGTTTATATAGTAAAGTATGTATATAGTTTGTGTAATATATGTATAGTTTATATAATACATAGCATATGTAATAAATATATGAATATATATGCATTCATTCATTCATTCATTCATCCATTCATGTACCTCAGGTGCAGGAAGCCGAGAGTATTCTTTTATCCAGTAGACTTCCTAAACTCTGTTTAGCTCAATAGTTTGTCTGTTGCTGATGGGTTTTTTTTTTATGTTTATTTATTTTTGAGAGACAGAAAGAGACAAAGCATGAACAGGAGAGGGGCAGAGACAGAGGGAGACACAGAATCTGAAGCAGGCTCCTGGCTCTGAGTCAGCACAGAGCCCTACACGGGGTTCAGACTCATGAATTATGAGATCATGACCTGAGCCCATGTCGAATGCTTAACTTACTGAGCCACCCGGGTGCCCCTGTTGCTGATGTTTTGTATAAGTAATCAGATCATTTTATAAAGTGGTGGTTTTATTTCTTCCCTTATGATTCTTTATAGCCTTATTTGTTTACGTTTTATTTGAGCTTTGTACAAGTCCTCCAATTCGGTTAAACAGTAGAGGTGTTACCAAATTGTCTTACTATATCTTAAAGGGATACATCTAAAATTTCTCCATTAGATATAATGCTGGTTGTGTTTCTACTGTTGTTGTTTGTAGCATTTATCAATTTAAAAGATTTATATTTTTTACAAAACTATGTCAGTATTGGGTTTTATCTAATTGGCATCTGATGAAAAAAATCACTCATTTTTCCGTTTCTTTAGTATATTTTTGTAACTAATCACACTGATAGAAATTTTTAACATTGAACCCTTACTCAAGCATATTGTTTTATTTCAAAATACACTTTTGGTTTTAATTAGCTAAATTTTTATTTTATATCTTTGTATATTATGAAAGAGACTTTATTTCCTTCCTTCCTTCTTTTCTTGACTCTCTCTCACTTCTTCCTTTCTTCCTTCCTTCCTCCATTCCTTCCTTTTTCCTCCCTTCCCTCCCCTCCCCTTCCCTTCTCTCCCCTTTCCTCCCCTTCTTTCTTTTCTTTCTTTCTTTCTTTCTTTCTTTCTTTCTTTCTTTCTTTCTTTCTTTCTTTCTTTCTTTCTTTCTTTTTTTCTTTCTTTCTTTCTTTCTTTCTTTCTTTCTTTCTTTCTTTCTTTCTTTCTTTCTTTCTTTCTTTCTTTCTTTCTTCTTTCTTTTCTTTTCTTTCTTCCCTTCCTTCCTTTTCTTCTTTTCTCCCTTCCTTCCTTTTCCTATTTTTTTTTTCTGATTTAGAAACCACATGACACTAGTTTCATAAGGTGAGCTGGATAGTTTTTACTTTTTCTGTCTCTGGAATGATTTACCTAAGAGAGGCATTAACTACACCAACATTCATAAGACCCATCCGGAATTGGAACTTACAGGGAGAGAAGGTCTTTGATGACTGCCTTGAATCAATAGAACTGACTTAACTTCATGCTTCCTCTTCCTTCTTGTACCAAGTTTGGCATATACACATTTCTAAGAGTTTGTCCCTTTCATCTTGTGTTTCAAGTACATAAGAATACATTTATTTAAAATATTTTATATTATTTAAAAATCTATTTTGCTTCTGCATTACTCCCTTTCTATTCAGTATTTTATTTATTGGCATCACACTTTTTTCTTTCCTTGACAGTATTGGCTAAAGTCTATTTTATTAATCTTTACAAACAATCAGCTGTTAGTTTTATTAATCTTTACTTTTATTTATTTATTTTTAAAGTTTATTTATTTATTTTTAGAGAGACAACAAGCACACAAGCAGGGCAGGGGCAGAGAGAAAAAGACAGAGAGAGAGAGAGAGAGAGAGAGAGAGAGAGAATCCCAAGTAGGTTCCATGCTGACAGCACAGAGCTCAATGAGGGGCTTGAACTCATGAACCATAAGATCATGACTCCCCAAAATCAAGAGTTGGTTCTTTAACCAACTGAGCCACTGAGGCAGCCCAATCATTATTTTTTTTGAAAGTTCATTTTTTTCTTTATCTTTCCTTCCTTCTAGTCTCTGAGTTTGTTGTTTTTCTTTTTCTCTATTCCCCAGCTGATTGTTTAGCTTGTTTGTTTTATTTTTTTTATGTTTTTTTTTAATTTTTGAGAGACAGAGAGAGACAACATGAGAGGGGAGGGACAGAGAGAGAGGGAGACACAGAATCTGAAGCAGACTCCAGGCTCTGAGCTAGCTGTCGGCACAGAGCCCAAGGTGTGGTTCGAACCCACGAGCTGTCAGATCATGACTTGAGCCAAATCCAGAAGACAGATGCTTAACCAACTGAGCCACCCAGGTGCCCCACTTGTTTGTTTTAACCTTGATATGTGTTCTGGCAGATGCATTTCAAGTACTTTTATGTCTTTCTGCAGTATCAGCCTCCTACAGACATCAGTATCTCACATTTCATTGCCTCCTTTCTGACCTAACATATAATCGGTATTTTTGTTTGTTTGTTTTCATGTTTATTTATTTTTGAGAGAAAGACAGACAGATAGAGCACAAGTCGGGGAGGGAAGGGAGAGAGAGGGAGACATGGAATCTGAGCCTGGTTCTAGGCTCAGAACTGTCAGCACAGAGCCCGACACAGGGCTTGAACCCACGAACTGTGAGATCGTGACCTGAGCTGAAGTCAGATGTTTAACTGACTGAGTCACCCAGGCGCCCCTATAACCTATATTTTGAAAATAAATACCATACTTGCTCAATAAAAAAATATATAGGTTTTATTTGCTGAATAAAGAATTTACATGAATATAGATAAGTGTAGGTGATATGGATATTGATAGAGAGATAAATTTGTGTCTGTATGTAGAGATGCATATAGATCATGGCATTTCTGGTTTGGTTTTCTTGCCTGCTTTTTGATTTTGTTAGTCTATCAGTTCCTGAGAGGAGGGTTTTAATATCTCCAAATGCAGTCATTGACTTGTCTCCTTCCCTTCAGTTCTGTCAGTTTGGGCTTTTATGTTGTTGAATATGTATCCATCATGATGCTTATTCCTTCTTGATCTTCTGTTCCTTTCACCAGAGTATAATGCCCCTCTTTTCTGCTGCCTTCTGAGGAACTTCTTGAGTATGATTCCCACCAAATTATTTCATTCTTTGGCTACTTATTCTATGTATTGTGTTTTCGCTATCAAATTTACAATTTTCATACCTAATATTTCACATTGTTCTTTCTCATAACTTTTAGCTATGACCCTATGTCACTTTTATTTCTTTACATTTATTTTACCTCTTTTAAATTCTTGAGCCTTCAATTCCAATAATTCTTCAGTTGTAAATGTTTCCCAGTATGTGTGTATGTTCTGTGGTCGTTATATCAACTGAGAGTCTGATTATTTTGGCCTGTGAACTCATGTTCCCCTCGAGGCTTCAGTTAGCTACTCCATATTGTAAAGTGTCTTGGGAAAGACCCAAGGTCCTGGTCTGCATCCCCCTATCTGAGTTTAATAAGTAAGAAGAGGGACCAACGGTCAAGGGGACCAAGGGAACTCTAGGTTCTGCAGAGTTGGTCCCTTACTGCCACCATTCTATAACTCATCTGTTCATGGTGCACGTGTAAGTTTTTAGAAATAAGCATTATCGGTGGTGCCTGGGTGGCTCAGTCTGTTACACATCTGACTCTTGGTTTTGGCTCAGGTCACGATCTCATGATTCCAGAGATCGAGCCCAGCATCAGGTTCTGTGATGAGAGCATAGAACCCGCTTGGAATTCTCTCACTGTCCCTCTCTCTCTGCCCCTCCTTTGTTTGCACTGTCTCTATCACTTTCAAAATAAATAAGTAAACATTAACAAAAGAGAGAGAGAAGCATTATGGGAATGAGGCAATCTTGGCATTTCAATCCACTGGTCCTAGGAGTTTGGAGAGGGGCACTTGGGTGGCTCAGTTGGTGAAGCATCCAACTTCAGCTCAGTAATGATCTCAGTTTGTGGGTTCAAGCCTCACATTGGATTTTGTGCTGACAGCTCAGAGCCTGGAGCCTGTATCAGATTCTGTTTCTCTCTCTCTCTGCCCCTTCCCCACTTATGCTCTGTCTCTCTCTTTCTCAAAAATAAATAAACTATAAAAAATTTTTTAAAGAGTTTGAAGAGAGAGGGGTGAATAGATGGCTTAGTCGGTTAAGCAACTGACTTCGGCTCAGGTCATGATCTCACTGCTTGTGGGTTCGAGCCCCTCGTTGGGCTCTGTGCTGACAGCTCAGAGCCTGGAGCCTGCTTCAGATTCTGTGTCTCCCTCTCTCTGTGCCTGTCTCCTGCTCATTCTCAGTCTCTGTCTCTCAAAAATAAATAAATGTTAAAAAAAACAGTTTGGAGAGAGAGGAGGTGAATGAGAAATAATCCAAAGGTAACTGATCAATTCCTATCATTTTTATCAATTCTTCATTCCCTTAGGGCCGTGTTATGCCCTAACATCACTTCCACTGATTTCAGTGGCCTGGAATGTTCCCCACAATATCTGGAGAAGAGGGGGTCAACTACTGCTCTGAGACAACTTGGGCAGAAACAAGGTAAAGGCTTTCCTCCAACCCTCCTTCCCCTTGTAGTGAGATCACCTTCATCCCAGCTGTGGTGCCCAGAAAGCCGTCAGCCTCCCAGGAACTTATATATTTCTGGCAACTACTTTTCATCTTTTTTTCTAGCACTTGTTCTCTATTGCTTCTATAGTTCCTCTAGACTTGACTTTGGACCAGAAAGCCATGCTGATTTACCATCCTGATCATGTTCAAATAATACTTAAGCTGTCATCTTCATCAGCAGGACCCTCTGTAAGTCAAGCATGTAATAGAATCATTTCGAAGTTTAAAAATTATATTTGAATTCATGCCTACAGCATACATAGGCTGTCTCCGACAGCTGAGAAACAATGGTCTTTAATGGTGTGCAGAATTGTCCAATATTTATTTGCAGAAAAAAATATTACCCTGGCCCTCCTTAGGTCAGGCTGGAGGCCATCGTCAGCAATCTGAAGAATATTCTAAATGATAAATACAAGTTGGGTTTGCTTCATTTTGTTATTTTTCCCATTGGAATTTGCACGACAGACTTGTCAGGGGGTCACAGTGTTATGTTCATTCGAATAAGCTCCCAGCCTTGGCTTTATGTGTCCATCATGTTAAAGAGTACGACCAATTTAAGAACATATTCCCACAATTTCACCAGAAAACTGACTCCTGGGACCACTCCGGGCCAGCAGGGTACATCTGGCACCCTCTGCTGTAACTACTCTGGCTCTCCTAAGGCCATTTGAGAGTCATTTCTTTATATAAATGCAGAATTCCTATCACTTTCTTTCAGAGAGGGAATTCAGACACTTTCCTTCCACGTCTTCCTCAGGGCCAATTAGAAGAAGCAAATGACTGCCTTTTTTGAGTCTCCATCCTTATTTTACTATTGGCTTGCTTACCATATCGTATTTATGTTAGGTGTAATACACAATTTTGCAATTATAACTTAATATTTATGATTAAACAAATATATACCATTCACATCATATAATATATATGATACAGTGTATAAGTATACATTATATATTATAATATAGAAATATATATTTATTATCATTATATGTAATTTATAATGCGACATTACATATCATAATAAGTAAAATAGTCCTCATTATAAGAATCCCTGGCGTATGAAAGGTATATTTCAGAGCCATCTAAATTTCTTCAGAGGCGTTTAAAGAGGTCTTGTGACTTCTAAATAGGATGATAATTCCATCCAAATACTGGAAGGGTACATAATGCTCATTAGAATAGCAAACTAAACCACTTGGCAGGGAGAAACTGGATTTAGGCGTTTCAAAAAAGGAGGCAAGGAGTTTAGATTATAAATCCCAACTCTTTAATCTCAGTCCCAAACCATGTTAACATTTCTAATTCTGACTGTTTTTGCACACAGTTTAAAAAAAACTTTTATTTAAGAAGAGATGTTGGCCACTTGCTCAAATACTTTTGCTGGGAACACAAATCCTTTTGTCTGGAGAAGAACATTATTGGAAATCGCTCCTCGCTCCTTCCTTTTCAGACTCGGTAACAACAATTTCATTTTCAAGGAAAAGAAATTTTGTTTCTTCTTGGCAGAACCAGGGCTCTACTGAAAATGTGAATGCCCAGGGGCCCAAACCCTGAGCCCGAAGGAAGTTTTGGCGCCTCAGCACATAGCCTCCGGCTTCCGGGTTAATAAGCCATGTTTAAGGTTAATGCCTGTTCTTACATGGTCATCAATCCCCCTTAAAAAGAGCTGCCACAATGCAATTTGCCACATCTGCCAATCAGTTCTCCTCAAGAGACTGAGGAGGGGGCAAGAACAAAAGCTAACACCAGAGGGAAAATAACGGTCAAGCAAGGTTGACAGTTTGCTGTACATGAATGAGAATTTTATATTAGCCCAAACTAAGTTGCTGCTATTTTTCCTGGCCCTTCCTGTGCATATATGAGAATGGAGACATGCTTTGTTGTGTGTTAGAATAAATTTTCAATTAAATAAATAAAATTAAATAAATTTTCAATTTCAATTCAATATAGTTTATTTTATATTATTACTCTTATAGGGTATTTCTAGATATTAATATTATTAAATAGTGCATGTTTTTTGATATGTCTAAATTTTTCCACTTGCGACACCACATTATCAGCATGATGCCCATTTTCCGTATCATTACTCTCTACGTGGGTCTCCCCTCCCCTCCAAATCAACCCTGTCTGCTCCCATTCACTCAACATTTAGTGAGAGCCTATGATGTGCCAGGCTCTGAGGATGAAAGATCAATCCCCTCTTCAATGAATGGAAAGTGCACATTCTTACAAAATATTCTTCAATTTGTATTACTGCTCTTCTTTAATATAGACACAGTTCTCACAATTGGGTCTATATTGTAGGAAAACATTTGCAAAACACTTTGAAATAAAGAAAAATATTTTGGGGGTCTTGGTGGAGACCCAGGCATAGTCTAAGCCTACCTTTCTAGGGTTATTTCACTCTGTGGTATCTTTGAGCGTTGTATTGTCTTCGGGCCATTTTACAACTCTGTAGTTTGTAGAGACGTGATAGACAGCAAGCAATACAATTGATTCTCACACTCTCCTTTCTCCTGTTCCTTCAATCTCATCCCTGACACGACCCAGCTTTACATGTATTTGTAAATTCATTTTGGCATCATTTACTGCTCATAGGTGTGGTGCTTCCAATTCTCCTTCTGAACCAACTATAAACATCTTCCCTGCCCTGTCAGTTAATGAGTTCAATAAAATCTCTGACATGTGTTCATTTGTATGAATGTCATGGTTAAAGCTGTTTTTTAAAATACTGTTTTAACAACTTTTACGATACTTTAAAGTAGGTAACGAACTTCCTAACCAGCCTTGACATCTATCAATGTCTCCTCATTCTCCAACATCCTCTGTCTTAGTACGTTTGGGCTGCTCTAACAAAATGCCACAGACTGGGTAGCTTACAAACAACAGAAATTACTTCTCACAGTTCTGGAGGCTTCATATCCAAGATCAACAAGCCAGTATTGTCAAGTTCTGGTGAAGGTCTGCTTTCTGGTTCATAGATGGTACCTTCTCAGTGTGTCCTTTAAAAGGTGGAAGGGGTGAGGGAGGTCTGTGGAGGTGTCTTATCAGAGCACTAATCCCATTCATGAAGGTTCCATCCTCAAGATCCAATCACCTCCCACTTCCAAATACCATCACATTGGACATCAGACTTCCAACATACACATTTGGGGGGAAATTCAGACATTCAGATCATAGTATTATCCATCTCCACACAGGTGCACATACCTCCCATCCTTCTGAGTTACTGTATATTCACTGAGCACATCCTGCACATTTTTGTCTAAATGTTGCCACTCATTCTGTTTGTGTTGTATAACATGCAAACTGTTTTCACTCCTTCATACATTAATTTTTTAGTCATTTATTATGATTCATTTTTAAAAGTTACTTCTGGGGCCCCTGAGTGCCTCAGTTGGTTGAGCATCTGACTTCAGCTCAGATCATGATCTCATGGTTGCTGAGTACAAGTTCCATGTCGGGCTCTGGGCTGATGGCTCAGAAGCTGGAGCCTGCTTCAGATTGTCTTCCTCTCTCTCTGCCTCTCCCCAGCTTGCTCTCTCTCTCTCTTTCTCTCATAAATAAATAAGTAAAACATTTTTAAAAAGTTACTTACATGGGGCACCTGGGTGGCTCAGTATGTTAAGCATCCGACTTTGGTTCAGGTCACGATCTCATGGTCCATGAGTGTTGGGCTCTGTGCTGGTAGTTCAGAGCCTGGAGCCTGCTTCAGATTCTTTGTCTCCATCACTCTTCTCTGCACCTCTCCTACTCAAGTTCTGTCTCTCTGTCTCTCAAAGATAAATAAATGTTTAAAAAAATCTTTTTTAAGTTCCTTCTGTGAATATCGCCCTAAGTGCCCAAAGGCAAAGGAAATATTCCTTCCTCCATGTTCCCTCAACACCTGCTCAGTACCACTAGACTAGCACTCATCACACCACACACCATCACTGTGTGTGTGTCCACTTCTTTCATCAAACACAAACAGCAAGCTCCTTGAGGGCGTTTCTTTTTCACTGTTGCACATGTATCACTTGATTAGAACCTGGTGCATAGTTAATCTCCATTCCATGTTTATGGAGTGAATGAATCGGTAAATGATGGAATGAATGAGCAATTACAATCTCATCAGCATAATCATATACTTACTCCTCTGTATACACATTTTGATCAATTAGATCATTGTCATAGACTCTCTATATGGGAAGCTGAACATGAATAAATGAAAATAAAACATATACCAATGATTATCAGCATAAAAATTTGCAGTGAACACCAAAAAAACATTATGACCAAGGAAAAGAATAAACACAATATCCGAACTCATAAATGGGTTTTGGTCTCAAAGTTAATTTGCCAACTGGTTGATTAGAACTTCAGGCAGAGATTTTCAGAGTAACAATAGGATGCAAAGGGCTTAGCCTCCAAATTCAGTCCCCTCAAATCTCTTTATCCTATGACATATTTGAAAATATATATATATATATGCAATAAAGTAGAAGATCACAGATTTAAGAAACCCTTGCCATAGCATCCTGACAACTTAGTCTACTCTTTCTAACACTTAAAATTTAAAAAATAATAATTTAATTGACTCACACATCACTTCTCCATCATTTTGAATATACATATTTCAGGACAAAGAAGGCTTTAATAGAGCGGAATGATAAATTAGATGAATAACAGTATTTCTGATTACTTTGACATGTGTTTGGTTAGAGAATCCTGATACTTGACTGCATCCAATTTCACTTAAAAATTCGTTACTCTGGGGCATCTGGTTGTCTCAGTTGGTCAAGTGTTCAATTCTTGATTTTGGTTCTGGTCATGATCCCAGGCTCATGGGATCAAGCCCTGTGTCAGAGTCTATGCTGAGTAAGATTCTCTCTCTCTCTCTCTCTCTCTCTCTCTCTCTCTCTGTGTGTGTGTGTGTGTGTGTGTGTGTGTGTCCTTCTGCCCCTCTCTTCCACTCATACATTCAAAAAAAAGAAAAAAGTTCTGTTTTATGTTTCCTTAGGATATTATTTCCAGCACAACTTCTACCATCTTTGTTTGTGCATGCATGTGTGCGTGTGTGTGCGTACATGTGTGTGCTTGCTTTCTGTGGCTTTAAATGCTGTGTGAGTTAAAAGAAAGTTGGCCGTTCTTTATTTTGTTGTCATGTTGGTGGTGGTGTTTTCTGTGAAGAGGAAAAAGAAAGAAAAGAAAAATAGGAGAGAGGAAAGAGAGAGGTTAATAATAAAGAAAAAAAGGCAAGCAAAGGCTCTGCGGCAGAGGTGAGAGGAAGCACTGTCAGGCGGCAAACTGGTTGAGGTGAGGAGGAGCCAAGGCTTACTTATGTGGTTTGCAATTTCCACAGCATAAATATTCTTGATGGAGCTGATTCCAAGCTACCAGCATGACATCCTGAATATAGACGTGCAAAGACAAGTGTCCGTTTCGTTTTTGCAAGGTACAGGAGCCTGACCAGTCAGCTCCAGCAGGCCACTGGAAAAAAAGAGTGAGGACAACGTGAAGGAAAAGAGGAAGAAGGAATGTAAGAGAAATTTAAGAATACATTTTTTTAAGGCTAGTGTTAAAATGATGAGTATTTTGTGACAGTCAGGCTAATAAAGGAATAATCCAAGTGTGAGGAGGTTTCCTCTCCTGGAATCCAGAGTTAAGATGATCTCTATCTGTGACCTGGTAGGAAAGAGCTTTCCCAGGGGACTTTCATTGCTACTAGACATACAGTTTCTGTAAGGGGCATGGTGAGTCATTTTGGAGGTAGTCATTCTCCTGCAAGTAGATATTCCCCCAAGAAGACTTGCCCAGAGAGATAGAGATAGAGACAGAGATAGAGATATGATTTCCACAAAACCAGTTCCCACATTTATGAGGATAAAAGCCACCCAAGGATCTTGTTACAATGAAGATGCTGATTCACTAAGCCCGGGCTAGGCCAGAGATGCCATGTTGTCCAAGGTCCCAGGTGATGCTGATGGTGCAGATACAGAAACCACAATCTGAGTGTCAAAGTTCTAGTCTGAACTCTTGGGCTTCTTTACATGACAGATGCAAATCTGCTTATGTCTCATGAGAAAATCCTAATCTTCATGAAGTCCCACATCCTGTTCTTGTGCTCTAAGACTAATGATCTAATCATCCTAGATTCTGATTAGACCCAGATGATACAAGAGTAATCGTGTTCACTTCTATCTTCCAAGTGCCATTTGTGTGTCATCAGCTAACTTCCCATCGGTAACTAATATTTGTTCTTTGGCTAAGAACATGATCATAAATATAGTTCATTCTAGCAAAGAAACCCTGATACTTGACTGAGCCACTTATCTAACAACTTCAGTTCACAGTCACACTATCTGTCCCATCTGCCATGGTCTGAATGTTTGTTTCCTTCTCTCAAAGGAAATCTTAAACCTCAAAGATGATGACATGAGGAGGTGCTGCCTTTAGGAAATGCCTGAGACATAAAGTCATGAATGAGATAAGTGCCTTCTATAAAAGAGCCCACAGAGCTCTCTAGCTCTTTCCACCGTGGGAAGACACAGTGAGAAGGTGTCAGCTCTGATCCAGAAGGAGGGTCTTCACCAGAATTTGACCCTTCTGGCACCTAGATCTTGGACTTCCAGCCCCCAGAACCATGAAGAAAAAAACCTGTTGTTTAGAAGCCACCGAGTCCATGGTATGTTGTTAGAGCAGCCCGATCAGACTAAGATATTCCCTTATGCCATTTTCCTGCAAGGATAACCATGGCTTTAACATCATACTTTTAGACTTTAGGAAGTTGATGGAGGAATCCAGGAAAAATCCAACTTTCCTTAAAGAGCTTCCTTAGCCTAATAGCTAACGTTGTCCTCATCTTGTCATTTTAAGTCCATTTCAAAAATACCTTCCCCTTTATAGTGGTCTCAAATTCCTTACTGTGAGAAACGTTGCTTATTGGAAGCTAACTGCACTGTAATCAATGAAAATCAAGCCAGATTGGGGGAGCAGAAATGCCATGAGGGAGGGAGGAAAGTTGAGCTAGAGAAGAGATACTGTTTTTGCCAATGTCCTGTCGTCGAAGGTGACATCACCGTCCACAGGCTAAAAGAAAGGACCTTAAGACTAAGAAATGTGTGGGTTTCCAGGACTTCTTGTGTGCTATATTATTATAAAGTGAATGTTAGTAAGTCAACAAATGCTTGTATTTCCATTCGAACAAAGGACTCCTGGTGTTTCAGTCTTAACCTCAAAATGGAGGGCTGTAAAAAAAAAAAAAGAGCATCCCTATTAAGTTAGATATATCTGGCTTTAAGTATAAGAATCCATCACTTCTGGGCTGTGACTGTCCTTGGGCAAATGACTTAACACACACTCTGTCTTCATTTCCCTATTTTTAAATTAGTGATGATAAGACTTGTATCATAAAACACTTTTCCAGATTAAATTATATAACACTTAAGAAGTATCTGCCACATAAGGGACGTTCCATTAATATTACTTTTCCCACTTCCCTTCCTGAAAAAGAATGAATTTTCAGTGTTAGAAACTTCAGGTCTTAGGAGTGGCTGAAGATTTTTAAGAATGGTAAAAACTTCATGGAGAATTAAATCACCAGTCATAAATTCTATACTATAGACACACATGTGGTCCTTATACAATTTTAATGTTTTATGCAATTAGGCAAAATTTTGTTATTTTTATCTTGATTATATTTCCTTTATTCTGTCCCTGTGGAGTTTATTCTTCATTTATTGTAGACTTCACTCATTTATTACTGTCATTGACTTTTAATTGATAAAGGTAATATTTATTGTTCATAATATAATAGTACTTCAGAGTTATGCTTTTCTAAAATCTTAGATTTAGATTTTTTTTCTCATTTAATTTTACAGCAATTTTAGTTAGGCGGCAGATTAGATATTATTATTTCTATTGCATCGATGAAGATAACAATTTATGTAAGTTAACAAAGATCATACAAGAAGTCAGAATGAAGACTGCTAATGTCAGTCAATCCTTTAAGATATATTAAATTATCTTTATATTCAGACAGGGACTGAGTTTCTGAGAAGTTAGAGATCTTGCCCAAGGTCACACAACCGATGGATGATAGCAGCTGGAATTTCCATGCAGACCTGTCTGATTCCATAGCTCACATGTCACCTATTTCTCTACTGTATCATTTGAGGTCTAAGGCTATTTTCACTTGGGCAACACTTTATACTAACAGCCCCATTTATGTATGCTAGTTTGCTTTGAATCTGATCCTTGTAAGAGTCTTATGAAATTAGGATGGACAGATATCATCATTATTCTTATTTTAGAATTTAAATAGAGACTCAGATACTAAGTATGTGGCACAACAAAGTCATAAACACTATGGTTGGGAGGTTTCGTTTGGGAAGAAGCTACTGTGTGTGTAATGAAGTATCTATATGGGCAAGGCTGGAAGCTTTACTGATAATTCTTCTCTCGCTCCACAAAGTTTGATAAAATGTGCAAGCCCCTCACCCAGCCCTCTTTGGGAGGGTGCTGTCTTGAAGCCCTACGGCAATGGTACCTAGATCTGTGGTCATACATGCAAACAGGCTCACTAGCATTGGTACAACTTGCTTTCCTTGGCAAGTCTCTTTATTTCCCAAGAAGGCGAGAGTTCAGAGTAGAATAAAGAACTACATAAGCAGCAGTATCTGAGAGCCTGCACCTGTCTAAAACAGGCAGCTTGCAAATTAGTCCCAATCGATTGGGTTTCCAGAGAGAAAGGGGAATAAAAAGACAATCAAGTCAACCCCCTACCCCTGTCCAGCCAGTGGGACACATTATTCATGACTCAAACTCAGTATGTGCGGTTTATAAATAGTTCTAAACCCCAGGATGCCAAATAAACCCTCTTCTATTTGTACTCCATTTGAAGCAAAGCAGGACAAGCTTCGAGCCTAGAGCCTAGTACGTGGGGTTTCCAGAAATTCACTGAGCATCTCCTTAAGCCTTCTAATGGTGGTATGAAGACTTCATTAGAGAATTTTGAACAAATGGCAGACCCTGGCTCTAAGTAAAGGATGTGAGTGGCCAGTGAGCATAATAAATGTGTGAGAGGGAAAGCTACCCACTTATAATTAGAACTTCATTGTTGTAGCCCAATAGCAACATTGAAACGTGACCTTCATTTGGCTGAAGTAGACGTGAAGGGCACAAGTTCTGTATGATAAAAGACCCATGTATTATTACTAATGTGCTTTCTAGGAGCAGAAAAGACTGTAATTTTTTTTAATTATTTATTTTGAGGAAGAGAAAGAGAGAGAAAAAAGGAGCAATCCAGGGAGGTGCAGAGAGAGAGGGAGACACAGAATCCGAAGCAGGTTTTAGGCTCTGTGCTGATAGCATCAAGCCTGATGCGGGGCTTGAACTCATGAACTGTGATATCATGGCCTAAGCCAAAATCAGACGCTTAACTGACTGAGCCACCCAGGTGCCCCTGAGCAGATAGGACTTTCTATTAATCAAAATCTAGTCAGCAAGTAAAAATGTCATGGCAGGTGGTTCAACAGAGGGAATTTAATATGGGGGACTTAGTTATGACAGTACGAGAGTAGCTGAAATACCAAACAGGAAAAGGTCCTACAAGAACCATACATCAAGGTGGGATTAGGTACACTAAAGATTTCTGGGGGAAAGCCCCTGTCAAGTACAAAGCAAGAGGGAGCCTAGACAGGCAGTTAGAGCCTTCATAGTCAGGCGGATCTAACATTCATGAAATGAGAAAGGGAAGGGAGGATTGGGTAGGAAGAGCCTCAGGCTGTAGTTAAGGTTCTGACAAAGTCTCAAACAGGGCAAGAGGGGTCTCCAGGCAACAGTGGGCCATTAGAGGAGTCCTGCCTTGGACAAGGATGAACTGGATGTAGTTCCCTGCCATGTGCAGTCATGGTTGGGAGCAGCCTAGTGAAAAACATGACCTTGTCTAACGGCAGACGGGGCCACTGAGTGGTGGGGCACCTGGGCCTGTCAGTCAAGAGTATTCCCCTTGTACTGAAAGGGAACATCTAAGCAGCAGTCTTCCACAGTGGTCACACTGAGGGCACCCAGAGATTAGCCACCACCAGCCCCAGGACTAGAGAGGCAAAGGGGGACGATGGTACAGTATTACAACCCCCATTGCCCCGTAGGTGCTGGAACAACAAAGGAAATGTGGGCTCTGCAAAAGAAGACCCATACCAACACAAAGTAATAAAATAATAACAAAGTAATTAAAATCTGTGAAATGGACCCAGGCAGTTAGCTCTCCTGCTTTTTTCTTTTTATAAAATTTTTCTAATTATTTATTTTTGAGAGAGTCAGAGCATGCGTGAGGGAGGGGCAGAGAGAGAGAAGACACAGAATCCAAAGCAGGCTCCAGGCTCTGAGCTAGCTGTCAGCACAGAGCCTGATGCGGGGCTCAAACTCATGAACTGTTAGATCATGACCTGAGCCAAAGTCGGACACTTTACTGACTGAGCCACCCAGGCACGCCATCTCTCCTGCTTTTGAAAAATTAATTTTCGGGGTGCCTGGTGGCTCAGTCGGTTAAGAGACCAACTTCAGCTCAGGTCATAATCTTACTATTCATGAGTTCAAGCCCCGCATCGGGCTCTGTGCTGACAGCTCAGAGTCCAGAGCCTGCTTTGGATTCTATGTCTCTCTCTCTCTCTCTCTCTCTCTCTCTCTCTCTCTCTCTCTGCCGCTCCCCTGTTTATGCTCTGTTTCTCTCTCTCAAAAAAAAAATCAAAAGATTAAAAAGTAATTTTCAAATATGGAGAAATTCTCAGGTGCAGAAATTTCACTTACTGTCAATTTGGAGTAACAGGGACTGTATTTACCCAGCTGCCTGGAACTGCTAAAAAAAACAGACAAAAATATATGAAATAATAATGCTTAAATTATTGGACTTCAGTTGATGAAGGGCAATCATCCCTTGGGGAAGGAAGAGCAGGAAACAAATGAGGTGATCTCCACGAATGCCTCATACTCCTACTTACAGAAGGTCTCCAGGCTGTAGCACATGCACAGGGAGCCCACCAGAGCCCAGTGAACTTCCTGAGCTGAGGTAACAGAGGTGAGACTCCTAAGAAACCATGGCAACCAAAAGTTTGGCAGCATTTTTGAGATAAGAGATATGTATGTGAGAGAGAACTGAGAAGGTCCCTCTCAAATATTCAGCTAAATGCTACTCAGTGCATGCATATGAGGAGACTCCTCAAGGTCAGTGGAAAGGCCATTTAAAAGATTAGAAGGAATATTTGCAAAGCTCACACAGGCTCTAGTCATCAATTAGAGAAGAGGACCACATATCATACCATATCATGTATATCATGAATGGATTAGTAGAGAAAGATTTTGATTTAGAATGCAGGGAAAATTAGCCCTAGACTAAATGCCTTTCTGATCCCAGCAAACAATGCTTTAAAAGGATAAAACTGCTTCCAAGTAACTTAGTTACATTCTAAGACAATACTTAGGGAAACACAAAAATATCCAGCATGCAAAAGAGTAAAATTTAAGTTGTCTGGAATCCAGTAAAAAAATTGCCAGACATGCAAAGAGACAGCAACATACTACACATAATAGAGAAGAACAATTAATGAAAATGGGCCTAAAACTGGCAAAAATGGAAATATCAAAAGACAGAGATATTAAAACAGCTATCCTACCAGGACAATGTACATGAAAGTAGAAGATTAGGTATGTTAAGGAAAGAAGTGAAAGATATAAAATGACAACATTGAACTTTAAGAAATAAAAATTACAATGTCTGAGATGAATAACACACTGAATAGGACTAGCAGTAGTTGACTAGACAATGCAGAAAAAAAGACTAAGAAAGCTTAGGATATAGCAAAGAAACTCTACAAAATGAAATACGGAAAGGATAAGATTGAAAAAAGAAGAGAATGAATCAGTAAATTATGGGACAAATTCAAGGAGCCCAATGTGTGTATAATTGGTCCTAAAAAAAGGGGGGGAGCATAGAAATATTTGAAGATAATGGCTAAAGTGTTTTCTGGATGTGGAAAAAGAAACCAATAAAGTCACAGATCCAAGAGTATCAAAAACAAATAAACAAATAATCAAAAGAAACATGAAGAAAACTATATCAAGGTGTATCATGAATAAATTTCTTAAGTGAGAGGAGGGTTGGGAGAGAGGGGGAAATGGGTGATGGGCATGGAGGAGGGCACTCATTGGGATGAGCACTGGGTGTTAAATGGAAACCAACTTGACAATAAACTATAATTTAAAAAATGAGAGGGGGGAAAAATTACCCAGAGAAAAGAGATCTCAGTTTCACCTTTAATAAACAAGAAAAGAAGAGAAATTATATTCAAAGTAAGCAGATGAAGGGAAATAATTAAGATTAAAGCAGAGTCAGGGTGCCTGGGTAGCTCAGTCAGTTGGGCATCTGACTTTGGCTCAGGTCATGATCTCACTGCTCCTGAGTTCAAGCCCTGTGTTTGGGCTCTGTGCTGACAGGTTCAGAACCTGGAGCCTGCTTCAGATTCTGTGTCTCCCTCTCTGTCTCTGTCTTTCCCCCTCTTGTGCTCTCTCTCTCTCTCTCTCTCTCTCTCTCTCTCTCTCTCTGTCTTTCTTTCTCTCAAATAAACATTAAAAAAAGTTCTTGAAAATTTTTTTAAATATATTAGAGCAGCAGTCAAAGCAATAGAAAACAAAAAATAGTAAGGAAAATTAATTAAAAAAAACTTCTCTGGGCCTCAGTTTCTTCATGTGTACAATGGGAATAACAATATCACTCGAATAAATCTTAGTGATTCTATTTCCCAGCTCTAAGGATGAATGGTGGGTATCATTTATCATCACAATTGCATTACCTTTTTTCTAGTGATAAAGAAAAAGAGGAATGATACTCGAATATAATTTCAGTGTCAAAAATTTTGATACACCAAAACATCTTTATTCATTCCTATTACATGCTTGACTCCTGAGCCACAGAACTTGGCAATGTTTGGCCTACACCTTACCATGACATTAACATATTTTCACAAGCTCACCTTAACCTGCTGGTCCTTCCTCATTTCTCATCTCCCATTCCTTGCACCTCTGTTACAGCCCGAGTAAAGACCTCATTACTACATCACTACTACAACTGTCCCTGTAGTCCATACAATGGCCATTCTTGCTCCGAACTTTGGACACACCCTACCTCTAAGGTGCAACAAGAATCCTTCCACCTCACTGAATTCCACTAACCCAGTCCTTTTGAAAGCCCATGTTTTCTGTAAAACTTAATGATACCTCTTAACCAACTCTCATTACATAATCTAGATCTATGAGGAATATATAATCAAGCAGGGAAGAGTGACACATGGACAA
This sequence comes from Suricata suricatta, assembly GCF_006229205.1. Taxonomy (NCBI): domain Eukaryota; kingdom Metazoa; phylum Chordata; class Mammalia; order Carnivora; family Herpestidae; genus Suricata; species Suricata suricatta. The sequence goes on from NC_043714.1 coordinate 64,710,087, forward strand.
ACTAGTGGAATAAAATGCAATAGGTACTGTGTAGGTATCACAAGCATGTGCAGAAACCTAGGAAATTAGGGAGAGGGAATAAATTTCACCCAGCAGATAAGGAAAGGATACACAAAGTTCACATTTCACATAGGTTTCTAAGAATGATTGAAGTTCAATCACAGAGTGAAGTGGGGGCAGAGAAAGCAGCCTGTGCAAAGCCAAGGAAATAGAGAGCTACGTGTTTAGGGAACAGTGTGTAGTATGGAGTGGCTGGGCAGAGAAGAGGACCAAGTCTTTTCAGTGGGCTATTGGAAGGTAGGCCCCCTAGAAAGCCTACTGAGTAAGACATTAGCATGTGAGGCCACTATTAGGGAGTGCTCTTGGGATTGATAGCTGTAGAGAGAGGAAAAGAAAACACAATTGAATAGAAGTTGAATTTACATATAATCCCAGTGATTGAATCAGCTCACCCCACAGTTAGCTCTAGAACTGGAATGACCTCTCATACTTTCATGCCCCGGCCTCTATCCGCCCACTAGATGTGAAATGTCCTTCGAAAGAGATGGGGCAGTGAACAAGGCAATTCTCTTCAACCTGTCACAATCCTCAAAGAGGGCTGACTGATGTGGGTCATCTTCCAGTAACACTCCCAATAGCTCAATTAACAAGTGCCCCATTCCTGGCTGGGGGACCTGTGTAGCTCATCAGTGTCCACCACAGTCTGCTAATTTTGACCATCACATTTCATCATTTTCCCTTTCCCCCTCCCAAAAAAAACCAATATTGGATTTGAAATATGGCAACATTGATCTTCAAAGTTTCAAAGCAAAGCTGAGAAATTTGCAGCTCAAGACAGGATAAATTTTAATGTTTCAGGTATTTGACTAAACACTAAACATCAGTAGGAATAAATCTTCAAAAAACAACTCGGGAAGTAGAACTCTCTTTCACCAAGTAATTTGGCTAGACCAATCTTAGTGATATTTGTTCTTTCAAGGACTAATTACCCTATTGATATGAAAATTAATTATCTTAATTTGAACTACCTGGAGATACTGAGGCAATGGTAGTGGGTATGAATAACCAAAACGTAGTAAAAGAACATAGTTGGAATTTGCTCAGACCTCAAGGGGAATGCTCTGTATGCAACCTCAGTGGTGAGTTCATTTATTTGCTACCAGCTGAGAATTCCCTCTTATAAAGTCAGTCCTGTCCATCGTCCTGCACAGTAGGGAGAATCCTGAGATGGTCTTCAGTGATCCACATCTTTGTGTAATCCCCTCTCTTTCAATGTGTGTGAAACCTGTGATTCATTTCTACCCAGTAGAATGTAGCAAACAAAATGGGATTTCACTCCCATGATGGTGTTTTGTGGTATGGTAAAGATGAAGGAATTTGGTGGATGTAATTAAGGTCCCCTATCAATTGACTTTAAATTAACCTAAAGGGAGATTATCAGGAGTGGGTCTTTACTAATCACATGAGCCCTTTAAAAGAGGGTCCAGTGATTAGAGATGGAAAAAGTAAGAGAGGAGTGTCTGGGGACTCAGTGTCCAACTCTTGGTTTTGCCTCAGGTCATGATTTCATGGTTCGTGAGGTCAAGCCCTGTGTCAGGCTCTGCACTGACAGCATGGAGCATACTTGGGATTCTCTCTCTCCCCCTCTCCCTTTGCCCTTCTCCTGTTTGTACTCTCTCTCTCTTTCTCAAAATAAATATACTTTTTACAAAAGTAAGATTTTCCTAATGGCCTTAAAAAACATACTACCATGAGTTCTACAGTGTCAACATAAGGACATGTCATATGTGAACGTGTGTATCTATCTATACGTCTATCTACATGTAATTGGTTGACCTCTAAACAAACAAGCAGGGGCAGTGACCTCCTGCACAGTCAAAAATCCAGTGTAACTTTTGACTCCCCCAAGGGCTACTAATAGCCCACTGTTGACTAGAAGCCTTCCAGATAATGTGTCAGTTAATACACATATTGTATATTATATGTATTATATACTATATTCTTACAATAAAGTAAGCTAAAGAATGTTGAGAAAATCATAAGAGAAAATATTTATAGTACTGTACTGTACTGTATTTATATTAAAAAAATCGCCATGCAAGTGGACCCATATGGTTCCAAACTCTGCTGTCCAAGGGTCAGCTGTATGTGTAAAAATAAAAATGTATTTTTACACATAACAGAGCTGTGACACATATATTTATACATTCACACCCGTGCAAGTGGTCTATGAAAAAGCATGGTTAGGTACAGTGTAGCTAAGTGTATATTTTGATATGTACAAATGCATATTTACACATATGTTCTGCTCATCATTTCTGAACTTTTGTACATTTAACTACAGGGTATGGTGTGCTTGTGAGATGTAGCCTACTAGCCACTAATATCTGTGGCCTCACTTTTGCCTAAGTATCAAGAAAGAGCCAAGGATATTTAAGTGCCTTTGGTTTCCCTGGACATCCTGCCGTTCCCCATTTGATGTTAATGTAAATGAACTGAAATGGAGCATGAGATCAGGGCAGGTGACTGCCGATTCTCATCTCCACTCCCAGCTGGGCCACAAATGGAACCTGGTAATTCATCCTTCCTGCTCCCCAGGCCAGGAGTCTGGGTCCTTTTCCATTACCCTTTGCTAGGACTCTGCCTGCTTCCTGGGCCCCAGCTTTTTTTCCTAACAAAAAACTCAGTAAAACCATTTGGCAAGTGCAATCTTTCGGTCTCCTGCTGTAATACTCAATGTCCAGAGAAGCACGTTCCTCTCCCTTCTCTCCCTAAGAGGTCTTCTTTATTTCCTCCCAATGGACACTTTTAAGTGAAAAATTTGCAGCTGTTGTCAAGATTTCTTCATTAATTTGGGTGAAACTCTTGGGAAGCCTTCAAGCTCAGAGGCTGTGTAGTCCTGAGGTCCAGACATACCTATACAGGCCTCCATGTTGACAACACTCTTAAAGTACACAGCCACTGGGGAGTTCTGAGTTTACTGGGGACGCAGTAAATATGCATTAAAAATGGAGTTTCAGGGGCGCCTGGGTGGCTCAGTCAGTTAAGCATCCAACTTTGGTTCAAGTGATGATCTTGCCTTTTGTGAGTTTGAGCCCTGCATTGGGCTCTGTGCTGACAGCTCAGAGCCTTGGAGCCTGCTTTGGATTCTGTGTGTGTCTCTCTCTCTGCCCTTCCACCACTCATTCTCTCTCTCTCTCTCTCTCTCTCTCTCTCTCTCTGTCTCTCTCTCCCTTTCTTTTTCTCAAAAATAAATAAACATTAAAAAAATTTAAAAAGGCCCCACAGTTTCAGATATGAGAAGTTTTTCTCTCTTTTGCTTGCAAGATATGGGCTTAGAGTTTCTTACTGAGTCTACTACTACTAGAGAAAAGTGGATCAGAGAGTTGAAAAATTATACCACCTTCCTTCTAGACTCTGTTTCTCTTCAATAGAAATGGTTAGAGTTTGTTACTGCTATGACTGTATTAAATGACTCGGCTATTTTCATGTCATGCTCTGATGTTTATAGCCTCTGAGGGTCATTAATGAGCAAGTTGTCAGGGTTCATTACAAGTGCAATTTCTGGTTCCCCACACACTGTAGCCAGAGTGGTCTTTTAAAATTATCCAAGGGGTTCCCATTACTTCTAGAATAAAACCTCAAATTTTTCACATGGCTTAAAAGGCCCCACCTTCCCAGCCTCATCTCATGATCCACTCCTCCTCGACTTCCTTATATAGAAAGACTGTTTAGTTTCCCCAATTCATAGTGCTCCTTTCTGTGAACGCTCCTTCTCTGGCTCATGTATTTTCTCTCTGATAGTTTCTTTCCTTCATGGCCCTTCAGTAGCCAGATTTGTTAACGATTGGACCTCAGTTCCAGGGTCACCCCCTTCTGTACTCCTCCCCCCCACACACATACACCAAGTCAATCTCCTGACCACTTGATAGTATCCTCGGACCCATCACAGTCTGTAATTGAAGGACCCATTACAGTTAGTAAGCATACATCTACTTATATGATTCTTTGTTTAATGTCTGTCTTCTACTAGACACAGCATAAGAACTGCCTAAATTGGACTCAGTAGTACATTCTACATACCAATTGCTGGCAGTTGGTACCTAGCAGGGTGTAAATGAGTATGTAGATTGGGCTTTACCCGGATTACAGCAAAGCCTCAATTTTGGTGGGCATGCTGTCTCCTAGATCCCTCGTTGTCCAGCTCCAATACCATACACCAGAATCACTTCCTTCTACAAACATATTTATGGTATTTGGCTGAGCTGTTTTGTTGGTGAGGGTGAAAAATTTACTTCACAGCATTCAAACTGTCTTTCTGAAATAAGGGAACATAGCTTGTGACTCCTTTGTACAGTTTGGCAATTTTCAATTTAAATATTTACCATGAGTTCACTTATCATGTTTACCGTGAATACAAGATGCAAGGCAGATGGTAATAAATATTATAATAGACCTCAGAGGTGCTATGAGAGCCAAATAGAAGGAATTAATCTCCCCAAGGAGATCTGGGAAGGCCCCAAGACAAAGTTAACATATGAATAAGGTCTTGAGGTCTGGATAGGTTGGTAAAGACACTTTCGACCCTGTTTACCTGGCCACCCCCTGGCTAACCCTAACTATCTTTATAGTTCAGCTTAATAATCACCTCACACCTCCTCCTGGAACTTTTCTCTGTTCCTATTCTCCAACCAACTTACATGCTCTTGGCCTCCTTCCACCATGATCACATCACTTATGTCCACCTTGCTAAACTCTACACTCACAGGAAAAGGAACTGAAGGCGAGTTATCCACCATTGCATCTGCATGGTTTAGTACAGTGCCTGGCAAAAGACAGACATTCAATAAATACCCAATGCATGAATGGATGAGTGACAGAAAAATAAGAAGTAAAAGCGGGAGCAGCAACTCGGGTATGGAGAAATGCCACGAAGACATAAAAGAAAAGAAAGCCCAGTGTGCTCCACAGAGATACATTGTTCCATAAGAGAAAGAAGAGGTCTAAATGGTTAAGTGTATATTGTATATGGGAAACGTAAGAAAAGGAAGGTTTGAAAGGCCAGAGGAGCCAGATTTTCAATGGACTTGAATCATAATGAAGAATTTATAGTTTCTATCACCAAGAAGAGCTACATGTTACTTAAGTAGGAGCGTAGTGATATTAGATGGAGGCTTTACAAAAATCACTTTGGTGGGCCAGAAGTGGAAAGGCTAGAGAAAGAAAAGAGAATAAAGGTACAGAGAAGATTTATGAAGTTACTACAATTATCTAGTTCATGATTTCTTAACCTCGGCACCATTAGCATTTGGGGCTGGTAATTCTTTATTGTGGGTGGCTAGTTAGTGCACTGTAGGGTGGTCAGCAGCACTCCCGGGCTCTCTCCATCACATTCCAGTAGCACCCACCCCCTAAGGTGTGACAGCCAAGAATATCTCCAGACATTGCCTACTATCTCCTGCAGGACAAAATCACCCTCAGTTATTTTGAGAATGACTGATCCAGGTGATAGATAATATGATATAATCAAAGGTGATGGTTTTTAGGACGAATGGGTCAGGTGCCAAGGACACAAATGAAAGTGATTTGCCACAGGGAACAACCAGTTCTTGTGGGGCATGACTGGTACACTGCCTGTGGAAGTAGGTCTCCTCAGCAGAAGACAGGTAGATTCTTCTTAAAATGATCTCATCTCTCCTAGAAAACATACAGATAGCCTAGTTCTAGACATTTCCATCTATTTGGTTACATTCAGTAGTCAAGAAGCACTCATTCTTCTTTGGTAGTGAAACTCTGATTCTCTCTTGGGCATCAGTCCATGGACTTTAAGTTCCTTCCTCTCACTCCAAGGATGGAACAGCTAACACAGAGCCCTGAGCTAGGCAGACACAGGGGATGGCATCGTGACACAGCACATCTGAAGAAACAGCACATCTGACAAAGAAGTCAAAAGGAGAAAAGAAGGCAAGAGAAGAAGGGAGAGAAACAGAGCTGTGGTGAGGATATCTGTGTACTGGAACCCTGCCAAGCTTAAAGGTAGGTCATCCGTGGATGCTTCAATTTAGTGAGTCAACAAATTCATGTTTTTGGTTTGGATTATCTGAAGAACTCAGGGTGAACCATGTTGTTCAAGGAGAATAGCAGTCATCCAACACTACCCGAGAAATACAGTACGGAGTGTCGAGTGAACACTGGACATAGAATCAAACCTCAGAGTTGAATCTAAGCCCAATCATGCACTCATCTATTAATCATTCATCAAACTTTAATTGAGTACTTCTTGTGTCCTGCACAATGAACTACACTGAGGCCTTGACAATGGAGAAAAAGATGGTCTTACCGGACAGGAACTTATTCTAATGCTCAGTTTATGGGTGTCAACCCTGACTACATATTTGAATCTGTTCAGGAAGTTTTCCAATATGCCTATTCCTGGGTTCCATGCCAGATCAGTCAAATAAGAATTTCTTAGACATGAGGTAGACAATGTTTATTGAGGTAATACTAATAATGGGTAGGGTTCTATTCCCATTTTACAGAAAAGGAGGCTGAGGTTAAATACCACGTTCAAGAACACACCACTGGAGAGTGGCAAAGCTAGGACTTGAAGCCAGACAAAGTCCCACAGGATTTCAGAGCCTCCTCTTAATCATTAAGTTATGCTGTCATTTGAAAGGCGTAAAAATGCCATGGTATATTCAGTCCAATATTATTATATACATGCCAAGTTCATTTTCAGAATTCTCAGCTCTTCCTTTGACTTCCCTTGTTCTTGTCCTCACTAGTCCTAGCCTTACACAAGCACCTTCCACATGCACAGGGATAACAAGTTTTCTTCTCTGTCCTATTTAAAATATTTTTTTCCAGAAATTATCTGCTACCCTTCACTTACAAGGCAAAGTATGCATAAGCCACAGTGCTTCCTTATCCAGTCACACTTCTGTCTATTTTTTTAAGTTTATTTATTTCTTTTAAGAGAGAGAGCAAGCAGAGGAAGGGCAGAAAGAAAGGGAGAGAGAGAATCCCAAGAAGGCTCTACCCAGAGCCCAACTTGGGGCTTGAACCCATTAACTGTGAGATCAAGAACTGAGCTGAAATCAGAGTCAGAGGTTTAACTGACTCAGCCACCCAGACGCCCCCACACTCTGTCTTGATCTAGCACTTTCTGCCATGGTGTAAAGAACACTGGTTCTGGAATTAGAAATCACAACTATATCACTTTAGC